>NC_092061.1:20556666-20878333 GCF_039877785.1 Chaetodon trifascialis | reverse complement strand
ACTGGCACCAATGGGACACAAGTCTGATTTTTGCACAAAATGTCATAAGATTAACAAAATAAATCCTAAATAAATATCATGTTTTATCCACTAAAGATTTTGTGTCTTGTGTTCATTACAGTGGTTTCTGGTGTTTGTGGATTCCTTATATAGATTTCACCTAACATATACATTATATGAGAGTATGCCCTAGACAACTATACAGAACAAGGATGCCATTACTCTAAGTATTTTTTTTTATTTTTTAACAAAATATAGTATTTACTCTCAGTGGATTATTTGGGTCATTCTGATGGTCTTGTAATATGTTGGCCTTGCTTCCTATAGGTGCAAAAGTGTTTTTTTCTGTGTAAGTGTACGGTTGTTTGTACGTACATGTATGTGAGTCTTTGTGTAAGTGTAATATATTTGTTGTTGTTCAAGCCATTATTTCATGTGTGTTTCAAAACTAGATGTGAAAACATGCACACAGGTCTAAGTTCATGTTTCATATCTCTTCAAAAACTCATATTCCTCTTTCAGCACCGTCTGTCAGCTTCTGGCAGAAAAACATGTTATCATGAGCAGTTTGGAAGTTGAGGGGACATGAGGGGATTATCTGAGGTGAGGTTCACATTGATTTGGAGTAGTTACAGCGTCGCTGTTATCATATGATACATAATCTGTTTTAGAGCTGGAAACCTTCAGGAGCCAGCGGCACTCATAATCATACATTTTTGATTGGATTGCAGTCATGAGGACATTAAAATCTGTTGTTCCATCTAGAATGTCTTAGCGATCATCTGTTATGGTTTGGGATTATAAGAGATGACGTTAAAATCAAACAATAGCTGTGCAGCCGGGAATAAATCCATATTTACACTGTTTTCACTTAAATCTTTGGGTTGTATGTATGGGGTGTTTTTCTGTCAGGCTCCGTCGACAATGTTTACTGCGTCTTTATGCGACGCCAAACTCTTCATCCCTTCATCTACTGTTTTAACATACAGCTGATTTATAGATTTAGGAGTTGTTTATTTGCACGTAAAAAAAAAAAGAAGCAGAAAAAATAAAGACTGCGTGTAAGACGAAGAGACACCAAGAGGATTGAAACAACTTCGCTGCAGATAAGAGCGATACGGGTGACTGACATAGAAAACTGAACTCTAAAACTGAACACAGAGGAGAGCAGCACGAGAACAACACAACGCCTGAGGAAGGGGAAATGGTTTAGAAAGAGTCCTTATGTTGGTAAAGTAAGAGAGAGGAAGTATCTGTGTGTGTGTGTGTGTGTGTGTGTGTGTGTGTGTGTGTGTGTGTGTGTGTGTGTGTGTGTGTGTGTGTGCGTGTGTGTGTGTGTGTGTGTGGCTTCACAGGAAGACATGTGTGACTCATTCCTCCGATTTCTACAGAGATACGCTTCTTGATTTCGAGATGCAGCTGAGAATCAAACACCTGACTTTTACCAAACAAAACACTGCTTCCTTTCCTTCACTGCTCTATGTCAACATAGTAACTTGTAGGAGAACATACTCAGTCTCAATTTATAGATGTCGGATTCCTAGAAGTTTTCACAGAGATGCCGGTCATTAAAACTTCACACGTTGGCATGCGTCAACATGCCAACATCAAAACTTAAATACATCTACAGACTCACTGCCCTCACATGAGCTACAAATCAGTTATTTTGGAAAACTCATGAGAATATTGCTGTTTTCCAAGCATGCCTCACATAACTCAAGTCCTTTATCTGACTAATACTTGCTTAAAAAGTAATTTCATTGTTGTTTATGCATACTTAGGAGCAATATTTCTTCGGCTAAAGGGGAATCAAGTAAAGTTGGGACATTTGCTGTCGTATTTTCACTGTGACTGGTATATCGTTGATGTCATTGACGTCTTATTTCTGTATGAAAACTGAAAAATCTCTATTTTGGGAGTCTTCCCACCCTTTCTTCCCACACCCATGACAAAAACATAATCATGACATTTTCTCAGACTCCTTACAACCTCATATTCAATGGTGGAGAAACTGCAATACTGGGTTTTAAATAGAAAAAACGATAATGGGAAATTGAATTAACTTGATTAAAGGAATAAAGAAAATATAATAAAAAATTTCACAGGCTACTTACTGTCCGACTTCATAGAGCTTCGGTGCAGGACACAGCATATAATCATTACGCACAGTACTTGGCTTATGGTCTGTAAAAAAACAGAAAGGAAGAGAAAACATAGTCAATAAAAGGTCATGTTTACCCTTGTTGCTGTTGGGGTGCATCAGTATTATTTGTCTGTATATGACTTAATCTTCATGCAATTAGCTGTTATGTAAAATGAGCCTATATAACCATTTGCAAAAAGGTGGCCCCGTGGTCAAAAGTGGTAAGGACATGCAGGCGTTTCCCATGATTCTCCAGTCAGAATTGGTTCTCAATAAGCACTGCATCAGGAAAAGGCCAAATATACAGTAAATGACATCAGCATTAAACCTGCTTACTAAACAATTTTCAAAAAACATGATCTAGCTTTATTTTCATTAACAATTTGTGAGCTACAAAAACAACATAAAAAGGGTTCAGTTCTGAGATACTCGGCATCACATATTTGTAGTCCCAGCAGTAAAGATGTTAAATATCTTTTTATGTCAAAAAAGTTTTTATGAGCCATATTCCAAGATCATCATCTACCCAGTTTTGTCAGTTTTTTGGGGGGAAGAGCCTTTTAACATCCGGAGCACAACGAGCCAACAATCCTCAAACTGTATGAGCTCTGTTTGACCTCTCTGGCCCTCCGTATGAGAGGGATAATATGAACTTCTTTCAAAACTACATATCAGTTATAGTGAAAACTGAATTTCTTCATTTTGCAGTCAGGAAAGTAACATGTATTGTGGTGCATGTTTAATATTTCTGCACTCTTCTATTGCTTGGAGCTGCAAGAGAAAAGACAAAGAAAGACATCGCATAGTGGATTATAGTGTGTGTGTGTGTGTGTGTGTGTGTGTGTGTGTGTGTGTGTGTGTGTGTGTGTGTGTGTGTGTTCATCAGCACGCCGATGGAGCCTGAACCATCTTCAGACATGGAGGTCGTTCAGATTATTGATATTTCTTTCCTATTTGTCTGCTCGGGGTTCCAACTGGTCTGGTGATGGGGAAGACTGTAGCATCTGTTCCACATATGTGGTGTGTGTTCCATAGTTGCCATGATGCCTGTCCATAATTATAAGGTGCCCCACTGTTAAAAAGGTCTGGGCTGAACACATGCAAAAGCCAATAAGGGAATAAATAGCCCCAAGTGGGCGAATGTGAGACTGCCTAAACTGAGAAAGGACTAACAGGCAGACATCTGCTAATGGCCACTTCCTGATTCGGATGAAGTTCTTTTTTAAAAGAAAAAAAAATATGCTCAAGTGTTTTGGTCGAGTTGAAATGTTGAAAATCAAAAATAACTTGTCAAGGAGGGAAGTGTTGTCATTGGCAGTCGTCGATCCCACAGATCCCACGGCCAAATAAGAGCTTGAAGAGATTGGCTTTCGGTGCCAAATCCTGTTTGCTTCCTGAAAATGGATTTCTCAACAGAACAGACCGTGAGCTCAAAATAAGGAGCACAGTGACCTACATACCCCCCTTTCTTCTGTTGCATTTAGATCATATAGATAAGCGATGAGATAACAGATCTGTCGGGACAGGGGCTTGTTTTGCCGTGTCCTTCCTGTGAACACCCACCATCAATTCACGTCGCAGCGAGCTGGATAAGAAGATGAGTTGAGTTCTAAGATTTGTGCGGACGTCCGCACAACAGACATGAAATGAAATAAAACACAATGAATCCTCACAGTTCCTTCATGTAAATCAACATGTGCAACACATTCAGAAGGTGGAGGCTGTGTTACTGCAAGTCAGCAAGTTGGCGAGTCTATTATATCATATTATATGGTTGTTGTGCATTTACAGATAAATATTGAAGTTAAAAAATGAACAAAATTAGGCTGATGTGCTAATGTGTTATTTATTTATTTTTTTTCCCATTTTTCTCCAAATTAAAATAAGATCACATTTAAGGTGTAAAAGAAAAAAGAAAAGGGTCGCAGGCATTTCAATGGGACGCGACAGAGAGAAGAGAGAGCGCGACCTGCAGGTCCGACTCCACTGACCCAACGTTTCTCTTCCTGTTCTCATGTGTCATAAGAATCAGAGAGCTAAATCACACATATATGATGCCGACAGTCAGTGTGCATCAGACAATGATGGATATCTGTCCTCTGTCTGATTTTTGTTTCTGTCGGTCAGCTCAGACTCAGTCCTGTCAGACAGTGTTGAGGGCTTCGATGCAGAAGCATTTTTTGAGCTGTGTGTGTGGAAAGGGTTCAGATTCGCTGCATTTACCGCTGTGATGCAACAAATGGCTAAAAGCTAATGCTTGTGTGTGAAGGTTCGGGTGTGAATGTGGTTGAAAGCCTCAGAAAAAGCTGAATCAATCACATCAGGTGTGTTTGTGAAGCCCTTCATGACTGCAGGTGAACTGTAGTGTAAGTAATGTGTGGCACAGTGGAAGATGTGGGTCTTTCACTAAATTGACTGGCACAAAAATCATAAACTTATGGTCTGAATTCAGCTGACGCAGCAGTTTATCATCCAGTCAAATCTCTGCTCGTACGTGATAAAGTGACAGCAGTGTTGAACAGATATTGTATACAATGTAAATGATTCATCGTTGTATTAACAAATCTCCTGCTTTTACAAAAACACAACATGGCTCCCGGGTTTTGACTAAAATTAGGCATCTCCACAAATAATTTGCCCATTTTTATTTCTTTAGTGCCTCTTGCTGTCCTGCATGCTAACACTCACCTCGCCTGACTTGTTTATTGTCAAAACAACACCCACAAATTCCAGCTTGGCTAGTTCAATTTGTGATACTGCATTCGTGCTTTGAGATAGCGATTTAGCGAGCACATATCAGCGAGGGCCAGACAGGAATTATTATGCGACTCAACATTTGGCTTTTTTTTGTGTTCATAGTGATTAGAAAATATCAGCTGTGCTAAATGCAGAAGCTGCAGTTTGAGGCTGAATGCAAAGTACACACTACAGTTACAACTCCACCACTTACTGAAGGTTTGCTGGTCCACTATGAAGCTGCAGACGACGCCTTCGTTGCTGCGGCCCAGAGTGAAGCCGTTCCCTCTGAGGACGATGTTAAAGGACTCTGTGGAATGTAAACAAATGGGAGATAAGACTGGAAGGAGGAAGCTACATGTAGTTAGACAGTTTCTTCTTCTATTTATCTGGAGTTTTAGGGCTTCTGCAAACAAGACTGTACAGACTAGTTCCAAATGGCCTCCATACATTAACCTTTTATCACCCACTGTTCAGGAAAGTTGCATTATACTGCCAGTAAGTAAGGAAAATTAGATGAATATGGAAGAAATCATGTACTAACCACTGTATTTTATGCTTATTTTATCAGATCTGGACCAAACCAGATCAAGACTCACTTGAAAGAGTCTCTTTTCATAGTTGCAGTTTTATGATATATTTGGACATGTAATTTACACCAATGGCTCTAAACCTGGGGGTCGAAACCCCCCCATTGCTGCTGCACAAAATGTTTAGATTTTCTGACTTTTGCTTTTTGTGAAATTCTGGGTACTTTAATGTCTTTAGGCCTCTAAAATCCCTTCAAGTAAAAAAGTCTGAGAGGGATAAGTTCACCCGTTCAATGCTCATAACTCATGTTTCAGCTTTTCAGGTCAAGTGATGGCACAAGCCAAAAAGGTTGCAAACCAACCAAAGTCTGAAATTATTCACGTTTTCTGAGGTTCTGCAGGGAGTTTGAGTGTCCTGTGATGGCCAAAGTTCAGTCAGGTGAGTTTCAATGACCCACACTGATCAGCCCCTTGTCTCTAAGCAGACTTGCTACCTCTCCATTGCTTGACACTGAGACATCTTTCCAACTCCTCTTGGAAAGATGTCATAAATTCAGCAAGCAAGCAGTAAAAAGAAGGATTCCAGCAGAGAATGAATCTGCCTGCAGCAGGAGGGTCCACTCACCGTTCACACAGACACTGGAGGGCTCCACACTCAGGATCTCTGTGCATGATCGCTTTAATATCTGGAGGATTAGAAAAAAAATGAAATGAGTACATTATCGCTTGAGGGCCAAGAATAAATACATCAAGTCCTGGCCGTTATCGGCTCTGTCAAGTTTAGAAAACAGATTAGGGTGCAACACCTGAGAAATGTCTCACTCCTGATCGGGCCCTGGCGGCTAAAGGAGAGCGCTGAATATCAGCGGCGAGGAGAACAGGAGGGAGAAACAGCAGCTGTGTCAGCCTTTATGGGAAAATTATGCAAGACTATTACATTTCTCAGTTCTATTAAAAACCTCCGGGATCCTGCATTATCATATAAAGAGGCCTGTGTGAGCCTACTGTCACGGAGCTGCACTATCCGCTATGATTCAATAAATCAACAAAGGACAAACTATGCAAATCCCAGTACACAGTCGGTAAAAAGAAGCATATTAACTGCAATATAGGACACTTGAACCTTTCATTTGATGTTGAGTGAAACTTCAATCTGAGGAGAGGAAGAGGAAGTGTTTACAGCGGCCTTATTAAATACGATGGTTTGATATGGAATCGTTAAAGGGGAGAGGGTTGTAGATGACAGCTGGGAGGAAAAGGATCTGCTGCTGTTCCTCTGTGCCACTATTTTCCCCATCTAATTACTTCCCTGGCAGTGCCCGAGAAAAAAGGAAAAAAAAACAAAAACAAAGATTGCTTAAAATGATAGAGAGACCCGAGGAATAACATTGTTTTCCCATTAATTGTAGAAATGTGAACACTTGTGCTCCAAAATGCCCTTTGGAAAAGTAGCATCTATGCTCAAATACCACAAAACACAGAACTGTTTTAAGAAATGCTGGTAAATGAAGTGATTTGTTGGGGTTTGGAAGATGTACAAGCTGGATCCTCAGTGTTTTGGAGATATTAAAATATAAGCTTTGAATGCCTGAACTCAAACAGCAGCAATTCATTTCTATGGGATCTTGTGACAAATATTATTTACAGGCTGCAGGGGGAAAAGAAGGCAGTCGTCCAAATATCCAAAGTCATCCAAATATCTCAGCCAGTGTTCTAAGTGGAGGGGTTTCTGAGAGGATAAGGCCGGTTTACTCATTTTGTGGGAATAATTAGGTGAAAGGGTTCATGAGGGCATTTCTGTTCGTCATTATTTAACAGCAGTGCGTTACAACATTAGAGTGCAACACTGTACAGGGTTAGCTAAGCTCAGCTGAATGTATTCAGTGGCAAAAGGAAGTTAACACTAACGATGTGGCTACATTGCAAATAGGGTTTTCCCAAAACACCCGCAGCTGGGACAACAAAGGTCCAGTGTAGTTAAAAAAAAAAAAAAAAAGAAAAGAAAAGAGAAAAAAAATGGCCTAATGGTGCAGAAACCCAACTTTGCCGAGCTGTTTCTGTGAGTTTTGTCATGCTGGTCACAGAAGCAGCGTGGATCCTGCAGCAAAAGGCTGCACAGATGATCTCAAATCCTCAAAATCCAACAGAGGAGCGAGGAGGCCAACTAGTCAGGAATCCAGTATTACTAATCAGAGAAGAATGCTCAGCGTTTCATTTGGATGCTGGAAGCGTCACTGGGCTCGGCGCCTCCGAGGACCGAGGGGATGAGCTTTTCTGTTGTTCTGCTGGACTTTCTTGTGGGGGCTTTAAAACATTCTAGAAAGTGTTGTAGTATAAAAATATATAGATGAGTTTAAAGTGAAGAATGAGCGTACAAACAAGGCTGTGCGAATGCTTTTCTCTGGATAAAAGATTTTCTTTCTTCAGCACAAACACGTTAGAAGCTTGATTTCTTCCAATCATCAATAATCAAACCCACTCTTTCAGAGACTTTAAGCGCATTTCAATGTTAATTATTACAAGCTGGGTTCACAGGCTCATTAGAGGAGATAATATTGTAGTCATTCTTTCCTTCTTCATTTTTCAGGGTTAGTCATACTTTATACTGATCCAACAACTATTACACCTGTTTTGAATGAATCGCGGCTGCATTTGCTTTGAATAACCTTTTATTATTTTACTGCAAAATAAATGAAAGAT
The DNA here is from genome assembly GCF_039877785.1 of Chaetodon trifascialis. NCBI lineage: Eukaryota > Metazoa > Chordata > Actinopteri > Chaetodontiformes > Chaetodontidae > Chaetodon > Chaetodon trifascialis. The sequence continues at coordinate 20,870,224 of NC_092061.1, read as the reverse complement.
GCATCACTTTGACTCAATTCAGAGCACCCTAGATGACATCTAGGGGTCAGTAAATTTTCAAAAATGACATTGCATAAATTTACACTCGTGTTTTAATCAGTGATAATTTATTTAAATGATTTACGATAAATCAGAGGAAGAGAGATTTGAAAGGCATATTTGGCGTCCAAGCCATTCTGCACATTATTGTTTGCACCCAGGCATCGTTCCACTTTCACATTTTGTGAGACAACAGATTGAGAGCCGCAGTTTTACACCTTCCTTTACTTGACAGTCATGTTAAGAAGCAACATAATCAGTCCCAGTTGGTGTACTTTGCATCACACAACAGAAACAAGACACACCCTTTGGCTTTTGTGCCCTTCCAGCTGCACGTCTACATGTCTACCTCTGCTCTTTCTCTAAACACTGCTGGCCCTGTCGGCTCCGACGCAGATGTAAGTCCAGTCAGGTCAGTGAGCTCCGGGCTCACATTCATGTAAGAATGTTGCCATACAAACCCCCGCCTTGGCTGACAGCATTTAGCCTAAAAGCTGCAGCAAATGGAAAGTATCACTAATTGGCTGGCAGAGGATGAGGAGGCTGCATGGGAAACTTCATATAAACACTGTTTAAGGGACTCTTATACTCTGACAGCTATTCACTGATTACAGCATTGCACTGACAAGATGAGTTTGATGCGCTTTGCAGGCTTTAATTCTATATTTCGCACCGATAATAAAAAATAAAAGGCACTAATTGTGTTAGACTTGCAGACTTTTGCCACTCAGCACAATGAAAACACTGTGAAGAGGATGTCATATGGACAGTGACTAACTGTCAAGCTGCTCCCATTACAGCGTCTAATTTGCTACAGAGTGGCTAAGACATTTCCTTCTCTGTCTACGGACTGAGGGCTGCAGCGAGCAGTTATTTCCACAGACATTTTCCATGCAGCTTAGCAGGAAGTTCACTGAGGTTTGCTCTAATTTGTGACAAACTTCAATGAAGGCAAGGCAGGAAACAATTTTGCCAATTTATCCACCTGATTTCACAAATTTACCAACAATCTGTACCATGCTACCTCCTTCAATCTTTCTTAAACAAGGAAAAAACCTTTGAATTAACAGCAGTTTTGTGCATGAATTCCACTTATTCATCTCACGCATCAAACACGAACCTGAGCCTACTGAAAGTCCAACAACACACACGCACACACACACTCACATGCCAGCACAGAGGAGGCAAACTTACAGAATTGACAATGCCTTTGAGTGCGTGGAAGCCATCTTTGACAGGAAACACTTGGTCCTTGGTGTCCGCAATAACAGCAAGCTGTTGGTATCATAAAGGAGTTGAGTAAACAAGGAGTACGGCTGATTTAATGCTGCTTTCTTCTTTTTCTGTTTTCCTCTTTATGACTGAGCACTGTCTTTCCTTTCATATCATGGGCAGGAGGAGACATAGCAGATGGCATGACTGTGGCAAACACTTTGCTCAACCATAAAAAAAAAAAATCATTGCAGCACAAACTGGGAGCAATATTGCCTTTTGTTTTTGACTTGATAAGAGCTCATCACAGGGTGGTTACCAATGGTTACAAGAGACAGGCCACCATGCTGGAGGAGAGGCAGAAAAACTACAGACACCACTGACATAAGACGGAAAGATTGTGACTTCGCTGCAGCTCAGACGGTCTGACATCATTTTGTGCAACGAGCACAGAAGCTGGAGTGAAGATGATCTGATGTGGAGACAAATAATAAATAAAGCTGGGATCAGATTTTTCTGTGGTCGTTCAGATTTACCAGCCAGCGTAAATGATGTCCTTAATCTACAATGTCTATTCAAAAAAGCATGCAGTGAAAATGCTCACGGTAAGCTTTAGTAGTCACACTCCCCTGGACGTCAGTGTTGAACAGATTCTTGGTTAAATGACTCTGCTGGCCTGTCCTCGCGTAAATAATATCAAGACAGAAACTACACTCCAAATGTGTGCTGGAGATAAAGCAAGATTGTGATTTTTGTCAGAAAACGTGTGAAGAATTGTCTGATTAAGATGTGCTGACACTTAAAACATCACTCATCTAGCTTCTTATTCAGAACTTCCGAGGCTCAAACCATCTTTTTGCAACCTCGATTGCAAAAAAGACACCGTGTGAAACATGAATAAAAACAGAATGTGATCATTTGCTAATGAACTGTGTTCACAGACAACAGATTTACAAAGTGTTCCTGAGCCCATGTAGTAACATCCTTTATACAATCATGTGTTCACAAAGTGGTGAAACTGAGCCTTTCCAGGATGCCCCTTTCATTCCCAATCATGATACTATCACCTGTTACCAATCAGCCTGTTTACCTGTGGAATGTTCCAAACAGCTGTTCTTGGAGCATTCCACAACTATCCCAGTCCCATATATTTACAAAAATCAATGATGAGGTTAAACATTAATTATATTGTCTTTTTCAGTTGATTATATGTCAAAAAGGATTAGCGAATCATCACACTGTTTTACTTATGTTTTACACAGTGGCCCAGCTTTTTTGGAATCAGGGTTGTAGAAGAGTCATTTACAGAGTGCACTCCTCATATCATTAACTGATCTAAATGCACTGAAAGCAAAACTATATGACAGACTACACTAATATTTTTTTTTTCCAAAGGACCCACCCACTGTTTAATTTTGTTTCAGTTTATTAGGTATTTGTCTGTGCGATGCAAGTAACTTACCTCACTAACTGTCATTTGTTTTTACCCCATTGATGAAATACTGTGTTTTAGTTTAGATTTTGTTTTTACTTACTGCATTCACTATTTATCACTGTGTCATTGGCTCTGACAGTGAAATACAATACAAATACAACCACTAACCATAGAGTGGCCCAGTAGCCAAATGGTTAAAGCACATTTTACAATTTACTTTCCAATAAAGCCAAAGAATTCCTTTAAATAATAATAATAATAATAATAATAATAATAATAATAATCACTGTAGCTAATGGGAAACTAAAACTAAAAAAAAGAAGATATCCAAATACACAGATATTGCTGTTCTCAAAGCAACACTATTTATTTTATTTTGACAAATGACTATTTGGGGCACACTGAACATGTAAATGAACATGTGATGCTGCAGGAGTTTTTAATTCATTGATGTTTTACTTCTATGAGAATTAGTCTTTTTAATCCAGAGCTACTGACGTGGATTCAAGATGACCAAGGCTTCTGATATCTCTTACAGAGCAACCTACAAACTTCCTTGGACATCTTCTAAATCCACACGGGATTAACTGTTTGATTGTTAGGTGGAATATCACTTTAAGAGATGGATTTTCCGTGCAGGTAACAGCACCCACAATACATGTGTTTAAATTTCTTGACACCTTTCCAACATGGTGTCTCTTGTTATAAAATGTAATCGTTCAGTACACATTCAGTGACAGACTTCACTGGTGTTTCACTGAGGCAGATTAAGACTAAAGCTCTCTTACCTGCTGCTCGTCAAAGTCCTTGATACCCACACAGTAAACACGAGCACCATATTTCCTCGCCTCATCGGCCTGCAGATCAAACAAGTGTGTAGATGAAGTGCAACATGTTGAACGTAAAAACACTGAATGTATGCAGGAAATCAAGCCACCAAATCCCATTCAGGAAACAAGACATGAATAAATATTTCACTAATTAAATAAAAGAAGAAATAATAGAAAAAATTACATTTGTCCTTTGAATTTATATTTGCAGTCAAATCAAACTGAAGTAAAACTGAAGTGTCACATGATTGTGTTGACAGCAGAAATTCAACATTTTGACACTCAAACAAACACAATGAGACCCTCACCTCTTTCACTGTGAGCTCGTGAACGTAAACCTCAAGTTTCCCGTCTGTCAGAGCCAAGATGATGCTCGATGATTTGGTCTTTTGCGTCTGTATCTGAGCTGAGGCCTTCAGGTTCAAAGCGAATGACAAACGTTTCATCAGATCTCAATTTCATGACAATCTGAATGTTTGTAAAAAGCTGCTGAGCTGTAAATGGATCTATGTGAGAGTGAACTGACCTGCTTTATTCCCTCATGCATATATGTTTCACCTGCTGGTTTCACGTCCCGCAAGCGCTTCAGACCCTCCTCTATCTCGTATCTTAAAACACACAGAACATACATGGTTGATCCACATGTGCTCGACTGCACTGAGTCACATCATAATTCCAGGCATGCTTATTTTTCTACACCATGGGTGAATGTTTCTATACGACCACTAGAAATAATAATAATAATTTACTACTGTTCAGTTTCCACATGGTGTAGTGGAAATCTGCAGTTATGGTTGTGTAGATAACCACAGGGTCTAAAAGGAGACGTTAACAAGCTGTTCTTGTAATACAGAAGACACTATTTATACAGAATGTCTCAGAGTCTTTTTAGGCATTTAGAGGCCCAGTGGGAATTGAACCCCTAACCTCAACCGAATGATGTCACCTAAATGCTTTCGAGTAACTACAACAAAGTAAAATCTACAGTATAATGTAAATGTGGTCTCATCTATATATATAGATGCATATATATATATATATATATATATATATGTGTGTGTGTGTGTGTGTGTGTGTGTGTGTGTGTGTGTGTATATATATAATCGTCATTTCCTTTACTGACATAATTCAATATGACATATAAAGACATTTTTAGACCATGAGACTTCTTAAAACTTCTGAGGTACAGTCAGCATGAACAGAGCGCTGTTCTTCAAGATTGCTGCTGAGAATTGTTCAACCGGCACAAGATAAAAATCCAGACACAAGACAACAGTGTCATGAATCTGCTCCACAGAGTGTCTCAGGGTCCTGTACCTGTCTCCAGTCAGGGGCAGCAGGACCGTTGCTTTGGCTGAGAAAACGATGAATGAGACTCTCATTCTGGGGCTGAGGAGAAAACAAAAATCAAAAATTAGGAATCAGAAATATATATATATATATATATATATATTTATTTATTTATTTTATTTTTTTTTTTTCAAAGTAGCTCATGAGCCAGTGACCGGCCATGAGCTTAGACACATGCTACGATACTGCAACAGGGTTTTCTCCTTCCCTGTTGCATAAAATCATCACTTCCGTTCTTGCTCCTCTTTATCAACCACCCACACAGCATGACATGAAAAATACTCAGAATGGCTATAAATGAGTCAGCGTGATTGACAGTTTTATATAAAGCTTTCCCATGAGCTTGGTTCAGTTAAGGAGACTGAAAGAAGCATAAATAATGAAGCAAACAGAAGGGCCTCTCTGAATGTCAACTAATATTAGTGTGTGACTTAAAGCAGCTTCTGTGGGACTGAAGGAAGTGATTAATCAATTCACAGACAGGAAACATGTTGTGGTGTTGAGTCACACATAAACACACACAGATCCTGTTACACAAATATATAATCTGTACCTGTGACTTTAAAAGGGTGTGAACTGATACTGGACACTGAGTCTCCTCTGCACAACCTGTGCTGTTCACATTCAGTGTCCCTGTCGCTGTCTCAGGAATATCAACAGATTGTTTTGTAAACACAGCTGGTTTCCGAGTTAATATCCAGCCAAAATTTGTGAAAACTAAATCACACAGAGATGAGGAAAGTGTTCAACTTGAAGACTTCACCTCCTCGTGTTGAGAATAGTGCAAAAACAGTTACAAACCAGTCAAATTTACGCAAGTAAGAGCTGTAACACCACAAAGGAAAAATTATCTGATAACGGAAAAAGTCCAGTGACTTTGCTGTAAAAGCAAAGCATCAGTAATTATAAATGCATTAAAGTATTAGAAGTAAAAGAAGTCAAAGGTAGGCATACAATACCCAGAGCTGGATACTACAAAATAAAGAAAAGGGTAAAAAATAGTGTTTTGTTTTTTTTTAATTTAACAAAACTTCTTAAATACATGCCTTTAATTGTTCCTACACAAAGCAGCTGGACAACACCGGTGCTCATTTCAGATACAGACTGAAATGAGCAGAATTCTAAATTAAATCTAAATGACTGAGAAACAAGTGAAGGAGCAGCACAAGCTGAACTAATCATACTTTTCAGTACTCTGTGCTACTGACACGTCTCGATCAGCACTCAAAAAGTTGGAATTAGATTTTTTTTTTTTTTTTTTTTTAATTCTTCATGTAAGCTTACAGTCGGTCTCCCAGATATTGTAATCCTGCTTCTCCTCATTGGAAATCTCCTCTTGTCATGTCAGTCTACTCTGTTACCAACAGAGCTCATGTCTGTCTCCTCCAGAGGTTTCCTCAGGAATCTAAAACTCTTTAAAGCAAATTAGTAATTTGCAATTGTGGGCTGGATGGAGTAAATGCTCCTCTACGGATGAATGAAATTCCAGTGCGGACACTAACTTTGTAAAACAGATTTAGTAGCCAAAACATATTAAATACTCATTACTTTCTTTGTCAGTCTATAACACGCGATGTGATAAACCTGCTGCAACAATATAACTAACATTTGCACGAGGCAAGAAAGTCAGTGTACGAGCGTACGTCTCCCGCTACGGTGAAGAAGTGATGCACTGTTCGAGCTTCCTGTTATCTTACACACAGAAGAAGAAGAATACCAACCACTTCTACACGGTGAGGTTTGCGCATTTTGAAACTGAAACAGAAAAAACAGCTCTGGTGTCACAATTGATGTACGGAGAGAAAAAGTCGCACCTGAGTGTTTAAGTGACCAGTAACTCCAGACATCTTACAAATGTGAGAAAATAGTACAATGCAATAGAAACATAGAGGGGAAAATGTAGTCTCCCAAAATGGAAATACTTAAGTAAATGTACTCAGTTACTTCCCACTTCAGTTACAAACACAAAGCACACGGATGCCATCCCACAGAGCGAGTTAAACTTCAGATAATTAAGCGCACAAGTGTTTCCTTCAGAGATCCAAAGCCTTCGGAGCATAAGGAGAGGTGCTGATATTTCTCACCCACATGACACATGGCCCAGTCGCGATCCTCCCCCGCAAACATAGCACAATCTTTAAGCCACACGGCCAGATTTGGCAGGGAGCGGTAGCAGCCGTATACATCCACATCCTGTCTGCAAGTTTCAGAGTCATATGTGGACTAAAAACTAACCACGCTCAAGTCACTGATGACAAATCGTGGGTGGCGACTTAACGTCGAACTTTAAGCTTTGAGTGGAGCTCATGATTGTGTATATTACCTCTTAAGCAGTGTTGAGATATTTTCTGTTTCTAAGAAAGACTACAGATAAAGCGGCAGCGATGCCAAGGACATATCGGAGGGTGGTGGTGGGATTTTTTTTCTTCAGAGGGTGGTGGTGGTGGGGGGGGTTTGGTGAAATAGTCCAGTTTGCTCCACATGGCGGAACAGAAGAGCTCTTGGTGAGCGAGCATTGTTTAGCAGATTGTCCTCGTCGCCTTCCAGTGTTCTTTTGCTTTACTGTACATTGTCTGCCTGTCAGCCGTTCTGTGGTGGAAGCAGGGGATATGTGTGGAGCCGGACCCCCCCGGTGCAAATGGCCATTCTCACAGCCCAGAAGACTGCTCCTCTCTGCCACCCACTCCCACCTGGTGCCTTTGCTATTTTCTTCAACCAACCACTTCATTCTGGCTGGGTCGCTACCGTCTGTACTGTGCTGGCAGGCGCCGTTTGACTCAAACGTTATGCAAGCTGAACGTTTCAAGCCGGTTTCTCTGGTTTCGTCTTTTTAATGAATTATGTGCAAAGAGGATGTCATTGATTTTGCAATTTTGATAGTTTGTAAAACAGGTGGGAAGCGCCTTAAATCTGTGCAACAGGCTGCGGCTAACATCGTACGCTCTGTCATTGTGGACATTTACCGAATAAAACAGCCAACGAATGTGAAATAAAGGCATTTTGTCAAAACTACTGTACTACTTGCCCAAATAATCCTGTCAGTGTGGATATCATTTTTAAGAAATGGTGAATACTCTGTCCGGAAAAACATTCCTTCTTATATTTATTGCTTTATTACATTTATTTGGGTATCGCTCCATGCTGCTATCGCCATTGAATCATTGCTTGCGTTTGCTCCATGCAGTATCTGCAAGTCTAAGTCTGGGGAGCTGAATTTCACTTCATGTTCACTTATATAATGTAATTATATAACTATACTTTTTAGGAGAGTCCAAACAAAATGTATGATACTGACACTGGAGACTTTGTACTGACCTCACAAATCTGTCAGTAAGGTTCTTCACAAAGGAGTAAATCTCGAACCAGTCAGCAGAGACACTTCCAGACCTGAAACAAGAAAACAACAGTCACTTTGCAGCTCGTCAGTGGCAGCAGATTGTGTGCTGGGGAGTAAAATACTGTACTGTATTTGTGCTTTGTACCACAACCACAGTTGGACATTAACACCAGCCACATGCTGGATAATTGTGCTGATAAGTCTGTGTTCTATAGCAGCCACTTCAGCTGTTACAATCCTCAAATGTTCACAGGAGCTTTGTCTTTCTACAAATCTAGCTGGCTGGTACAGTTAAAATTTATCTCCCATAACAAAGGTGGAAAAATCACCAAAATAACTAGATCTAATGAACAGGAGTTCATTAGACAGAGGTGAAGGTACTTAAGTACAGTACTTCTAGCACAGGTTTAAGAAATTCAAGTCAATCAAAGCTCATTTGTACAGTTCAGTAACACGTGTTAAGTTCTTGAGGGGATTACAGGCCAACATTAGCGGTGGCTGCTGACCCCGCCAAGCTCATTAAGAAGACAAGGAAAAATGATGGCCAAGTGTGCAATAGCAGCCACGGGCTGGAAGAGAAGACAAAGGATGAACAGGAAATGTGTAACATAGAAAAAAACTGAACAACACACGCAGCAACACATCAGATTAAATATCTGCACTTCTATGTACTAAATCTAATATAAGGCATCCCAAATAGGTCAAAGAGAAAAGACCAAGAAAGACTCCATTGGGCATCCAGTAGAAAGGATTCATTAATAAACACACAGGTGCTCAGATTGTGAGGCTTGGTTCCTTTCCTTCATTCATTTGTCTTTATAACTTTCCTTTGTCCCTTTTTGTGTGTTTGTCTTCCTTTGTTCTGTCCTTCCATGTGTTCTTCCTTCAATTCATCTTTCCTTCCTCTCCTATGAAACTGGAGATGGCAGGTTTTCCTTTGAGGCACTGCCATCTTTACTCAAGTAAAAGCACTGGTGACTTCTTCCACCACCGTCTCATTTAAACTGATTAAGACTTGGTCATTGTCGAAAAAGATGCATAAATTTCTGGCTGTGACCAAGGACAAACCAATGTTAGGTGGGTGTCAACCTGTAGCCCTTGGCCCTTCTCACCCCTCGATAAGTCAATCTCACCACAATGAACGTGGTGTGTAAAATGTGCCCTTGATGTAACGACAAAGAGGTAATTAAACCAATAATTACAATTCAATGTATGTGCGAAGAACATAAAACAGAAGAGTTTGACCATTAGGAGGCTCATCTTTCATGCCACCTCTTTCTCCTCCCTGCTGCCCAAAGACAAGGTCACACAGAGGAGGGAAGAGACGACTCTGAGGGAGAGGTAAAGTTCCTCTGCACTTTGACGATTTGGAGTGTCAGCAGGTAATTAGCAGTGGTTTACTGTGGTTACATGTCATGTGAAGTAGTTACACTTCACACACATCTTTGTCATGTTGATGGTGCAGGTGATCAACTGAGGCTTTCTAGGGTTTCTGTTTTTTTAACTTATCTGAAGAACTTCACTGATTTTACTAACTGCTTTGTCTGATCAATCAGAGTATAATAATTCTTCTGAACATGTTTCCAAAGTCAACAATAGTATAACAGATATAACAATATTGGGGTTTGTCAACATCGCCTCGTGCTGAATTCCATCTGATTATTTGATCTATACCAGTTTCTCAGCTGACTTTCAAGAAAATGTAGAATTCCAGTATAAAAGATACTACTGTGACAGATCAGCTGCCAGTGAGACCCTTGGACCGGCAGGATCAATCTGGGTGTGAAAAGTGCAAGAGACCCTCCCTCATTACCACCACTGAGGTGCCCTGGAATAAAGCCACATCAGACTGGAGATGTACTGGTCATCTTCCAGGTGTGAATGTGTGTCACAGTGTGAGCTTGGCTCTCACTGAAACTCCCTGAATAAAAAGGTTTAGTTACACTAAAGGCAGCACTTCACAGGATGTTTCCTTGGAAAGAGCGACCTGAGTGTTTAGGAAACAGAAAAGCTTTCATAAACTGGCTCCACACTGAAACATCATCACATGGCATTAGAACACGAAAATAGATATTTCTTTGTCCAGAAACGTTGCGGGTTGCTGCAACAAACTGCTGCATCCCATCAGTCCCATCAGGAAATCTAACAGTTTATCTGCAGGAACAAAGTAAACTTCCTGCAAAGAGACATGCAACTATCTGACACTGTGCAATCACTGCAGACTAAGCTTTCATATTTCAGAAACATTCATGTGCATGTGTAAATCAAACAGATCCCCAACCTGCAAAGATATACAAAATGCAGAGCAAACTAAGATCTATGCACTTGGTGAAACTTGTGCCAATAATCTCAGCCATCAGCCTCTAATACTGCAATTTAGATGAGGGTGGGGTTGTTTGAAAATGGGTCAGGGGAGCAGTGTTTCAACTCAACAGCCCTGAGTAATGGCCCATGTCCAAGCCGGGGGAGGACAGGATTAAAAACAGTTGTTGTCAAAGCCGTAAACTCCCCATAATATATTGGAGCGCTTTTTGCATGACGCTACTGCAGCACTGCAAAGGTTTGCTGAACTGACTGAATGTGGCCGTGGAGCATTTGTGCATTTGATGTCTGACGCAGAGCTTTGAGTGCATTAGAGACACAGGAAGTGGTACATTCTTGCTAGCTTGCGCGATTAACACACAACTTTCAAGGACTTCTCGAAGACGTTTAAGGTCTTCTTTCTGGTGACATTCAAAGACTCAAAAACGGTCATAAGTTAACGTGACAGTGGTGAAATTCCTGCCAGTTGATCCTATTAGACAGATCTCTGTGAGTGTAGAAATGATGGAGCCTTCAGATCACAAAAAGTATTTTAAAGTAGGAAGCATTTCTGTTTTTATTGTGAGGCAGATGCCAAACCTCCATTCTTCCTTTGTCATGGTCACTACCAACACTGGCAGCATGTCTCATGAAAGGGAAACAACATATAGACACTCATGACACTGTGGGGTATGTTCCTTAAAGGCAGCATGGGTTAACCTTAGCTGGATAAAACTACATGGTTATTGTTTGGGGAAGTGTGGTCATGGTTACACTTCTGTGGTTCCTTGATGTTTGTCAGAGTCGTCTCTTCCTCCAAAGTAACCAGTGAACATCACGCGACTCTCCAGGTTCATCTTGACCAGTTTCAAATAGTTTGAAATTTGAAGGCCTGTACAGGTGTTTCTTTCAAGTCATAGTCAACACACTACATACATTTGACATCACTGCTGACTGTTTTCAAAAGCATGCTGTAATGTCAAACTTCTGAATATTTTTTTTCAACTTTCCAGGCAGGAACTGGTTCAAACTAATCGCCAGAAATCATCAAAAACATCAAAACTTTAACTGAGTTTGGTAATGCATCTTCATAAAAGATGAAAAAAAAAATGTCTGTCTTTGTTTAGCCAAAGCTGCTGTAGCTGCAGATAGATTTAAAAGATCTGTACTGAATTACAACGCAATGATAACATGACTTTCACAAAATGAAATCAACTGAAAGCAGTGGGTGCCTGGTTATTCATAAACCTAGAACACTGTGGTGGAACCATTACAGAACTAAGCTGACTGTGTTTGTACTACATTATATTTTGCTATGCTGTGTTTCATGCTATTCATTGCTTTTTTATTGTTTTGTGGGTTGCCTTTGTGTATATAACTGTTAGTGTGTTGCATCCATCCTTTATGATTTGTAAATTGTGTGTATTTTTGCAAATGTCTTAATAAATCACACCTAACTGGTCAGCAGTAAAGTGCACAGTAACTTCAACTAGCAAATGGGCTACACATGCAAACTCAGTGCTTTGCTCTTTTCAGTAAAACGTTTGCCACTGGCAGCTGCCCAGTACAACCACAGTATGTTGACGGGCTCTCAGCAGCTCCACTGAAGCAAAGTGGAGCTCCCAGCTGCCTTCTCACGATGAGCACCTCTGTGATGTGAGAGGTGACCAAATATTGACAGGTGAAGTGTTCAGGGCATGAGTTCCTACTATCACTGCAATAAGGAAAAAGCATGTGGGCAGCAGAATGATACTGCCAACATGTTATTCCAAATCCAGGGGCATCCAAATCCACCTCCACTCTTCTGGTTTCAGGTTGTTTTCCACAAGACTTTGAACCTGGCTGCAGAGATCTGCTCCCATCCAGCCAGCACTGACGTTGGGTGATGGGCTCTGCCTCACAGTTCCAGCTCATCCCAAAGGTGCTGGATGGGACTGAGGTCAATTTAAGTTCCACACCAGATTAGCAAACCATTTCTTAACGGGCCTAGCTTTGTGTTCTGGTTATATAACAGGAAAGGGCCTTCCGCAAACAACTGCCATCACTGTCTTCTGGGTGCACTGCAGTGCTCACATTTCCCTTCATTACACATGGCTGCCACATGAGACAGAGCGTCCACATATTTTTGGTCACATCTGTTACCCAACCTAATACAGCGGAGTCACCATTTTTGGTGGCAGCCATTAAAATGCAATAAACTCCAAACCAGGTCACAGAAAACTGTGTCACACCTGCGACAACCCCCACCCCCACCTCAGCCCCAGCTCCCAGCTCCCATCCCCTCTCCTCTCCCTCCAGCATCAAAGAAACTTCAGCTCAGCGGTCACATCATTATCTCCACGGTTAGCGTCATAAACAGCGGTCTGAAACAAAGGCTGACATGCTCTCTTCCTACTTACTTGTCTAAAACAAAGTATAGGTCGTAGGCTCCGTGACAGGACGCTTCCTCTGCCAGGCAGGACGAAGCAAACAGCCCCAGGAAGATCACAGCAACCGCCGCCGAAGTCCACCGACTCTTTCCGTGAAAAAGTTCACTCACCGCGGTGAAGTAACGTGACAACTTCTCCAACATTTTGACCTCGAAAAACTCAAAGAAGGGTCGAGTCTCGTGTTGAAAAACAACAATAAATAACGTTTAAGCAGTTTCAGCTGAAGACGACGTGCACATGCCCTCAGAGTGAGCAGCTACATGTCAAAGTTCCTCCAAAACAACCAAGTTAACGAAGGGACCTGCGAAATAAAGGAAATCACTGCGCGACGTCACCAGCTGTGAAGTTTCTTCATCTTCTTGACTCACATCCTCAATAAAACCGACCCGCCACCTGAGCTCACCCTGACTGTTTCGAAGATAACTGAAATCACTGCTAACAGTAAACTTCACCGCGTTAAGGCACATACACGGAGAAAAGTTTGGATGCATTCAAGTGCAGCTAGAAAGCTCGTACTTCTGAGCGCTACTTTTATCGCGGTTGTAAACGGTTATAAAATGACTGGGATATGAGTCATAATGCTGATGGTTTATGTTTTGTTTTATAAATGCACTGACATAAGGGCTGAATGTGACTGCATTTAAAAGTAACCTCAAATGAAGAGGAGATTTTCATTAAGTGTGCAGCTTAATACGTTATTAAGTGGTAGAAACAGTGAAAAGGGAGTAAAGGTTTTTAATAGCGGTTTTGTAGTTGAATTTAAACAGGAGTACCGCATTTGCAAGAAATATTTTGGTGAATCAATGGAGCTGATGGTTAAATCGTTGCATTGCATTTCATATAAGTCAAGGTAATTTAATCTATTGCAACATTTTATGGGGTTAGATTTTGTATCTTTTAGTACTTTTGTAATAACTGACACCAGATTAATGTAGTGCTCTAAAAGTTTGATATGAAGATTGATATTTGTGTATAAGTTGCACATCAAGTATAGTCATGTATCTTTTAAACTTGTTTCACGCAAATCGTACCGATAGCACTTAAAGGCCTCATCTGTTTCCAATCCAGTGCGCATGACCGAGGTGAATCCAGCTGCTGCACTTCAGCAGAGCTGGAGGTCCCAGTGCACACACCCAACAACAACATCTGTATCATCTTTTGTACAAGACTACTTAATAACGTTACGTTAACAATGTTTACACAAGTCAGAGCTGCAGTCAGATGCTACATGCCATAGGTAGTTTCCTTCAGACTGTGCAGATATAAAAGGGGTCTCTGCAATGAAGGGTTTGCTTTCTAGTGGGCATACATGTTGATGAACTATTCGATAACAGTTCTGGCTGACATTCCATTTTTTGCTAAGTTGTACACAACATTTTGCTCCAATTTTATCTCTATGCACTGACAAAAGAATTATGTTATATTTCTATCAATTTGGTTCAAGTATATTGATGCCTTTGGCAAATGAAACACTTTAGTATTTGTGTTGCCTGTAGAACCACAAGGTTCTTGTTAAGTTCTGGCCTGCAGACTAACACAAAAATCAGGCTTTTGTCATTAAAAGAAGATGTCCATTTCCCATTTTTCAAGCTATTATGATTGGTTACATTTTGGAGGAACCACACAAGCTGTACAGCCATAGGAATAGGTATCTCCTCTTTTCCTCATAGTTTCACAAGTTCCCTAAATATTCTTTTGACATCCAGGTTGAGAGCCTCCAGATGAACCACTGATAACAGCTTGGCATGACACACTTCATTCAAACAGTATGAACAACACACGTGGCAAACATAGCATCCAAAAGTCTTTTCCCAATACAGAGAGATTCACTCTGGAGGAAACAGAAAAGTCTGCTGGCACAATGAGCACAGGAAGAGGCTGCAGATGTGAGCTCTGTGAAATCAGAGATGTTTCAGAAAAGATGTTGCATAAGCAAAAGTTCTGAAGTGCAGTATTCCTTATAAATATTTTTTGGAGGGTGTGATGTGTTTGTGTAAGCCTCTTTGTGTTTCCTTTCTCATCCAGTTTGTGTTTCATGCGTCCTTCTTTTTAAGCTTTCATAACACATCAGAAAAGAGGGTTATGACCCTCATACGCACCCAAGAATAACTTTGGCCTGTGCTCCTTCAATAACACGCAGCAGAAACAGACCCCAGCACACAAAAACTGTTGAGAAAACATCCCTAAAAAGTGACTGGTTACATAGTATTAAGCGTATCGTGAATATGGTTACTGGCAGTTCCTTGCAGTGATATGGAGCAATTGATCAATTTTGGCTTGATGTACATTTTCACTGCTGATATTCTAATTAGAAACACATATTTTCGCCATGGTACACAAAATAACTTCTATATTATATGATATGTGAGAGCACAAGATCAATGGCGAATTTTCTGTGTGACATTCAATTAAATTTGCCTTTTTATTCCAGGCACACTATGGAAAGTGCAGGTGCTTCCATCTTCAGCATGGATGGCTCATTGTGTGATTTAAATCCCTAAACCTGGCAGACTTAATGCATTTCTCTACTCATTGAGCTACACAGGGAGCTGAACCTCCAAACCTGGCAGTGTACCACGGACCTGTATGCATAAGACTGAAGCCTTCATCATCTTATCGCTGCCATGCTCCACCCACTGGGCTCCACAGCACCATTTAACCAAATGCAATATGAACATGTGGCCATTCTAAAACCAAAAATCTTCAAGGGAATGCCAAGACGGATGATGCAAATGTTCTCACAGTTGTATCTACTGATTCTAGATGAGTAATTCTGTTTCGTAAGTCCCGTGTATCTGACTAACACCACCTCAGGTTATAATAAATGTTAATGACACCTTTCCTGGAGTGGTATTTTCCACGACATACTGGAAATTCCAGGTTTGCTCTTATCTGATCCCTTGTGCCTGTTGTTTGAACAAGGTATGTGTAGCTGGTAGAAGATGTGACTTCAGGCTATGGAATTAGTTAAAACACTGACAGGCACAGCTGTTGTTGAGCTTTACCTGGTTTACCTGCACATGCTGCGACACATGTTCTCAATAAAGGTAGAGTTAAAGGGTTTTATATATTTATTGCAAGTTCTGTAATTCATGTAGGCGTATTTGTTTGCTGGTTTTACAACGCATGTCACTGTCTAACCATACACAGCAAATAAGATGGTGGCAGCAGCTGGTACCAGCACTGAAATCCATGTAAAGAAGTCTATATTTATCTGGAGATGTTTTTCCTGTGATAAAATGACAAGCAATTGTCATTTTTCAGCTGAGCCTTTTGTCTGCACAAAAAGCTTTCCTACACCATGACTGGTTGTCATGAGACTGATTCGACTGTATTGGCAGAAAAAATAAGATTTGCTACATTTTTAGTTTTACAACTTCATTTTAAACATTCTGCGCCAAAAGGCTAAAGTCCAGGTGAAGTCAGGACACATTCGTTTTTAAGTCAAAGTCAGGCTGCAAGTCTTTAAATTTTGCCTGAAGTTATTAAATTCTTGTGACTAGAGTCCTCACTTCGGCCTGCTTGCCTGCTTTGGCAGTGAACTTGGCCTCCTCCTGCACATCACTCCTCTAAAAGTGCAGGAGACAGTTATGAGCCAAAGATGGTCTCAAGATGAATCTGGGAATGTGACATCCCAGTATTTTTAAAGTTTATTATCAAGTTTCTAATTGGATGAGTTTACAGCTCATTATGCACTGTGCACCCTGCCTGGAGCGCCGTACACAGCTGTAGACACTATCAAAAGTAAAATTTAAAGTATTGTGTGTTTATAATCTGAATATTACCATAAAAATAATTTATACTTTCAGGCAAATGTCTGGCTATTGCACTAAAACACATTAGGTATCAGACAGGGCTGTCAACCATAGATATGGTCAAGAATCCATCGTCTCCAATAATGAATCTAATTGCTCAACAATATTATTAAATCTTAATAAACTTCATATATGAATTTCAGGTATTTCACTGGAGAGCTGTCATGTATGGGCGTAACGTACTTGCACATTTTTGAGAATCTGAACACTGAATATTGAAAACTGACTACAGACAATGTTAACAACAACACTGATATCCACCTCTGCCTCTAGAACTGCATTTAAATGCTTGAAGCTCTTATTTTGCTCTGCTCTCAGGAAGTAATCTCACCTTATTAGGGGTAAAAGGCAATTACTCAGACCACAGCTTCGACTGAAGCATGGATGATACAAAGGAACTAAATCTATTTTCTTTTGTTTTGCCTCAGTGTTAAAACTGCGCTGTCACACAACTCCATATCAGTGAGGTAATTACCACTAACACACCTCATCAAATCTGAATAGTCCAGAGAACAGCGACACACGAGTATAATTATCTGGCAAATCAAAGTCTAATTAGATTTTAATTAGAATGTTAATTCTTTTGCACGCTGTTTGGTTTCCGTATATGCTACCTAACTTGGTATCCTGAGCAGGGTTCCATAAAGCAAAGAGAACGAAAAAACAAGCATGTATTTCCCATTATTTGGCAAATGTACATGTTTATGAGAATCCAGTGACGTGAGAAAATAGTTGTAGTGCATGAATTTGTCATGGGGCTTTTACGCCAGTGGAGAAATCAACAGTGACAGTTAAAACAACACTAATTTATGGAAGCAGTGAAGTGTTAAAGCTAATCAAGAGATAAACCCATGACAAAATGCAAAAGTGCAAGAACAAACAAAGATTTCCAATAGTTAAAAAGAGGCCGAGCAACATTTCTGTGAACAGTCCACCCTGAAATGAAATGGATCATAGGGAACACCGATAAACCTTTGACCTCTTTCTTTAAAGCTATTACTTCATTGATATATCTGAAGAGAATTTGGCTTCATCCTGCACAGTGATAAAACATGTAAGGAATGACTCATTTAAACCGCACTTACAAGATAAAACAAAAAAAGGCTCATAGACCTTTTCCTCCAAACGAGCAAATCTTAAAACTGACCCTACATAGTGATTAATGGACGTAACAGATGACCATAAATCACTTCATCAAAACCAAAAGGAATTCAGATGATCTCTGCAACACTATCCACTACAGCTTAACACAATGAAGCCTTGACTGCGTGTTAAATGCTGTGGTAAAAATGATCTAAAACACAGGTTTCCACTACACCTCGGTTAAAGTTTTCCTGCCCAACAACAGCTAGGCGCAATGGCAAGATGGAGAATCCCAGAAGTCCAGTCTTCATTTCAGCTCTGGCAACTTATCAATTTAGTTCTGAGTGAGCTTCGGAGCAGTTTATGACTTTACACACTGCAGAGGTCGGGGCCATCACTCGTCAGTCCCCAGGAATTTTGTTAAAAAAAAGTTCAGCAGCTAGTTGTAAAGCATTTGTAGACAAAAAGCAAAGTCAATAATCATGGTCAATGATGAATAAGTATGATTGATCAGCATGCTTGCCGAGCTCCAGACATCATAGGCCAAATCAGGAGATCAAACTTAACCCAGAAAATTGTTCATTTCAGAGAGTTCCTGTATGCTAGTCAATTTATGGATTCATTTTGTTGCTGAAATGACTCTCAGGTAAATCTAGAGGCAAGTAGCTTCGGTTACTAACTGTAAAAAGTGCATTAAAAGTAAATGAAGGAGCAAAACACATTGCGCAAAGACAGTGGATCCTGCAGGATAAATCTGTCCAGAAAACCAATGTTACTGTCCGATAGATACGAGCTAGGACAAACACCAATGTTTGATGCACGTCTGCAGCATGATGCATTCGTTAGACCTCATTCATTAAGCCTGTCCAGCCTGTCTGCTGTCTGTTTGTTTCTGCTGTCAGCCCTGAAATCTCTGAATGAGTCTGGGGTCATGAGTCGATCAATAAAAAACACTATATCAATAACCAGGTAATATGATCCTTATTATTATTACTATTACTCCGATCAGCAACACCTGGATTGCATTGAGTGGATGTAGGAGACATTGTTGGTGAGGTGAATTAAACTAACCTAACCTGTCTTAGTCACATTCAAAGTTTTATTTTTTATGAGATTTCCAGTTTTTCATGATGTGAAATTAAAGAGCAAAGTGAGGCAAAGCTCTGTTAACTGAAGCCACACAAACTGTACCATTTGGTCTCTGGAAAAAAAAAGCCTGATGTTCAGACTTTGTCCTGTGAGCAGAGAAAGCAGGAGAAGTCATGAAGACGTTTTCGTCTTCATGGCATTACATTTGTTCAGGTAGCAACCCTAATGTCAACCAAAATGTAACCTGATGTTTCATGACTAGATTTCAGCATGAGGCACAATTACATTCATGATTTTTCATCGGCATACTAACCTAAAAACCTGTGATTTGTGTGAAATTTGACAGAGACACAGTGTCCCTGTAACCATAGTAACTGACTGTCACTCTTGCCTCCGTGCGAGAGGAGAGCAGAGACGCTATGCTGCCGTCTTGTCCGTCCATGAACTGTCAAGCGGCAACGCCAGAGCTGAAAAATGAAGCCAACATGAAAGTGCCACAAACTGCAGTTCCTCAAATGTCCACTTGAGGCTGACTCCAAAAGTAAGTTAGTCCCCATAGACCCCCATATTAAAATGCCCAACTTCACAGCAGAAATAAACATGATTACATTCTGATACATAAATGGTTGTGGTCTCTATAGCTAGTTTCCTGTTCATGACAGCTGTACAGGGTTTTGGATTTTTTTTTTTTTTTTTTTTTTTTTTCAAATAACTCACTTGTTAAATTATATTAAGGCTTAAAGTTATGTATGATTATGGGCATGGCAGCTTTAGGTGACAGCTAGCTACCATGGAAACATGGCCAGTGTTACCTCTGGCTCCTCCACTTGACCATCTTCAGGTCCTGGAGGAGTGTGCCAATGTCTGGCAGAGATGGGGGGAGTTGGATTTATTTGTGGGACAATACATCTTATTGAGCTCCTATCAGTTTTTCTAAGAAGGACATTCCATTGTTAGGCCAATGATCATTTCTGAAGCTGAAGCATACTTGATTAATTGCTTGGTGTTTCCTGTCATCAGGGGATCTACAGGATATACAAGCAGGTGTTTGGAGCGCCACCTGCAGAGTTCCATTTATTTTCTTTTCCCCCTTTTTCTTGATACTGTACCTTTGTCAAATTTGGTTTAGACCCTCGATTCAGATATATAAAGAACATAGATTGGAGGTTCCAGGTGCCACCAAACAGAACTGAGTCACATGACCTCACAAGAGGCAAAACACAAGCACACCATGGAGAGATGAAACAGACACACACACACACACACAGAGAGAGAGAGAGAGAGAGAGAGAGAGAGAGAGAGAGAGAGAGAGAGAGGAAAGAGTAGATCCACTCTGACTGACAGAGGGCAAAAACTGCCAAGGCCCGACTCTTTCAAGTACACTTCGAGCACTTCCAGCTACATCAGTTCACTGACAGTGCAGTAGGTGTTTTCTTTACTGTAACCACTGATGGAAAATTACCAAAGGTGTCGACCAATTGAGAGCATTAACTGAATCGGCTTCCTGCTCTCTGTGACTCAGTGTGATTTAGCGTACAGTAAGTGTTTCTTAACTGTTACTGATTGTATGGCTTCGTCCTCTGAAGGTCCTTGATCTGCTGTATGCTGATGATGCTGATGATGCTTCATCAAGAGAGAACAAACTCGTTATCGATAATTGGAGAGGCGTCAGAAAATCAAGCCACCTCAAGAAAAACTACCAAAGAAGTATTAGTCACAATAACAAAGATCCGGTGCGCCCTAATGGCATCTATAACTCATAATTACCTTAATAACTGTTATTTTAGCTTGTTTTTCCTCCTTTGAGAAAGCATTGTTTGTCACTAATGGCATCTTAAGTTGAAATTGAGTGCCTTGCCCACAAGTAAACAGCATCTATCAATCATGACTTGAGGCCAAGTGTCACAACACACAAAAGCCAAAAGTGTGTGTGTGTGTGTGTGTGTGTGTGTGTGTGTGTGTGTGTGTGTGTGTGTGTGTGTGTGTGTGTGTGTGTGTGTGTGTGTAATGAGTGTAGTGTGTGTGGGAGTAAGACAGCTCCTACACCTGCCTGATAAGTGTGAATGGTAATCATGCACACACTGACCATCTTTCGTTGTTCTTTACAAGACATTTTTCATTTCATAGCAACATGCGAACTCATCTGCTGCTCCACGTCAGCTTCATGAGTCACTTACGTTCCAGATGAGACACAACACCATGCTGGAAGATTGCAACCACTGTGTTTGTAATGTGTTCAAATTGTACTATATATAGGTTTAGATGAGTGTCAGTCTATTGGTTTGCCCTTTGCAGTTGCTTGAGGCAGTGATATACTGTAGTGTCAAATGATTATGGAGCAAAATTAATTCCTACACCATTGTAAAGTAAACAAAACCCATATATGAACAAAGATCCAGTATCATTTAAAAAAAAAAAAAACACTCAGGTTTCACAAGGTAGCTTTGCAGGTTGGCCATGCTAAAGGCCATGAGGCTGATATATCCGTAAGTAGTTTTTTAATGCAGTATTCACAGGCTGCATATACAGTACTGTATGTTGAGAGAGTTAATTGACACTGTGATCGTCCCTCCTATTTATACTCATAAGCTTCACAATGCAGTAGATTTTGTCCCCGCTCTTTCATGAGCTGCATGATGAAGGGGTCACTTTATGGTCAATAAGTGCAGGAGAAATGATTCCAGCTGTCAGTATCTCTCTGTCAACTGCAGAGCACTGTATCAAGATACACCTCACATCTACCCTGCAGATGTAGCTTTGACTGTGTTATTCCTCCTAGAAGACCCAGTCTTTGAGATCCACGTGTTAAACTGCAAATTCACCTTACAAACATGTATGTTTGAACTGACCTCTTGCGGGTTCATCCTCCACTACATTGCTGCAAGCTGCACCTCAGTCAAAGCGCACATCTGCACTGACTCCATGCTCCTCGGAGGCAGACTTTAGCATTTAGAGAAGGACAGGCAGCAAGGCGTCGTCCAGATAATGAAATGAATCCACGTTTGATCCTCTCATAGTCTTCCGGTAATTGTTCTTGATTCCCCCTTTGTGTTTCACGCTCGACTCCCCACTCATATCAGGGCCCGTGTATGAAGACGTGCTCATTCCCCCTATCAGTGACAGCAGAGCTCAGTGATTAACAAATTAAGGATCTTCTTTGCCTTAATCTGTCTTGAGGCTTTTTTTTTTTCCAGTTGATTCCTGCGGAAACATGTTTGGCACTGACAGCACCTCTGCTCCCACGTTTAATTGGATTAGAGGGAAATCGGGATAAATACACTCTCAGACGAGGCGTCGGGGAGGGCTGGATGAGGGAAAAACAGGTGATGAAGTCGTTTCAGAATTACCCTTTCAACTTCTTTCACCGCACTGTTGAGACGTCAAAGATTTCTTTGGCGTGGAGTATCATGGGAGGAAGTGAAAGCCTGTGTGAGGGCGTATGGATTAATCTCTGGAAACATTAGGCTGAACCGATTAATGTCACAGCAGGAACATTCAGCGGTTTCCTGATGTTCAGCAGTGGGGATGGGCCAGTGCAAGGTTCTATTAAACTCTCTGGTTTATTTAGTCAAAGACTGAACATGATGGGTTATTTTGCACTTTTGCTATCTTTTGAATCTAACCATTTTTACGCTCATCTGAGTTCTATGTTTTACCATGACACTAAAGGCCTGTTGGTCAGTCCATCACCTCAGACGAGACCAAAATATCTCAGCAATGTTTGAGTCAATTGTGATGTAAAGTCACACAGACATTGGTGGTCTGCTGACTTTTCATCTAGTGTCATGGTTAACTTTTCATCGGTGGTTTTGAGTTAAATATTGACATAATTATTGGATGGATTTAATCAAAATTTGGTGAAGATATTCCCCACTGGATGAACTGTTTTTGGAGGTTACCAACCATCAACTAGACCAACTAGAATTACGACCTCATGGTTGTCCAGCCAAGGTACATTTTACATCCGTGTCTGTCCAGACTTGAGTAATAAGTATAGTGAAGACTTTGAAGGAATTTCATAAAAGGTGTACTTCTTGGTGAAATGGAAGTTCTCACTATATTGACATGTATGATTCCAGTGAATCATTTCCAGTGAGAAACATGCTGTCTTCACTTAGAGACTATTTTTCCAGAGGAGGACAGAGGACTGCTTGAGAGCTTCATCCCATGGTGCAACAACAATCACCTGAGGCTCAATATCAGCTTGTGGTGACCCAGAAT
The DNA here is from genome assembly GCF_039877785.1 of Chaetodon trifascialis. Taxonomy (NCBI): domain Eukaryota; kingdom Metazoa; phylum Chordata; class Actinopteri; order Chaetodontiformes; family Chaetodontidae; genus Chaetodon; species Chaetodon trifascialis. The sequence continues at coordinate 20,847,083 of NC_092061.1, read as the reverse complement.
GCTTCAAATATGGAAAGAAACTCCAAACTGTAAAACATGGATGCTTCACACACATCTTCAACCAGGCAGCACGGACAATCTATACAATCAGCACAGTTGAACAAGTGTTGAACTAACACAAAACACACCGCACATTGAAAAAGGTTCAGAATATGAAATGTCACAGTATACAGTCAGACACAAAGGTAGGCTAACATTGTTTGATTTTGCTAGATACAAATTAATTCTGCATGATTAGCCAACTTTTTGTTAGAATTCACTAAGCTGAGTAGCTTTCAAAAATTGTAAATCACCACAACTATGTGAGGTCCTTGAGCATACAGTCATACATGTGCACAAAAATGACTTGGCTGATTGGTCCAGGACTATAAGAGACCAGCTGTGGACTCACACACTTGCACACATGACCAAACTTATCACTCCAAAGCTCTGACTTACTTTCTGAAAACCTAACTGTTTGTTTTCAAGCCTCAAGATCAGAAACTACATGTAATTACGTCATCCTAAATGTTCCCGTTTAACAACCAAACAATAATCATGTTACAAAAGACTTGTGGCAGCTCTAGCACTCTGCCTACACAACAAATTTCACATTCATGCCTGTGTTAAATAAACCAGTAAAATAAATAAATGCAGATGAAATATGAATGGATGGTTTTATTGTCATGCCAGCAAACATGCTGCTGATCTTGTCCGACACACTGTTTGGAATGAAGTCTGTGGGTTTTATCCCCACATCTCTCATGCTGTAACAGATAAAATCAAGGCCTAATTAAGGACAATATGGAGCGACAGTCAAATCTCTTGTCTAGTCTCTCTCTTTCTGTTTGGGTTAAAAAAAGATGAAAGGAAGGAAGGGAGGAGAGGAATCCAGGCTGAAGAGCAGCTCGCTGTGGCTTTTTGCCTGCAGTCATAAACAAATTCTGTGCTGAAAGAATTCTTAGCGAATATGATTATTTTTTTTCAGAATTTTGGAGGGAAAAAGTAAACAATGAATTCAAAATATTTATTGTGGATTGACTGTTGTGGCAGGAGCAAAAACATTTATATGCTTGACATGAGTTGTTTCCTCGGTGGAGTCATAAAAACACAACAGTTGGGAAGCAGATTCCACAAAGTGTTTCCAAAGTCCATAACAGAAAGCTCTGTCGAATTCATGGTCAGGAACAGGACAAACGTGAGACAGATCTCATAGTCGCACAACATAAATGATCCTCCAGGTTCCTCTCACGGTGTCAGATGGTTTACTGACGACACTTTGGTTCCTCGCTGGAGGATCATACACTCTTCAGCTTTTTCAGTCGTTTGGATTCACAAACAGACAGTTTGGTGTTGCAGTAAGTGAATTTGGTTCTACTACATAGACAGAGGCTGAAAAAACAACCTGACAGGTCAACTTTGCAAGAAGTTTATTTCCACCCATGTTTACTTCTACCTCTACCCCTACCTTCAACCTCTAAAGGCTGCAATAATTATGACAGGAGCAAAGGAGAAAGTCAAGTGATGTATTATGAAAAGCAAGGAAGTCCACATTTGGAGGAGGTGGGTGGATGAGTGGGTCAAACAAACACAGGACATGTGAAACCAAAAGTCAAACTTGACTTATTTGAAGTTACATAATGTATTTCTGTTTTATTATGCATGTAAAATACTCATTTTAATCCATGAACTTTTCCGAAACTTCACCAAGTAGCTTTGTTAACTCAGCCGAATAGTTTCGATGCCTACACAACCAATGAAAGCTTCATGGTTCCTGGAAAACACAGTGTTGCTCTGATTTTATTGTTTTCCAAGAGCCTGTTGCATTTCTGTCATACATACCAGAAATTTCAGAAGCAACCCAAATTATTGTTGTAGTTCTGTGTAGTTCAGTAATTCTGTTGTTAGTTCAGTATTCTGTATTTAATGACTTATGCCATTCCTGCATGCTTTCACCAGTTGTGGACAACTTTGAGTATATTTTGCTGATTATGCTTCTGATCTTTACTTGTAGCAAACTATTTTGGTATAGTTGTATTGCCTTGAGGAAAGCATATAGTATATATTATGCATGTAAAATACTCATTTTAATCCATGAACTTTTCCTAAATTTCACCAAGTAGCTTTGTTAGCTCAGCTGAATAGTTTTGATGCCTACACAACCAATGAAAGCTTCATGGTTCCTGGAAAACGCAGTGTTGCCGTGCGGGTTGCTGTCTGAATACACCAAGATCACGACTGCTGCCGGCGTTGTTGGATTCCAGTTTGTTCTGCTCTGCTGGCCTAGTACATCCGTAATGTGGAGGTTCACCCGGAAATGGGAGCATAAACATGTCTTTGACATTGAAATACTGTGCGTCTAACAAGAAAAAGATTCAACTTAATTTCAACACTTTAAATTGTAAGTGTTTTCATTTTAATAGATGTATAATATTGCCCACAACACCTTGCTTTCAAACCTGCATCCCCAAAAACTGACAAACAGTGAATACCAGCCTCCTCTCTCAGTTCAGATGCCACTGCGAGTCTGTAAAAACACAACCATCAGCTTGCATCCATCTCCTTCCTCTGTCTTGCACTCCCACCGGCCTCCCCCTGTCTCCCCTCTGTCCTCCCCCCTCTCTGTGTTTTATTTACTTGGCTGACATGCAGCCTTCGCGCTGGCAGCTTTGTCCATCAAAAGGCACCTGCTCCTGGTGATTGTTTGCTCACCTTCCTGTCCAGAGCGCTGCAGATGAGTGTCAGCAGTGTTTTGCTCCCACCACGTTTTTTTTGTTTTTCTATTTCTTCCACTCTGATGAAATGTCTTCAAGGCTGACGGGCCGCCTGTGCAAACATCAGGTCAGCGCGGCGTCCTGAGGCATGTTCGTCTCCGGAAAAGTCACTGAATTTCATCATTGCTTTACGTATACCACATTTTTGGAGGAGTATTTCTTTGAGACTCTTTGCATGAGTGTGTAAGTTGGGAATTCAGAGTCTTGCTCAAGGACATTTTGTAACGCAGGACGGTTGATTGACACACTGCTTATGATTGCAGAGCTGATCCTGAGAACTTCCAGGTACAAGACATCCTCTGAAATCAAACCTGCTCAAGGTAAAGGTCATAGAAAACATCCAGAGAGCATATTGAGTTACGTTTTGTTGGAGAGAGTAGACACTTTATCTGAGGTAAAAATATATTTAACTAATTTTAAGGAAAGTTTTATGCCATACATTTAGGTTTTTCCTTTAATTAGGATGTATACCAAAAACATATTAGAGACAAAATTACATTGTTTTTGCACATGAAGCAGAGTGAAGATTTTTGGCGTAGTGTCACCTACTTTCACAGTGCATGGAGAGCAGAAATGCTCTGAACAGGAAAGAAATCCCACTACCCTTGCAGAGAGCTTGATGAGGTCTATTTTTTGGCATAAATAGACATTTATATGTCACCGCCAAAAATCGATGAGGGTGGATCCACATTGACAAAGCTGTGAAGAGAGGTCTAAAAGTTGAAAAGAAAAAGGCTGCTTTTACTGTCAGTGGGAAGAATGTTGGTACAATGGATGAGGGTATTGCACAGAAACATGTACTGTATGTGTTGACACATGCTCTCCTTACATTTCCTCAGGCACGTTGTCTCTTGCTGTGTCACACAAGGTACAAGCTTGAGAGAGAGTTTGAGTTGGGAACACGCAGACCAAGACTGTCGTAACAAATTTCCACGAACAGAAAGCACCACAGATCAATAATAAAGACCGCAGTGAGGACAATAGTTGCGCTTCCTCCTCTGTGGCATCGTCATGACAGTTTTTGAGATGTCGTGGGAAAGCAATCATAACATTAACTCAAGCAGAATTTGCAGTTTCTCAATTTTGGGGGTCCTGAACTTTGAAAGTTCCTCTATTTCCAGGATATTTTGGTGGAAAGTGGCTCAGACTGGTCCCAGTGTCATAGATGATGACTGTGTGTACGTCTGTGTGTTAGTGTTTATTCATTGGCTTGGCTTCTTCAAATGATGAGAAACAACATCAGAATGAGGTCACAGGAAAAATGAGCTACAGCGGCATTGAGTAACATTCGACCTTTATCAACCTCTATTGGCAACCACTTGCAATTGCAACAATCCTGAGAGACTTTATTTCCTCTGCAAGTCTTCTCACATCTCCATTGGCAGGAACTTCACATGTTTAATTTGACCTCAAAGGAGAGTACAGGCTGGAAAATCAATACTGAAAGCAAATCTAATCACCTGGTGAGCAAAATCGTCCCTGTGCTGATATGCCAGTGCTGATTTGTTGCTATATAGGGTAACAAAGATCTCGCTACGGCCTCCTTTAGCTTTGGAGTCCAAGTCAAAACTATGATTGAATTGAAGGTTCATGCTTGAAATGTGCTATTCAGGGTTAACATTTTGCTATGTGAGTTCAGAAAAAGTAGTCAATGGAAAATTAGGGTTAGGGTTACTTGTGCGTTTGACTGAATGACTACATAAGAGGCAGGGAAACAGTGAGTGGAATACAGACAGACAAAGAGAACGAACAGCAAGAGCGCAGCCGCTGATGTGAAACCAAAGCGGACGAGGCTTTCGATTAGCTGTTGCTTCACATGTCAGGCTGCGTCGCTGCTGAACACTGACGGAGGCTGATTGGTGAGGGCCATCCCTTTACAGCTTAATGATTGTCCCACAGCACCCTGTCCCTCGGGGGGAAAAACACTTTTTAAAGAATAAGGAAGTCCATGAGTCTTGCTGTCGCTTAAGCCGAGGCAGCAAATAATCCTTCGAACCTCGTCACCTCCAGTGCAACCCACAATCCTCTCCCCCTCCTTGTTCCACCAGCCCCGGTTCAAACTGCCCCTGGCACTTGGAGCAAGACAGCGAGGAACAATTGCTGTGTTCACAGTTCATCTTGCCGATGTTTTTTCCAGCCTGTCATGGGAGTCTTTGCACTTTTCCAGCGTTAGAAGAAAACTTGCTGGCACATTGTTGTTTTCTTGTGGCTCAGGAGAGGGTTTGACCTCACATGACCCCGCAGGGGGACAGGTGCTTCGATGAATATATCGCAGAACAACATGTTGTGTGAATGGTTGTCATTAAACTTTAATGCATGTAGTGTCTCATGCATGGCTGAAGTATGGATCTGCTCTTGGCCTTTTGATCATGCTGCATGTACTGTTTTAACCTCTGTGGGCAGAGAATTATCTTCACCACTCTGGTTTCCCTTCTGCTTTTTCTTTCATTTTTCAGGATTGTGCCATGTTATACCCGACAACCATTATCCTCCTGTATTGTTGCTACAATGTAAATTGAAAATTAAATAATGTCATCCATTTTTCCCTCTTTGTAAAGAGATTATATTTTCAGTCCCATTTGTTTGTTTGGCAGCAGGAGAATGAGAATAACAGATTTTTGTTAAATTTGACTGAATGTTAGACTATTTGCCAAGGACCAAGTGTTTGGTGGTGATCCAGGAGTTTCCTGAACTTTTTTTTTTTTATCATGACCGGCTTTACTTATTTAGATTGTTTTTTTTTTTATCTGGTTCACATATTCCATTATTTTCTATCACTACATTTCTTCGTATTCAGAATTTCTCTCTGCCTTTTGTTTTGCTTGTCTTGTTGTGGATATAGATTAGAATGAGGGAGCAGTTGTAAAACAGATGCCCTAAAAATACTGTGAATCTGATGATGAAGACTGTGATATAACCTCTAGAAACCTCTAGAATAGCTTCTTAATGGACCTTGCAATAAGACAATTGTATGATTATTTTCCCTTTTTTTGTAGTTTCCAACAATCCAGCAGTTTCTGATATTATTTGAAGAGTGTATTTCTTTCAGACTTATACCGCATTCGGCCATCCACTTTGGACAAAAACCCTCTCGAACAGGGGTTGTTAGAAAAGGGCAACTCTTGTCAAGCCTGCAGTCTCGGAGTTCATTTTATTATTAGATATTTGTTCATAATCTCCTCTATCTTTAGTTGCAATGTGATGTTAAATGTGATGAGATATTCATGTCATCTGCTCCCCTGGCTTTGGCTGAATCAGTGAAGAAATCCCCCCTGTTCTCAGCACTTTAATGGATTTACCTAAGCAGTCACACTTGAGTTCACGCACGGACATACCTCCTCACTCAACTTGACAAGCTTGCCGGTCCGAATTTACTCTGACGACCAGGAGTATCTAACGCATGTGACAAAGTCCTCAGACAGACCATGGCGGCGGTGAAGAGGGGGGGTCGGACCTCGCCTGCTCCCCCTCAGCATCACATCTCTTGACAGCTGCCATTTTCAGTACTGTGGTTCGCCATCGTAGCCAACCGACTGCCAAGTCCCCATCAACTTTGCTTTCTCACCGCCTTTTCCTGCTCTGGTTTCCAGAGCGCAGACTGGAGACAGCGGAGGGAGTTGCAGCAGTGTCGCCAGACATTAGCAACATGGGCTTGAGGGCCAGCAGGCTTCCGCCTGACCCTGAGTGATAGCTGGAGAAGACAGAGAACCGAAATGGAAAAACATCCTGAACTTTGTGCAGAGTTAGAAATGAAGCTAATCTGACCGAGAACTGAAAGGTAATGGGAGCACAGCGTGTGTCTTTTGTGAAATCTGGATCTGATAATACCACTGAAGAATGTTCAGTGTTTTCATAGAAATCATCAGCATGTTAGCATTGTCATTGCTAGCATGTTAGCATAAGTAACCTAAGTAACCTCACAGAGCTGCTAGCATGGCTGCAGACTGTAGTCTTGTTTAATAATGTAAGCTCAAATTGTATGTATATAAAACTACCAATTGAGGATCAATAATGGAGTCTTTTTATGGAGGCAAATATCTATGTGTAGATTTTACACTTTTAGAACTACTTAAATGTTGAATGTATTCTGTGGTATTCAAAGGAGCGGTGAATTGGCAGAGGAAGTGCATAAGGATCATGAAGTGATGCAACAGGTGTGTCGAATTGATCAGATACAGTTTTGAAAGGAGATATTTATGTGCGCCTCTACTGAATTTCCGAAGGCTCACCAGTAAAAGACCAAGCCAAGAACTGAGTGTAATATTTGGGCAAAATTTGACAAAGTTCCCCTGCTGTGACAAACTGACAGTGTTGATTAGGAGAGTCACTACTCACACCATGAGCTAAGATAGACTGGCTGAGACACAAGTGGATCTCTGCTCCCAGCAGCTCTCATAAGTGCAATCAATAACCTCAGTACATTCCCTCCTCGCCAGAACTGAGTGAGAGAAAACACATGTTAGGTATTGCAGAAGTATCAGAGCATTCATGAATAATCACGACTGGCCAGACCACATAAGTGAATTCAGCCGTTGTTTAGGAAACTTATTGTTTGGAGGAAAGAGAACACAAGAATTCATCCAACGTCAACTTTCGTAACCTAGAAAGCAGCAAAGCAAACAGAAAACATAATGACAAACTGCACCTTCCCTCACCCAGGGGCTTTAGTTCAGGAGGAGGAATGACGGGAATCGTCTTATTTGTTTCTTCAGGGTGCTTTTGTTTTATTTTTGCTACAGTGGCATGCAATTGTTATTCCGCTCTGGAATTCAACTCGGTTTCTCTTTATCTTCAGGAAACCACCCAGAATCAGGTTTTTAAACTGGTTATCTTGAATCTGTGCGGTGTGTCCAGTGTTACAAAGTTCAAGCTATTTCATTCTGGCCTGCTGACGTCTGTAGAACAGCCATTTTCATGGAGATCAGGCCAATGGTCTTACAGGTAGCTTTGCCTTGTCCAAACAAATGGTCAAGTTGAAGTTTTGACATGAAAGTGTTGCATTACAGAAGGTCAGAGGTCACTGAAATTGCATCCTCTGTTTTCCCAGAGGATGTTTGACAAATGTAATGCCAATCTAGCCAGTATTTGATCAGAGGTCTTGTGATGGGACCAAATGTCTTGATTGTCCAGAAACAGCATTCTTAATCCTGTCTCGCAGCTTTTGCCTCTTATGTCTGGTCCATACTCCTGAGAAAAGTTTGAAATTCGCAGAAATACATTTATGTGTTTTGCTTGCCGTCAAAACTGGAAGGCTGGAAGTGTTAGTGATCACTTATCTTATATGAGCTCTAAACTTGAAGCAGCTACAAGGAGTTTTTAACTGGCTATGAAACAGTCTCAGTTTAGTACTGGTGCCTCAGTATGACCTACAGAAGCAAACAAGACCATCAGCGAGAAGATTGGCTATTTGAGAATTGCAAGTATAGCAGGTATACTGCTGAATTGTCTGCTGTTGAAAATTGTATATTTAAGAGAAAGATACCATTAATTTAAGCATAAAACTCAAGTCATTATCTCACCTGTGACTCTAAACACCTGTTTGATACTGTTTATAACCTCCACACATCAAAAACCTGCAACCTATCCTGATGTTCAGCACAGTTAGAACCACTTCAGACCGGTGAAACGAGCAGATTTGAAATAGAGATAGACTATATGCAGAGGTGTTACTGTATTTATGTGTGTGTATATGTGGGTTTACATTTAGAATTTGCATTTCCTTTAAAGTTGGGATGTTTGGTGTGTTTATCAGCATGCTTTGAACCCAGTTAATAAATCTTTTGTGAGAAAGTGAAACCTTTTTTCAAGGTTTGACACTGTCAGATACACTTGCAGTTCAGCAGGCTGCTGTATCTTCTGTTAAGGTCTCCTCAGTGTCTTTACATCACTCTGTGAGCATCCATAGGACCATCAGCGAACAAGCTCCATCTCCTGAGCCCGGAGTCATGTCCCTGTAATACACACCACAGAGTCGCATCATCTCCCTTCACATGAGATCCCTTTGAGGACAGCCACAGCACAGCACCGTTGTTTCATCTCGGACTACTGTGTGAACTTTTAATGCGATTATCGGCCACATAGGATGACATGAGTCCAGGCCACGGCGTCCGTTTTCCCAAAGCGAACATAAGAGGTTTGGATGGATGGTGGGCAAATACCCCTGCACATCCCTCCTGGCAATCACTCCAGCCTCCTTCTCTGGTCATCCTCTAATTTCCAAAGGGTCACTAATCTAATATTAAAGGGCTGTGACAGTAATGAGCACTGCGGATGTGTGGTCCAAGGCTGCAGGATTAAATGGGCGCAGTTACAGTACCAGTAAACTCAGGCCAATCTCAGCAATATTTAGCTGGACGTTGAGCTGCAGTGCCTGGCCCTCGAGTCATGTTAGCTTAACACCAAACGCCACTCAAGTACAAGGGGGTGGGGAGGTGTGTGTGTACGTGTGTGTGTGTGATGCTCTGTTAGAAGCTCAGGCTCGAACCGAGGCCAAACATTTGAATGGGTCACACACTTGGCTTAGCAGTAAAACATTTGCTGCTTCCCAAAGTCTTTTGCTCCAGCGTCTTCAGGCAGTTTGAGTGGATACACCTGAGTGCCGCTTCAGTTTTCTAAACTCTGAAGTTAAATAACCAGGGACTCATTCATCCCTGCTGCAATTACAGCAGATTGCTTAATTTGCAAATGAAATTAGGAAGCCTCTTGTGCCTGTGTGACAACTAGTCTGCAGTTTTTTTTGTTTTTTTTTCCCGTCATTGAGTGACGGACTCCCTCTCTGTTTTTAACATTTGTCAGCATTGTGTAATTGTTTTATCTGATAATCTGCTGGGTTTAATTCTAAACTCGTTACGCCAACCAAATTTCTCTTATAAAACCATCAGGATTTGAAATGAGTTGTGTCACATCGCCTTCCACACTCTGATGCTGTTTTTTTTTTTTCTTTTGCACACTCTCTTTCAATCTCTGCACGCTTGAGGCCAAGAATATGAGACCAATTAAAACTCGGAGCAGGGTCCATCCTCTCTCCTGGCAGGCGTCCTGGTAACACGTTGCACAGTCTTTGCTCCAGTAAGCCTTGCGCTCCCCGCCCCGTTTCCCAAAACCACATAAGACAAACGAGGACTGGTGGCTCGGGGTGCGTGCCAGGCTTAGACATGCAACAACAGAGACAAAGGAGATCACAGTGGGAATTAGGGGATTCCCCAGAGAGCAGAGGAGAGGATGATGGCGGTTATGAGGTAAATCTGCTGTGAAATCTCCCCCGTGTAGAAAGTGCAGGGGACAACGCCGTCTGCTTAGCCCTGACGTGACAAGAATGAGGTTGATGTACCCAGGGTGCATGACCCTAAGTCCAGGGAATAAGGTGCCGGGGGGCAATGTGGTGCTTCGTTAAATCCAGGGGTCACTCATTAAGGGTGGGATCCTTCCCTCTGCTTAAATGTCTTGAAGGAGAGGGGGGCTTCAAAGTGATTATGGTCAAACATGGTTATCCATGTCAACCAGGGTCAGAAGTTAAAGGATCCCTGGTGATTGCCGGCATGTCCCTGGATGGTGCCCCCCCCCATCCCCCTTTAGCTCCCTGTGAGACATCACTGGAAGTCCAGAGGGATTTATTTTCTTTTTCATTGATGGCACCAATCAAATCCTGCAAGCCATATGGTACTAAAACAATTTGTAAAACAGGAGTGAGTGGGGCTTTTATTCTGGCTCTCACGCTGCGGTTAAGGACCCTTTAAATGCACCAGATTTATAAAATTAAGTATAAGACACGGAAAAATACTTACATATAAAATACTATCCTCAAATATAGCAATAAAATCTTTTTTTATTGTGTGATAAAACATATTTTCACCATGCAGGCTTCAAGTAAAATGGCTAAGAAAAAAAACATTTATATCAAAGCTTTTACAGCTGCTCCTTAAATTTGCAATATGTTAAAAATAATGTTTAAAAAATAATATAATAAGGAGTTTCAGTGTTTGTTGATGCGGTGTAAGTAATCCCATTCTATCCTGCAGACAAGTAAGTCTTGTGGACATATGGACTAAAACAACTGATCAAAATTCATAGTCCTTTAATTTGTCATTTTCTAGGAACTTCTGGCAGTTAAAAAACAAGCAAAACTCACATTTTTCTAAATCGCATGAATTCCTGCAGGAGTTCCTGCTAGGATCGCAGCCAGAGCAGCAATGTGGCAAAAATGTGTCACTTCCACCACAGCTGCATCTGTGCTGCACGTCTCTCTGGACTCCATGATGGAGGTCCTCCTCACTCACAGGCCTCTTTCATGACACTGTCAAAACAGCTCATAAGCTCTTTCTGAATTCACCTTTGGAATATTTCTCACCACACAGGTTCCAAAAAAAACCCTCCCACCCTGTCCTCAAATCTGCACGGGCTTTCAATTTTAGTTTAAATTCAGTATTTTAGTCTCTCAGCCCTGAACTCTCATTCTTTGTTCTGTACTCTGTGTTTCTGTCTCTTTGAGATGAAACTTTGATGCACTTATGGAACGCAGTGCTCTCCCAGTGCAGGGAGTCTGAGGGGGGCCACACACACCCCAAACACACACACACACACACACACACACACACACACACACACTCACACACACACACACACACTCACACACACACACCCCTCGAATGCCCTCCACTCAGCAGCTGTGTCCCACTGTTTGCTTTAAAGGAGGCCTCCACGCCTCCCCACACACACACACACACACACACACACACACACACACACACACACACACATACGCACTGCTCTGCTCTGCTCGCTGCCGGCGTTCGCCTGCCGACGCCCGTTGGGGCCCGGCTGTGTGTTTGCTGCTGCTGGCTTTGATTTGCTGTTTTGTGCACTGCTCCTGCAGTCGTCCCGGGCCACTGCAGGTTTGGGGGGGTGGAGGTGGGGGTGTGTTGGGAGGATGGTGTTGGTGGTGCTGACAGCCCCTCCTCAAGGCATTCCACATCATTTGTCATCTTCATCTCTTTTTTTTTTTTTGCTCTCTGCTACATCAAAACAGCTCCCGACCCTCCTCTGAAAAAAAAAAATTCGAACAGAGGTTTGACATTAAAATTGGTGACATGAGCGTTTTCACACAGGACTGCTGTGATGTGGAGACCTCATGTATTATCCTGCAAACTCACAAACTCAACAAAGTAATGACATTCACTGAAATGTGTGGGCCTGGGATACAACAGTGTAAGGTAACAAAAGAAAAGATTTTAGAAATTGTTACTTAATGCTTTCTGGTTTGGAAGACAGAAATCCATAGAAGAAGAAGCACAAAATAACGTATGATTTAAATTCTTAACATTGAGGTACATCTGTATATTAAACAGTGCTGGAGCCACATATAAAATGAACTCAAAGTCCAAATCAAAACTGAAACAAAGGTTAACATGTCACAATTTAACAATATGTTCTCATTTTTAATTTGTCTATACAATATTCCAGATTTGATCATGTCATATTATATACAACACAAAAGAAAGTCAAACAGCTCACACAAATTTGTTTTTCCTCCTAATTATTTCTGAATATGCAAACCTCGAAGAGAGGATAAATAGCACTTCTCAACCTAAAGATCTCTTATAATCTTATTATGAGAATTTGCTAAATTTCATTTCAGCTTTCTAATTTTAGTCTCAGAAAGGATTGTGCTCACAGTTCAGTCTTTGTGAGCAGCGTACAGATTTAAAAAGTGCCAGATTGTTTAATGAACAAATAATTTCATCGACTCGATTAATTCTGTCTTTGTTACAGCCACTGGACACTTGAGGAAATAATTTGTGAAACCTTTAAGATCTGGTCTGGGGCTTTTTTGTCTTTTTGTATAAATCACTAAATTCATATGTAAGAAAAGTTGACTTACAGCAACACTTTCCTACATTATAATGGATTTACGCTCGCATCCCATCTGACAAGGATCAAATTAGTGATTTATTAACAAACTTTTTAAACTGGGAATTCAGTCTGTTTGAATTATCCCAGTTATGTGAGACAAAGAGAGCAAAGCCAAGTGGAGCATTTGAAGAGTTTGGAGGACATTGCCCTGCCCAGGCAGAGCCAGACGTGCAGCTCTCTTCGTGAAGTGTGTTTTTGTTTGTTGGGTTGTGTATGGGAGGATGCCCTGAGGGCAGAGGAACCTGGAACATTAAGCCTTGCCATGGCGGCTCAGCGTAGCTCTGAGCATTGAGCTGCTCTGGCAGTTTGCCTGGGGTGGAGGTGGCAGCGGGGGTGGCACAGGTTTGGAAAAGGCCCCTCATCTCACTCCTCTTCACTCTTCTGGGATACACAAGTCCACTCCGTGTCCGAGTCGGTGAAAATGTTGTTGTCACTTTATTTTTGGGATCACAGATGCCACAGAAGGGAAGGTTGGCCTACGTGGCCTTTGTTTGACCATGTTCATCCGGAACAGAGAGCAGCAAGAATTGAAACATTTGGAAGAGGGATACAAATGACCAGGTCGTGTTCAGTGGCTGGACAGTCTTTATGATGCAGACAGAAAATGTGTCTGCATCCCTTTGAAAATGGCCCAAAATAATCACCGCTGAGGCAGACGCCAGGTTGTTCACTGCTCCTGGGACTTGGGCTGAAAAACAACAAACAAACAGGATTTACATGACAGAAAGTCATCAAAAGGAAGCTAGATCAGTGCTGTGTGCGTGCTTCATGGTCAGTACAAACTGGAGCTGTATGAGAGAACTGTTTGATTAACGAAACAGCAGAGATAACGAGAAAGAAGCCGCCACTGGCCAAATCATTTTTAAAGCTTCTGTGAATTTGTGTCAAGCTTAGCATTCGCATTCGCATTAGCATTTGTATGGCTTTATTATTTCAATCTTGATGATTTCAGCTCAGCTAATACCCAACAATCTTAATGAAGTTACACCATTGTTCAGTGTTGGAGCATTGACCAACGAGAGTTATGCACCATAACTCTATGAGTATAGGCACAGCAGTCAGAGGCTATCACTAGTGGGTTCATCCCACCATCATTCTCACACACGGCTGAAGTCTTAAGACTACACCTACTTACTATGTGGACCCCTCCTCGGTCTCACCTTGTGAATAAGTTGAGCTGAAACCAGACAGCCTGCTCCCCAAAACAGCTTTCTCATTGGATAGTTAAAGGAACCAAGTGTTCCAGCTTCGGGGACTGTGTCCACACTCAGACAACCTGGAGTTACGATACATAACTAACATTGTTTTTCATATCTCCTTGCCTTCGCAGGCTATGAAGAAGGATGTGGTCCATGCTCCATTGGGTCTGTCCAGTACCCACAAGCACAAACACACCCACGTCACAAGAAATCAGTCAGCAGTTCATACATCGCCAATGTGTCACAGCGCGATAGCACATCACAGCACATCATATGCGCACAGATGGCACAGAGACAGTACAATACCTGATGTTCACCTTGAGAGAATGAAACTGTAAAACAACATAAAACCTACTGCTGTGAGAAGCCTAACAACGGTTACGCACTGTAACAGTCCAGCATAGAGCAGAGTAGGAGGGAAAACAGCTCTCCATGCACCGAGAGGCATGAGGGAGAGAGCGCAGTTAAAGCCCCCCAAATAACAATCAGTCTGACAAAACAATACAGAGTGTGTCATAGAAAAGGGAGCCATCCACGGATAGAAACAAATGAAAGAGCACGGGGAGATAATAGATAATTAGAGTTACAATAAGTTCTCTTCCAAATCAAACATCTTAAGATATGAGTGTAAAGTATTATCAATGAACATTTCTGACGCAAACGCAGCTTAACCATGTGATGTGATATGTTACTTTAGTACACTTTAAGAACAAATATTACTTAATTAATATCCAGGGATTCACATCATAGACACAAATGCTAACCATACATGCTCCAGCCATATGCTGGGATTCAACCTGGTCTTGTTTACTTGACGCTAACATAGAACCTATTTTGACTGTGTTTTCACATTTGGGCCAATCGGAGCACTTTTTCAAGATCCGAGGCCATTACATTTGTTCAGTGGTCAAAGTGTTTATATGTAACATAGAGCAGCTGAAAGGAAGAAACATCTACCGTTCTGTATGTTTTCAGAGTAAAGATAATGTAGAAATGATTCCTCTCTCAAACAACTGAGGATCTTGGTTATGGATTCCAGTATCCGGCCCAAGTGTGAAAACCGTGACGGACCCAAGACCATTCTTCTGGACCCCACCCAGGTGTGAGAACAGCTTTCACACTTTAACAATTGTACCAAATTCTCAGGGCAAGCAGCCTCGGCTTCAGTCAGCCCGTGTGAAAACGCCCTTCAAGCCATCACACCTACACTTCTTGGAAGAGTTGGCTTTGTTACATATGTGTATATGATTCGTTGAGGTTCTCATAAGCTGACCGGAGCTGGAGAACAAAGTCATTTAGAGACCAGTGAGAGGATCCTCAAGCTTAGATGGTCGCTGTTCAATCATTGGCTGACACTGACCAACAGCTTTCCAGCTAACGTCAGACATCTTGTGTTGCTGCTTGTAAAACATGTATTAGTGCAAAAACTTTTGCCGGCTAGATAACTAATTAGCTAGATAACTGCAGGTTATTTAAATTTATTAGGTGATCGTTATCCATCCATGTCAGTGCCACAAAATGTGATCTGTCCTTGACCAAAGGAACCATTAGCTATGGTTCTGGGTGGCAGTACCTTCCAATGGAACTTCCACTACTTACTCGCTCACTGGTCAAACACAAACTTTGCAGATGCTACAACTCGTGCTCAGTTTAGCTCCATCAGCATGGGGGACGGGGCGGAGAAGTCTGCTTAAATGGAGTGCAGGCGGCATTTAAAGCTTCAGGCGCGACATTGAATCTCTACCAGCTAATAATCAAACAGTGGCAGGGGGACGCTGCGGTTACCGTTAATCTTTTTACACCTTATAAACACAAGCGATAATGCAGAAGCTTTTTCATTTTTATTCAGCCTCTACACGCAGCGAGAACTGTGTGTTACGTCTGAATTGTTTACAATGCTGTTTATGTGTGAGATATTTTATTTAGTGGTCGCATGAAGCCATCATTTCAGGTTGGCATCAGCGGCCTGTGCTGTTTTGCACCAGATGGAAATGGACTTTAAACCACACCCAGTCAGCTCACTAGTATCAATATTAGATTCATTGTTGTCCAGATGTGGTGAAACGCAAAAGTGAACTTGAGTTCCTGATGTACTTCCTCGGTTTACTTCCTGTAGTACCGAAGGCTCTTCGCTCGAAGAGGGACAATTGTGGCTCGCCGTCCCTGCTGTCTCAGCTGTCAGTCAAACACATACCAGCCCGCCCACTCAGAGGCTTGGAGGCCAATGGATGCGAGTGGCATTGTTCACACTCGACCAAACAAACTGAACAGAGGTAGAAAGTGTTACTTGGTCTGAACGCAGCTTTAGTTTCTCTTTGTCTCTCTCTCTCTCTCTCTCTCTCCCTCTTTCGTCCTCTCCTCTGTCTCTTCTTCTGTCTCTCTATCACTTTCTCTTTGTAGTTAGAGCACCAGAAGCTGTGGAGAGGAGAGTCCAAGCCAGCCAACAAAGCTATTGAAGCATTACTCCCCCTCCTCCCCTCCCTCACCCTCTCTCTCTCCATCTCTCTCTTTCTCTGTCTTTCTGTCTCTCTCTCTCCCTCTGTTCAGGCCTTGCTGTGTTTTTGGCAGTTACTACTGACCATCATGAACGTCATTGCCAATTTTTGTGAAAACTGGCACATATGGCAGCTGAAGTGCCATATGCCATACAGAATATTTTTTGGCCGTTTCCCCCATTTGTATAATCGCTGGATCCGGTATAAAAGTGGCTCATTATTAATTCATTCCTTCCCAGTTTTTTTTTTTTTTCCCTTTTCAGTTCCCCTTTTCTCTTTTTTCCTCATTTTCCTTCATTTTTTTCCAGATCCATTTGATGTCTATGAGGACAGGAACGACAAGTTAATTTAACGTGCAGTGTGGGGATTAAAGCGTCTGGTTAATTCAAAGCTAAATGTGGGGATTACTGCCAGTGTGGAGGTCCATCTCCATGCATTAATCTTGTTTGCGTTCAACACTGCTATAGCACAAATTAGGTTTTAAATGCTTTACATTAGAACTAAATTGGTTTATTTCAACAACAAACCCAAGTCTTGTGACATTTGACAGCTGGAAAGAAAGTAATTTTATATTTTTTTTTTTGCTTGATGCAGTTTACTCTGCGGGTGGAGCCAACATGCATTCTTTATAGGACTGGCCTAGTATTCCTCTGTGCTCTTACATCAGCAACAAAGACCAAAACTAACAACGTGTTTGTCCGTTTCTCAATGCTTTGTGATTTCTTTACCCCAGTCTGTGACTCTCTGCTCTAAGCTGACTGAAAATGCAAATCTGTGAAAACAGCATGAAAATAGACTCATTACTTGTCTAAACTACCTGGGCACTATAGTTTTTAGGAAACATGATTGAAAGAGGGCTTAATAGTGCATTTCTTTGGAATTATTTTCAGCAGCTGATTAATACAATGGTTCTCTGGTGAGTGTCTCTGGCAGCGGGACGGTGTCTGGGATTGAGTCAAAATCATCTCCAGTGTGTGTGTGTGTGTGTGTGTGTGTGTGTGTGTGTGTGTGTGTGTGTGTGTTCATGGTAATGAAGGAACATGTCAGTGCTACAGTGTGGCTCACTGATGTGTTTTTAATAGTTTTTGGACAACAATGGAGGAATAAGATATACCAGGCTTCGGATACACACAGTACTTGAGAGTAAACATTCAGTGTTGGTCTTTTCATGGGATTTGTTGACAAAAAAAGAAAACTATAGTCTCCATATAAATCAGAAAAGTCACATCTGTCAGTCAACAGAATATGTGGGTTGTACTTAACCACCCAGTTCCTCTTGTGTATTCCACAAGCCAGAAGAACAAAAAACAAAACATCACTTCCTGTGTGACAGAGGATGATTTAAGCAGCTAATTTAAGAGCTATCCTGAACTGGCTGAAGCTTGAGTCACTTTTGTGTTATATCACTGAGGGTGAGTAACTAGATCGATGTGTGTTCATATAAACTTGTGATTAAATGAGACAAAACCTCTTTTTACCGCTGCCTGTACTTCCTCCTGTGTCTCACATGAACAGCTCTCACATTCTTCTTCCACTATCACAGGAATCGTCTCCTTGCATGTGTGTGTGTGTGTGTGTGTGTGTGTGTGTCTTTCTTTGACACTCACACGCAAACATCCCACACTTCCTCTTTGCCTTTGCCTCAGAGTCGTTGCCTGTCTCTTCCCTCTCCTCTTCTGCCCTCCATTGGAAAGAGACTGGAAGGTCTACGCTGACTCCCACATTCACAGTCTCAGCGTTGCTGCTCGTCCATCATCGCGTCAGCTTTTCTTCTGTAACTCTGCTTCATCACATCTGGACCGTGTTTTACAGCAGCTCCACTCGGGGTCTTCTTGTTCATTCATCTAGTCGGTGATGATGTCACTAATAGACAATCAGAAGATACAGGGGCTGGGTCCAGAATCACTCCCTTCATCACTCATTCACCACATACTGTAACAAACAGTCAGCAGTTTGCAGCGTGTTCCCAATCTTTAGCGTATGAAGCGCTGAATTTAAGTGACTTCTCATCATCATTTCTTCTGAGCTGTGAGTAAGACAGTGATTTTTCCCTCTCAGACTGCTGTCAACTGAATAATTTTTAAGGCAATAAAAGCAGACACTGCACACTGGAAGACAAGTTTGTGCAGCAAGACTTCTTAATTTTGTAAATCATCTTGAAATCTGTCAAATTCATCTTCTGATCTTTGAATGGGAGCCAGTGGTGTGCTCTGTAAGCAGCATGAAAATTGAGATTTTGGAATCAGTCATCATCACATAGTGTAAAGATTAGATTAGATTTGATTCATAAATGTAGAAAACACACTGTCTCACTTACTTCTACTTATATCTGATATGGTCCTCAGATGTTCAGACAGACACAAAATTGAAAGATAATCTTTAAAACTCAAATTATATCAGCACAAAGTAGAGGAAAAATCTGCATCAAGTCAGCTAAATGCAAAACTAAAATTAAAAAAGCCTCAAGTAAGATTGTATTAATAATCTGTCACCTACTCCATAACTTGTGAAAGCCCCTCTTGTTTCTGACAAGTTGATATTGAATTGCAGGCTGTTCCACAACATGGCACTAGTATAAAAAAAGGAGTTTCTGGCTTCATTATTCACTTGAGGCTCTTTACATGAACTCTCCAGCTCTGGTGTTACAGCCATGCTGAGTATGAACACACCACTATTGAAGAAGAAGCATGTAAGGGATGCTGAGCTGTACAGGCAGGAGTCTCACACTTGCTTAATCCATCAGAGGCAAAGCAGTGCATCAGCAAAAAGAACAGAACATGCTACATGGAGACAATATTTTCTCCTGAGAATTTCTGAGGATAGTACAGTGCGTACAGTTACATCTTAGAGACTCAAATAAAATGGAACATAAGTACAGTACACAGCAGGTGGCAAATAAGCAGCTGGGAAGAAATTTTCACTGTGACGATTTTTTTTAACGATAAAGTTAAGTAAGCTGAAATTCCTTTGGTAACAAAATTGCAACTAGACAGTGGTCACTGTCTATATGGATGTGGTTTATTTTTGCAAGATAGCGTTTATATTTTCATTCCCATTTTTCATTTGACATCTTCCACATCCCCCACACATTATTTAGACCCAGATGCAGAGCAATAGTCCATAACAAAGAAGACATATACATTAACACTGAAGTTCATCCATCATCTTTTTCTCTGAAATGTTCTGTTTTACATACATACAAATACACATGTTTACAGTGGAATCTGCGAGGTACAACTGCAGACTTTGACTGCATCACCTGGGGGCTTATTGCCTTGCTAAAAGGCAGCTCAGTCATAGGTCAGGAAGATCCTTGGCTTTGGAACCAGCAACAACTCCAGGTGGAAAAGGGAGCGTGATATAAGTAATTTGATTGTTTTAAAAAGGAACAACGTGTCCCATCTTGCTTTTATTTTATTTGTGTGTGTGTGTGTGTGTGTGTGTGTGTGTGTGTGTGTGTGTGTGTGTGTGTGTGTGTGTGTGTGTGTGTGTGTGCGTGCGTGCGAGCGTGTGTGTGTACGGGTGTGTTGGACCATTAAAAAAAGCATATTCCACTCCACGTATCAAAGTGGAGGTAGATTTATTTAACAGCTTTGTGGGAAACAATAACTGTCAACATGTCCACAGCTGAGGACTTTGACGTCTGGGTGAATAACTGTGTTTTTCCTGTGATGTGTTTACCCATCGAAGATCAATGCATTAGTCTCCCGAGCTGCTTTTTTTCCCCCACTTTTTTTTCTGAAGCACAAAACATGCCTAATATTTGATGAGACGCGGTGACAGTACGTCCGGGACGCGGCGCTGCCAGTGTCTGTCTGCTGAAATCCATTTGGAAAAGCTTTTGTTGTCATTCTCGTGATATGCCGAATGAAAGGGAGGGGAATTAACTTATCATTACCGCAGAATTTTGCATCACAAGGAGAAGATTAAAGATAAAGTTTAATTTAGAAGTTGCTCTTCTCTTTGTGAGGAAATATTCAGGAATGCCTGTTGATGAATGATAAAAATATGATCTTGTCAGAAACTCTCTCTATAATTGATGGCGAGACATTTATGAGCACAAGACTGTTCCCACAAGATGCTGCATGATGACGGTGAATTAATCATGGTGTGGGCATCAACCTTAGGTTCTCATACAGTATTTACTCAACAGGTAATTTGGCCTGATAGGAACTTCAGTTGGTTAATGCAGGAAAAGGTCACCAACTGTTCGTAATGTCAGTGTTCATTTTTTGGAGCTTCATGCTAATTGTCCTGGTTGGTGTACCTGCTTGCTCTGCACACTGTCAGTCATTGTCAGTCGTGCTGGGTGCTCAGAGCAGTTAACTTTTGTCATGTGGGTGGATGAGGTCTGTCAATTTAAGAGTTGGTATTTCTGTAATTTGACTTGCAACACCCTGTAATGCTTTGTCGATCTCATCAGGAGTTGTCCTCATTTTTGTAGGAATTGTTCTGTAATTTTTTTTTTTGGCTCTGACACATGATGGTGTCCACATATTCAGATTGGGCTGGCAGCTTTCAATAAGAACACCAGACTATCTCGCTTTTTGAAGAATTCAGAGCAATTCATTGGTCTGCAACCAGGCGATATAGTTATAGGCATCCATCACTATTGTCAGTCAAATGTATTTTGAATTCTCGTTTTCTACAATAGCTACACATGCCAACAACAGTACAGAAAGGTAATGGTTTTGGCAAATAAACCACTGTATGGTTAAGGTAAACTAAAACATGGTGGTAACAACAACATGGTAAAAAATGTTGAATATTAATTACAAGTGGCAACAGGTTGCATGGAAGTCATACGTGCCACAGACTGATTTATCACCCAACATCTGCACCTTTACTTTCTGCCTGGCTATGAAAGTCTGTATCATGACAAACTGTGTAATACACCCACCAGTACAACATGTCAGTGTCACGTTTTTCCTGAAAACAACATTTTCTCATTTGGCCATCAAGTTAGCAATAATAAATATGCAATGTCTGAATAGACAGAAATAAAGCTTGCAGAGAAACATTTCAGGTGACCAGTGCACTTTGGTTAAGTTTAGGCACCAAAACTACTTAGGAAAAGGTTTAGGAAAAGATCATGGCTTGGGTTAAAATACGTACAGTAGTTCAATAAGGTTAGTATGTTACATAAGTACATGATGTTAATTAAGTTAAGTACACTACTCAAAACAACTTAGATATGGAAGTTAACAAAAGTCAACATTGACTTAAGGTTTCACATGGGACACGAACCCCAGTCTCCTGGGTGAAAATCCTGTGTTATTTATCTACCCCAACTTCCTCCATACATGGACTTTCTCCTTCTTTATACTGTGTTTGTCCTTTGCTCCCATCATTCTGGCCCCTGCTGGTACTGCACCTTCATATACGCATGCTTAGGCAAAGCAAAATGTGAGACTGACACACTTATCCTCCAGTGGATCAGCATCCATTACATGCTTTGGCGTGATGCTGGGCTGCACCACTTAAAGGAAACTCTACTTCCTGCAGTGGCACTGAACGTTAGCAGTGGATGTAAATTGTGAAGAACAATATCATCTAACATGAACAGAGGCTAACTGTCAAGAATACTGGACTGGTATATCTCTGTTGAACTCATCCACACTCGTCACCAGTTTCTTGGCGATTTTTCTGTTGTTATTTTGTGCGCTAGCTCGAGATGATGATGTTCACACTCTTGGTCCTGCCTTCAAATGTTGAATTGGCTTGGTTCTTTTTCCAGTGAGAAAAACAGCACTTCAGACCTGTTTGAACTGATGAAAAATTTGGAGGTGTGGACAGTGACCAGGCTGCAAAGCTGCAGGCTCAAGCATGCACATAATCAACATGCTAACATTCAAATGGTAATGCTAACAGTCCAATGGTAATGCAATTGTTAGCATGCAAAATGTTGGTATGCCACAGTGATATAAATGTTTACAGGTTAACATGATAATGTTTTTTTCTAAATGTTAAACAACACATACGAAAGATCTACGGAGCCCCTAAAGGGACATGGAAGAAAAAAAAGAAAGAAAGAAAGAAAGAAAGAAAGAAAGAAAGAAAGAAAGAAAGAAAGAAAGAAAGAAAGGAAAACAAGCAGAAAAAAAAGTTTCTGGTCACCATGACAACAGATCACATGCGCTCCAGAAACTTGTTCATCATGTTAGCATGGCATAGCATTTCCGGTATTCAGTTCATACACTGCTCCATTAGTTGCAGCTTCTGGAGCCCAGAATGGCTGCAGGAGTGGACCTGTATGGTTTCTTAAAAATCACAAAATATATCAGACACAATAATTAGACAGTTTAAGGATGACAAGGTAAGTACAGTACGTGATTCTGCCGGTTACTTATTTGCATGGTCTTTATGTTAACTAAAGCCAAACATAAGCAACACTTTATGTTAGCCGCATTTCGCTGAATGAACTGAATACCAGAAATGCTATGTCGTGCTAACGTGATACATATCTCGAGCGCATGAGTTACTTATCTCAAGCTAACATGATAAGTTTCTGGAGCACACATGATCTGTCGTCATGGTGACCAGAAACTTTTTTTTCTGCTTGTTTTCCGTTTTTTTTCCTCATTCTTTTTTTTTCTTCATATCCCTTTAGGGGCTCCAGAAAGATCCACCTAAAAATTTTAAGTAATTCTTACCATGAGCATTAACATGTGAACAGCTGAGCCTTAAATGCTCTGTCTGACGTGTCCTAAAATGGCCACCGCAAACACACTGAACCCTCTGATTTACATTGCAATCAATAACTTTTTAACTGCAGGGTTTATTTTTTTTAATATCTCTACTACTTTTTGTTTTGAATATCAGAATTTTTGAACTCTTAAATATTGATCTGATTCATCACAATTATCACTGACAGTAATGTCTTTTGTTTCAGGCCTAAAACTTCACTTTTTTTTTTTCTCGTGTCTCTGAACAGCTCTCAGTCCCTCTCTTGTGCTCTTTCTTTATTTGAACAAATTCACCTCCTCAGTAATGAAACATGAGAGTACTGACTTCATAGTCTTTGCCTGGAATCGACCCGAAATGTGAACATGGACTGAAGGGAGGGGTGCTCAGGAAACAATACAGCTGTCAAATCATCCAGATGATTCACAGACACGCTGCTCCCTCAACTGTGAATTTCTGTCTTTGAATACACACACATACACAAACCCTCCCAGCAACATCACACACACACACACACACACACACACACACACACACACACACACACACACACACACACACACACACACACACACACTCTCTATCTGTCTCTCTCTCTGTCACACACACACTCATCTATCCTCTCATTTCCTTACGTGAGATATATTTAACTTGTTTGTTGAAACAGCTTGCATTCTCTTCTCTTCTTTCTCAAGATTTCAGAGCAGAAACTAAACTTAAGAATCGCAATTAGACTGAAAAACTAATCATGTCACACAATAGAGCAGTGATGAAATGGGACGCCTGAAAGTTCACTACTACTACTGTAATTTACTATGATTCCTCTAATAAGACATCTCTCTGAATGAGAAATGTATTTCTTCTGCACACTGTTTCATGTAATAAAATTAGGCTTCTAGAATTATTTAAGTAATCAAGAAAATGCTTTGAAATGTGGAAAATGAAAACAAAGTATAATTTTTTTATTCTTTTTTTCCCCCCCATTTCAACCATTTCTGCATCAGGAGCCACTGTTGCTTTTTTGTTTTTTTTGTTTTTTTTGTTTTTTTAGCATAACATCTCATCACTTCCTTGATTTTTGCGTAGACGCCTCCACACATACACATTTTTTAACATAGAAAATTATTTCACCAAACAAGATGAAAATCCCCAACAAGTAAGTGTGTACGATCGTCCACAAACGCACAGCGCAAGGCCAGAAAGCGGCAGCTCTCAGTAAGCTGTGACAACATTTTAGCATTCATGGGTTTGTACTGTGAGTGCGTTTGTGTGAATTCACTCCTTCTCCACAAATGTTTTGGTGCACGTACTGATCATTCAGCCCATGACACCATGCTTCAGCTTCTCTTGCCTTTAACATGCAGCGATGTCAGGGCAGCTGCAATTTTTCTTTTTCTTGTGTTTCTTTTGTAAAAGCAGTGTGGGAGGTCGAGGATCTCTGTCCTGGGATGGAGTTTCACAATAAAGGCAAAGCAGAAGAAGCAGACAAGCCAAAAATGGAAAATAAATAGATAAGAAAATGCCAAAACAAATATAGTATGCTCATTATTTTAAAAATTGTATCTTAATTCAGGAGGAGTTGATTTGTTTGATGGCCTATGAGCATCCCATCCACTTTCACCCCACGTTTCCTGCTGCTGCAGCCTTTTATGACTTCTAATGAGTTCAAGTTCGGTGTCAGCTGCTGCTGCTGAGTGACTTACAGCCACGATAGAGTAAAAGCAAATCAGCAGTGTCATTTGAATGGCAGCACGATGGCCCACGACGCTTCCCTTTCTTTCATTTCTTCCCGGTTTTAGGGCTGCTGTTCTGGAGCTGACTGTGACCTTTGACCTCCCTAGTCTTGTATTACATCACAACTCTTGTATTAAAATTTTCAGTCATCTTGTGAAACTGTATTTCTCCTGCGAAAAAAAAAAAATTAAAGGAAGTCAAAGCTCCTCTTGTTGTGCCACTTGCTATTGCTGAAGTGTCTTTTTGTGCCACTGAATTGCAGAATTTGAATGAATGATGAAAAGTACAATCCACTGAACATGTGTTCATTTAGACGAACCTTCATGTTAAGACGTGCTGTTTAGTTTAATATAATACCTGATAAACATTATCTGGAAGTCATTCATCCAGTGTTTTGTTTTTTTCATTTACAAACACAGAATTTGATACTTTTCAGAAATAAAAAGCTCAGTCTGCTGTAACATAGGAAGGTGAGCACAACACTAATGGTTAAAAAACTTCAAGCCAATTGAGATTGAGCAGTGATGGCGTCACTGATTTTTATTTCTTAAATAAAAACTCCTGGCAATTATTTGCCCGTTTACATTATGTACAAGCCATGAAACAATATACATCTTTGGACTTTAGATGTATTTTATTGTTATTTGTCAAGTGACAGTCAGTACTGTACATTTGGGAGCCTGAAGTGTTCTCATTCCAGTTAATTTTTTGTGAATACTTGCTAACATGTCGTCATTGTTAGTCTTAAGTCTTAAAATCTGTTGTTTTTTACAAGACCAATACATGAAAGTTAAAAATGAAAATCTTAACATACGTGTAATAAGCATAAAGCTGAGTAAATGAAGTAAAGCGTCTTTCAACTACATTTCAGTGGGCAGAAGTGCCTCCTTTTGAAAAGACAAAAATAGTTACAAAAAAAAAAAAAAAAACTCCCAACATCAGTGCAGCACCTGACCTGAAGCTTCTTTTCTCTCCTTTCCATCAAATTATCAGCCGCTCACTCAATGCAAATTATACACTGGCGCCCCCTAAATGAGCCTGAACACAGTACAGACAGCAGCAGCAGCGGCGGCGGTCCGCCGTGAGACTGCCCGCCATGCATAGCCGCTCTGGACGCGTCTGCAGCCGGCTGGCACGGCCGAGGTGGCGGAGGGAGCTCACGGTGCCCCGGTGCTGCACGCTCCGGATGTCCAAGTTCAAGAAGCACTTCAGGGGCTTAAACGCACGAAGGAAGTCACTGCAATTAGGAGGCCTACATCTAAATACGTCTTGAGTGTCGTGTCACCACCAATTTTTAGGCGTTGGGGGGGGAGGGGGGGGGGGGGTCAAGTCAAGCATTATGACTTTTTTAATAATGTTAATAATCAAAATATATATATATATATAATGAAAAATGTTGTGTTTTGAACATTACCCAGCTGAAATTGCACATATATACTTTTTTTTTTTTTTCTCCAACATCCGACCCTTTAAATGTCACTTTATTCTAATACAACCACCAACTATTGTGATTAGAATTACAATAATAATGGGAGGGGGGTAGGGGTGGTGTGTGTGGGGGGGTCTTTATCCCTCTCCTCGTCCATAAATCGCATCAAATGACAGTCGGCCAGTGAAGAGTTAAAGGGAGGAGACGGAGAGTGACACGCCTCATTGGGTAGATTATGTGCCGCAAACAAAAAGTGTGTGTCGGTGTGCCAGTCAGCCAGAGCATCGGGCCCCATCTGCACGCCTCTCACTCTCTCTCTGTCTCCCTTTATCCGTCCAGCTCTCTCTACCCCGCCCGGTCACTTCCAGTGTCGACGAGTATCTGCAGCACTGTCACTTTCACCACACCGGGGGGGAAAATGTACTGACACTACGGACCAGACCGGGAGCGCATCACCATCTCCATCACCTCCATCACCGCGTCACCGCATCCCCCTGCTTGTTTTTGGGGCTTTTTTCCGGGGGTGCAAACGGGTTTTGATTCGCAGCATCGCTCGCAGTTCGTTTGTGGATTATTGTTCCTCCTCATCGACAGAAAGGTAGGTTTGTGAAATGCGAGGCTGTTTGTGGTTTTGGATAGTTTTAGAGGAGGAGAGGGGACGATTTGTTTTGCGCGGCACATGTAGCCACACATCCTGCAGGCGCTGAAAGCGGCGCAGAAAGAGAAAGAAAAAAAAAAAGGCAAAACGCAGATGTGCCGCGGACAAAACCCGCAATTCAGTCACAGCGCTGATGTAGGACAGTTTTCAGCCTGGCACGGCTTTAGCAGATGGGTTAAACACCCCCCCACCCCCCCCACCCCCACCCCCCCTTCTCTGCTCACCCCTTACCCCACCCGCAATGGGTTTGAATGGGAGGGTGGCTGCTTTCCTCCAGTTTCTGGGTGTGCAAACATTCCGCTCTTTATCTCTTTTCTTTTATTTGAGCCTGTCCAGTGATTCATACCTTTCACTATATTTTGTGATTTTCTTCACTGTGAGTCGGCTGTTTGTGCTCCTCTGAACATAAAGGGCTTCTGTTTGATACCGGAAACAAATTGTTTCGGCTCGCAGCGCAGCGTTAAGAGCCACTTTGGAAAGGCTCTCCAATGCACCGTGCGCAAAATGTTCCACAGAGAACGTTTCTGTTGCTATTGAGCCTCTTAGGAAGGCATGAAAAGCTCCAAATCAGCGGGATTTGATAAATGCTTTTGTCATAAACTACCCCGGCCCATTTAGTCAGGTATTCTCCTTTTTATTGGACAGATGAGAAAGGAAAATCAGAGGCAAAACGAGAGGAGAGCCTCGCTTTTTCTGTGCGTGGAGCCACAAAACAACAGCCGATGTTGGTGATGGACAGACGGCAGCTCATGTTCCCCTCAGTCATCACTGTTACGAGAGCAATTGTTCCTATCAGCCTATTTATTTCGGAAGGGGATCCCTTAGACGCGCATATTCCGGCTGCTTCCCGATTTTGCGAAGAAGGAAACAAACTTTTGGCTCAACTGTGGATTTTTTTTAAATTTTCATTTCATTTTTTCTAATTAGTCTTTTGCTTGATATTGCAGAAGCTGTGTCACAGTGGAAGTTGTTTGAGTGATCGGTGGTGATGTTAGATACTGTTAGAAGAAGAATTAACCATCACAATAAATCGCGAAGTGGTAAAAAATACTGCGTAAAACTCGTACCAGGCCCAAAAAACTACAAACGGTTATGAATTATTATTATTTTTTTTTTTTTTGTAATGTGCAGCGTGCAAAATATTTGATGCAACAAACAGCACAGACAGGAATGTGATTATTTCAGCAATTAAGCAATTACTTTTGAATGAACAGGCCTACTTTTTCGCGTCTTTCTGACGGCGCTGAAAGCCTTTATTTTGTTTTATTCTATTTTATTTCTTATGTTATTGGAGTATCCAGTGAGCCTAATTTACGGCTGAACAAGTGTGTATCAGGTGCAGGTTTCCGCGTACAGTTTCTGCTGTATTTAACGGCAGAGGGAGGAGAGGAGGGAGTGAAAGAGCCGCAGCCGTCTAAACACACACATTCAGAGGTTAGAAAAGGGAGAAAAGAAATAATTAACTGGTCGTGCTGCTTTAATTACAGTCTCAGAGGGGAACGTGGTGGATTATGGTAATGAGGCGGCATACGATGCTGCTTGTAGAAAGGAGAGAAAGGTTGGCTGACATGAAATCACTGACTTTGACAGTCCACTTGAAACCCATTGGACATGCTCTCTCCATTGGACATGCACGGACCTCACTCACACTGTTTTTTAAGCTCTTTCTTTTATCATGAGGAATAAAGATCCTGCAGTGGTGCTATTATTCGATTTTAGACAAATAAACATGTCACAATAAACCCGCACTATTAGAGCAATATTACATTTAGAAGATAAATAATCCTAAAAACACAGTTTTAAGTGCTGTAAGGGTAAAATTGCTCAGACTTACGAGTCACTTCAGGAATATTCTAAAACTATTGCACTTTTCTTTCGTTTTGAGAGCCGCCAATCATAACAACCCCGCAGAGGCCTACTAATGCCAAAATTAATAATAATAATGTTATACTAAAGCTAATACTCATTATAATAATGAAGACAGTCGTAATCAACCGTTTATGTAATATAATCTAAATAATGCTTTTAACCTTTTCATCAAATATGTGACATGATCCGACATAATAATAATAATAATAATAATAATAATAATAATAATAATAATAATGACAAATAATCATAATAATAATACATCTGGATTTTTGTATTATTATTATCATCGTTATTATGTCCGGTCTGTAATTTAGGTATTATTTGTATATAATTCACAATACTTGGAAAGCATGTCATCAAGATGCTGAAGGTGATGCAGTCATGAACTTATTACGGGCTTTGAATTAATTAGAAATGCTGGCCAAAAGGAAAACAGAAAAAGGAAAAAGGGAATGGGCCCCAAATGACGCCCCTGACAGCTGGTTTAGCCAATCTGTCTAGGAAGAGATTTATTTCCTATCAGCAGGGACGGTGGAGGATAAAGCCACTAAACAACCACGTCAGGCAGGTTTAGGCTTTTATTTTCGGCCGATAAAAATTTAGAGGAAATAAAGAATCTGTCCAGATGAATGAGCTTAATGTCGCACCCTTGCTGTTCTTGCTGTTCAGCTGTTACGCGCTGCTGTGAGCTTGTACTCATTTCCCAGCTGATGTCTGATGTTTCTTGCCTTCCCCTGTCTCTGCAGTGAGAAATGGAGGAGTCCAGCTCTCAGAAGTTGGTGTGGGATGGGGACGCCAAAGCGGTCCAGCAGTGTCTGACGGACATTTTTACGAGCGTCTACACGACGTGTGACATCCCGGAAAACGCCATTTTCGGCCCGTGTGTGTTGAGCCACACGTCGCTGTACGACAGCATCGCCTTCATAGCTCTGAAATCCACCGACAAGCGCACAGCACCTTATATCTTCAGGGTGAGTGGAGCCTTATTTTTATTTGATTTCTTTTCTGTTAATTAGCCCACTGTTTATTTATTTTTTGAATTTTCAATACTGAGTTGACCTCATGGGCCTGTCCTAGTCCTTTCTTATGCTGTTCTTGCTCTGCAGCTCCAAATTGAGCAAGTACATTATTACAGATTTAGGCCCATTTTGTCCCATTTTGCATGTCACCACTGGAGCAAGAAGCTTAAATTTGCAGTAACACTACAACAATGTCATATTAGTAGATGTTTTCAGTCTTACTTAAATATAAAAGCCATTAACTCCAAACTGCAACTACATCCCACCTAAACAAGCCATTTAATTCATTACTGAGCGATGAAAAAAAAAAATTAAATAAAATGATTTTATTTCTTCTGCAAGAAGAAGAAAATCTGCCAGTGCATGTAAGATTATTTTGTTATACTGAAAATCTATATTTCAAAAAACTGTTTCATATTAGTAAAAAGTGTCATGCTGCCTGGTTTCAACATGTGATTTTTATAGAAATAAATAGTTGGTCTGAAGAGGTTGGGTGGCATCCAGTGTTATTTGCTGTATTTTTGTAAATCCTCATGAAAGAAATAAGATTTTGAGGCTCAATATTTGTGTGACAATGAATTTGATGGTTATGTATGTCTTATGCAGGTGGACACCTCAGCGGCCAACAGCACCTCAGAGGGCTTGATGTGGCTGCGGCTCGTTCAGTCCGCCCGGGACAAAGAGGAACAGAACCTGGAGGCCTACGTGAAGAACGGCCAGCTCTTCTACCGCTCGCTCCGCCGGATCGAGAAGGACGAGGAGCTGCTGGTCTGGTACGGCAAAGACCTCATCGACCTGCTGCTGCTCAGCTCCAGCAGAGCTCCTGCAAAGAGCAAAGGTGAGTCAGCTGAAATCATGGCCTATGAGACAGTCAGCGGTGTTGTATCCTCTGTTGAGTCCATGTTTCAACCACCGAAACAATGACATTATCATTTGTTCTCTTTATTTGGCTCCACAGTCACATACATTTTAGCTCTGCAGCTTCTTTGAAAATGCATCCTCACTTTGTAAATGTTTTTGTCATTCATACAATTGGAATTAAATCTCTTGCATGGTTGCACAAGTTTAATGGTCAATGCTCCAAGGACAAATTTACACACTTTGGGCAATCTGTGATCATGTCTGAATTCAAATTTAGTGTAAAATGCAATGGAAAGATAATAATTCATCCATTATTATGACACCACAGCAGGACGGCTTTAGGATAGTCTCTTTTTGACAGAACTAATTTCTGTCTCTCTCCTTCACAGGTTCATCCCACCACTCATGTCCGGACTGCAGCCAGCGGTTCCAGTTTGAGTTCCCGTTCTTGGCTCATCTCCGGTTCCGTTGCACCAAAAGACTGCAGAGCATCACAGGGTCTGACGAGGAACCCAGCAAAGAGAGCAGCACTGAACGACCAAACACAACCCCAACCAGGACCAGTCCAAAGCTGGGCCGCTCCGAAGGCTTTAGCAGCCCTCAGGATGGCAACAAACCCTCCACAGACTTTCATAACCTGGCCAGGGATCTAGAGAACAACCGCACCAGCCCGCCAAGCGACAAAGAAGCTGAGATCTGCAGCGAGAGCTCGGGGAAGAGGAAGTTCTCAGAGATAGAGGACAGAGAGTGTCGAGGGTCCAGCCTTCCACAGCCCAAGTCTAAAGACGAGCTTGCAACGTCTGCACAGAATTACAGAGGGGTGTACGGACTGGAGGAGAACCACAGGTCCTTCTCCCCGCCGAGTTCCACAAACCTCTCTGAGGGCAAGCGCAGCGCCTTCACTGAGGTCAAGAAGTCATCCCAGAACCTCAAACACCACAGCGGCAACAAAAACCTCCAGAGCTCCAACTCTGAAAACAAAGATGGTGGTCGTCCCAGCAGCAATCCATCAGAGAAGCACCTCAACATCAGGCAGGTGCTGTCGGAGACCCAGCCGCCCCAAACCTCCCCCATGGGCAGCGCTTTCACCTCTGTTAGCCAGCAGGGTGGCAGCAGTGGAGAGAGGAAGAGCGC
The DNA here is from genome assembly GCF_039877785.1 of Chaetodon trifascialis. Taxonomy (NCBI): domain Eukaryota; kingdom Metazoa; phylum Chordata; class Actinopteri; order Chaetodontiformes; family Chaetodontidae; genus Chaetodon; species Chaetodon trifascialis. The sequence goes on along the minus strand of NC_092061.1, from coordinate 20,815,336 downwards.
CTTTAGCCAGCCGTCTCGCTCCTCCTTCTCCCAGATCTCACCACTGGTGATGCCGCCCAAGCTGCTGGACTGCCACCCAGCGGTGGGCGACACCATCTCCTCCAGCAGACTCTACCAGGCCGACCACCTCGCCGCCAAACTACAGGGCGCAGAACTGGGCGCCAACTGCCCTGTGCCGGGCGGCATGGCCAAGCAGAACCCCTTCGTCTATGCCACCGCCTTCTGGCCCAAGAACTCCGGGCCTATACAGCTTCAGATGCCCTCAGCGCTCACCCTCCTGCCACCCTCCTTCACCTCCCTGTGCCTGCCGGCCCAGAACTGGTGCGCCAAGTGTAACGCCTCCTTCCGCATGACCTCGGACTTGGTTTACCACATGCGATCCCACCACAAAAAGGAGTACACCATGGAGCCTCTGGTCAAGCGGCGACGTGAAGAGAAACTCAAGTGCCCCATTTGCAATGAGTCCTTCCGGGAGCGGCATCACCTGTCACGTCACATGACCTCCCATAACTGACTTTTACAGACTAAGAAGGGAGGGACTTTTTTTTTTTTTTTTTTTTTTTAAACAAGGAGGGACTGTGACCCTGCCTGGACTTAAGCAGTCTGACTGGAGATAGGCCACTTAAAAATACACAAACACCCCTTGCACTTGTTTTCACTTTGGACTATGATCTTCTAATTCCTTTTCGGTCTGTTTACTTTTGCTCCCCTGTACAAAATGTCATGTTTTGGGTGTATGCAAATGCGTTTCGACTTCGAAATGAATCTATTTATGAAGCACTTAAAAGTTTGAGAATAAGGGAAGATTTAAATATGTCTAAATGTACAGTAAGTTGTATTTTATATCATATAAATGCAAATATAGAGAAGAAATACAAATGTAGTCACACGTCATGGTTTACAACGCAGCAAGTTTTTTCATGTCTACGGTGAATATGGACACAAATTGGGGATATTATGTCAGACTATATTTCAGAGTGCATGTAATATTAAATAATATTGATTTAAGATGCAGTCTATACATTACGATGTAAATAATTTGTTTTATTTGAAATACAAAGTGTAATATTTTGTGTCAGTGGGGAATAGTTTCAGTGTTTCTTCCTTTTGCGGAAATTTACTACTTGATAGTTTATCTAATCATGTTGAATGCATTGACAATAAAATAGCTTTATTTTCAACTGTGGCCTTCGTGGATTTCTTTTCCAAAAACCGCAACAGAAATATGATTTCTTGATGATTGATACCATTTGTATTCATTTTGCATTTCTAAAACAAGATCAACAGTATATTTTTATTTCATACAAAATGTTTATGAAGTCCAAATATGAACATTTTTTAAACTAAATTTGTATTTGATTTTTTCACGTGAAACAAATTTCATTTTAATATAGAGACAACCAATGAATTGTAATACAAAGACAATAACCATATTGTATATAAAGTCCAGATAAAAGCAAATACAATAAAAAATGAATTTATGGTTAATATGGTTAATGTTTGCTGTTATGTTAATTTCCTATTGACAATAAAAGCACGAGCACCGGCTGTTACGCCTATAATTATTATTATTATCATCATCATTATTGACATACGTCTTTATTAAACGTCTGCCGCATTAATCCTTACACTGCTGAACTTTCCCCCGAGAGATCGCCTTCATTACAGTGTTAGGAAGAAAAATAACTTTCCCTTTCCCGCAGCTGGAATGTTTAAAACTGGTATTTTTCCGAATGAAAGGTTTAAAGCTTCTGAGGCAAAGACGAAAACAGAAATGATTGTCCGCTAATTAGAGACAGGAGATTATGTGATACATTTTATTTACAGAATAATAAAACACAAACAGCACGTCTGCATTTGACATTTTTGTCGCAGTAATACTCTGGATTCATTTTACACTTAGTTTGTGTGACAGCACAGCGGTCATAAAATAATAAAACAAAAGGTTTTCTGAGGAATCCGGTTGTTTCATGAAGGTTAGATCTTCACAAACCTCTCTGTCCTGTACCGAGGACAGCGAGCTGACCCCATAATGATTCATATCTACCGTCGATCAGCAGTCTGTGACCCTGATTCGTAAAAGCTTTCAGGTGAAATCATGAGAGACAACAGCCAGTAAGAGTTTTCAAATTAAAAGGCTTTTTTTTTTTTTTTAGACAACACGGACTAATAAAAGTGTGGGCATGTCTGCTGACCAATAATCACCATTTGCAGCTGATAATATAACTGAATGAATAACAATTTAAAAAATAAAAGAATCAGTACTACGGCTGGAGAACATTTTAGGTCAGAACCAAACTGAAATGTGGAAAATAGATCAACAGCGCCATCAAGTGGTCAATATGCAAACTACTGAAGAAGAGATCCGTCACACAGGCAGAGGTGCTGCAGCAGGTGGGACAGAGTTTACGGCTGAAAACAAAGTTGTTTAACGCACAGAGGCATCAGAGTAGGTATGATTTAATGATTATTATTTATAGTTAGTCATCAGAATCAGCATGTGGCTGATAGCATTCATTATGGAAAAGTGGATTTAAACTTATCTTCAAGCTACAGACACAGAAATATGAATATTCAGAAGTACACTTTATGATCCTCAAAGGAAAAGTAATCCAATTCATTACTTATGAAATACTAACAAAATCCCACATGGGGTGTGTGTTTTATTAAAGAAAAGCATCAGTTAAAGCTTTCATCCTGAAAAGTGCATGTCCTGATCAAGTATTTGAAACAAAAACAGTGTAAAACATTACATGTACAGGAATGGGACTATGGATTACTTATATATGAATTTACACATTTTCAATATATTATACAAATTATATAATTATTTATTGAAACAAGAGAAATGCTGGTTTGAATGCAAAGTGTGACTAAACTTTTCATCAAATCCATCAAAAGCAAGCACGAGGTCAAAGGTCATAGCCATAGTTTCTTAGCTGTCAAGGTTTTGAAAGGTTATTTAAAGCTGCGTTCACTCAATTCGCATTTAATTTCTGAAGGCAATATACCTTGATATTAGTTTGACAAACACTCTCTACTTAAGTTCAACCTGCAAGCTTTCAGTCTCATCACATGGTTTTCATCAGTGGAAGGAGTTTGAAATCCTGAAACCGCTGAGCAAAATCCATCTGCTAATAAAGACTCAGATACTGTACATCAGTGATAGTATTCCTGCATTATTAATTATAATCCACACTGAAAACTCCAGAAAAGATGGAGTGGACCTTGAGTTGGCATTGCTTTGGAAAAATATTCCAAAGTGCAGAATGAACATTGATGTTTGATCTTGATCTCATTCTGAACAACTAAATAAAACTGAATCATCCCTGAATTCACTGGAGTAAACTTAAAGGCCAGTTCACCCAAATTTTAAAATGACACGTTTTCATGAAGTTGCATGACACCTGAAACAATCTGGAACATCTGCTGCCACTCAAACACAACATGAGTGAGTTAAATCTTACTTGTAGCGGTCGCAGAACTAAAATAATCCTTCAAAAAGTTCAACAATAATGGGGGTTTTTTTGTTTTGTTTTTTCAAGAAACGGTCTCATTGTTGTACACGGTAACCCACACACATTACTGTCAACAGCTCTGATTATTTCCTCCCAACTGTTGAAAAGTCATTTTGGACATGTACAAAGCATAAAAACCTCAAGCCAGCCATGACTCCCAATCAATCACCAAGCTTTGAATGCTGCTGATGGCTCAACTAACAATAATAAAAAAAGTGCTTTGAAGCTTTGATTCAGGCACAGTTTGGGATGAATTCAGCGGCTATGGTGCTGTGTTTTATTTCCAGCTGAAATGGCAACATGTTCAGTCACCTGTTGCTCTGATTTGCCTCTCAGACGGCTTCCTCCCCTTTGCATTGACAGCTGAGGCTCTTGGGTATTGTAGTGTTTCGATGGCCACAACATAAACCTATAGGAGACCTTTGTATTCTATGTTGAGGAACAATTTAAAGGAAACATTGAATTGGCATTTACAGACTAACTAGATACCACGAGGGCTAAGGGTCTAAAATATGTGCATTGTGGAATCCGGTGAGCTGATCCCTTAAATGCGATCTGTGTCACAGAGGACAGGAGAAAAATCCCAACAGGAGCACAGTGAGCAGCAGTGAGGTGGCAGTGAGACGTGCTAGCAGTAGATAAAAACAACGTAAAGAGGTTGAGGTTGAGAGGAGCGGATACAGCACGGCGCCGCGACGCTCACATGATGATAAATCACAGCACTGGCCTGCACGTTACACCTCATCTCACATCAACACACACCTCCTGTGTCAGCAATCCAAACAGGTCAATCTCACCATGGAGGCATATGATCGACGAGAGAGGTGGGCATCGCTAGCACACACGCACGCACACACGCACACATGCTCCAGTGATATTTAGTGTCCTCATGCTTTGCTGCTTGTGTCATCATCCCTTTTGTGCCTCTACTTCCCCCCCGCCACATTTGTCACTGCATCGCTCAGCGCGGAGCGGCATGGGACAGTTTATATCTCTGCTAAGCTGGCACTTCCATTTGGCCCTCTGCCCCGGTCACACTACATTTTTACATTTCAGGCATTTAGCTGACGCTGTCATCCGTGGCAAGCAAGCAGGGAGGTGAGCAAGCAGGTAGAGAAACCTCATGTGGATCCAGCGTCTTTCTACACTACACTTTGACGGGATGCATGGCGGTCAGTGGATTCCAACCCGTGACCTTTTACGGTTACAGGACAGGCTCAAAAATTGTTGCACCAACACTGATACCTGAACTGTGTCCGGAGTACACACTATATGCTATTAATATACACTGGTAGTAAAAGTAGGTATACACAAGGCAGGAAATGATACGAGACGTGCGCCACAGAACATCAATCATACTGGCTGCAAAGCTGCTGCTGATGTAAGATTCTTATTACTGCACATATTTCCAGTTCTGAGCACTTCCTGTTTGCATCGCACTGTGAGAAACCAGTGTCCTTTGCGCACATGTACATTTCATTATTTCACACAAAAATGACAGAAGTACTGGAGTTGTTGTCTGGGTCAAGTAGATCAAACTCTGCTGTGATTCCAACGTAGGAAAGACGGATTTCAGACCACATGCAGTACCTGCTGTGCCACAGACCGCGGGCCTGACGGCCATGGCACACAGCAGACAGTGGCGGTACCAATTCAGGGAGAAAGATTAAAAAAATGCTGCTTGTCTCAGCTGTGTAAACCTGCAGTGACGTGCATTAAGATGTTGTCACCTGTGACCTTAACATAGAAAACAACTGGTGGGGGCAATGTGATTTTCTCCCTTAGTTATCACTCAGTATTAGAGCGTCTCTGTTTAAAAGATTTGGTGCTGGGATGTATGTCATATATCCTACTCACATAGCCGCTGTACCTAACCATAGCTAATGTGTACCTCCTCAAAACAACCCTGCGCTGCATAAAGTATGTTTCCATACAGCACTACATACTGCGACACCACACTTCAGTGTTTCCATCCAGACTCGGTGGTTTTGGATTTGGTTAAATGTTAATGAACACGTTGTTTCTCGAGTTCATTGCAGACTTTTTCTGCTTTAAACCCTAAACCCTTAAACCATGATCTTTCCCTGACCGTAACCACATAACCATAAAAAGTCTGATAACACTGCAGTCACCACTGGAGGATATTGCATTGCAAGACTGCACAGTGTGGCAAAAAAAACAAAAGAAAAAGTCTCTCAGTGTTAACATTCTGTGACTTGCCCTCATTAAGGTAATTAATAGAAAACATCGTCTGACCAGCATGGTGCTTCCCTCAAAACAAATTAGTGGTGCTTGGACGTCATTTCTAGGAGACAGAGCTGTCTCAACTGCAACTACACATCAGGGGTAGGCCTAAAAGGCAAATCTTCACAGCAAACCTTCTGCCAACTACCCCCAACGTTTAGCATGTTTTTAACACGCTAAGTGCAAAGTGCAATTAACAGGAAACGTTTCATCTCGAATAAAACATGCCTTCAGATGGATTTTCAACAGTCACAGAGTAACAGGAGTGATGAACCTCGTCCCTGAGGCATCTCCTCTTCTTGTAGCGAGCTCCAAACAGAGCTGGCCTGTGCACACACAGGGTTCAGACAGCCAGCTAACGAGGCTGTGAAAGAGAAGTTCAGATCAGAAGTATCGATTTCACACAGTAAGAGAGTGCTGGCCTGCAGGCCGGCTCACACACACACACACACACACACACACACACACACACACACACACACACACACACACACACACACACACACACACACACACACACCACAATCTGTTTTTAAGTCATATTCCAGGGTTTACAGGAGCCAGCTCCCCCTGCTGCTGTCTGATTAGGATATCGCTGTCACGTCATTATTTTCTGATGGGCTAAATATACACGGACAGCATCGTCCTCTGTGCACTTGCACTATTTCTGACCCACAATGCACTCAATCTACAGGTCCGCTGACAGGGACAAATTTACACATCATGTCCACTCCGAGATGATCCCTGCGCGCCCACATGCCTGTGACCGAGTGTCTCTCCCTCTGGGACTCTACCTGTCTTCAGGGCACGTCTGAGTCTTGGATTCTTCACATTGTGGAGATGGTGAAGACCGTGGAGTTTAGATATTTAGGTTACACCTGTTTGCCGCCTTCAAACTGCTCTCTGCCGTCTGCAGCGGAGCGTGGACGCAGAATGGATGCAGCACTGAAAACTTTATGAAGAAGGATGAATGTGTGCTGCTCAGCCAATAAACCGATGCAGTCCATGTTATTCTTGTGTGATCCTGTAATCCGTCAGTCGTTTTTCTCCGTCACTCTTAGCTCTCTTTCTTCTTTTAGTATCAATCGTATTGGTGTCATTCAACTTTGGTTGCCAAATTCACTCGAGTGTTTTGCTGCCTCTATTTTTTTCCTCTGGGGTGTGACATTTTCACAAGCCACTCCGAGGAGATATATATATATATATATATAGGCCTACACTCAGTTGCCAGTTTATTAGGTACAGCTAGCTACAGCTGAAGCAGTCGATAAATTCTACCTTTGTGAGTGTTTCATGTTCGATTTTTGTTGACCTAATTTATATCAACTAGGGTAGACTAAAAATAAGAAACACCTGTCAGTCTATCACTGCACAGTCCCACAACACCGCAGGCCACAGCCCCCAAAAGCACCATGAAGCTGAATCAACACTTTCTAAAGGTTTCAACAAAACTGAGTGTATATCACACTTTACAAACATTTTATTTATTTTTTCATAATTTATGCACTTTTACTCCAGCAAAGCATTAAAAAGTATTTCTTTTATTAAATAATCAATGATTAAAAAATTTAAAAAATTCTACTATTACTTCATAGGATTATGTCATTATATTACTATAATATTTAATACAGAATTTTCAATGTGTTAATAGCACATATTGAAATATAGGAACTTGTTTTGAAGTCACATCTTAAAAATGGCGAACGTGCCTCACACATATGTGCATAAGACACAGTTTCAAATTAAGGACTCCATCAACAAATTTAACAGAAACTACTTTACAGGTGTTAATTTATTTTGTGACACATGAGCACAATCCAGGACAATAAGATCTGACTTTGAAGCATTTAATCAATGCTTTGTCAGGATAAACTTTGTTTTAAAAAAGCAATACACATCTCATTGAAGATAAACAGTAGCAGCACTTGTTAATATCCAGGAAGCTGATGTAACTGATGATGTAAACTTTCAGCCACAAATATATTTAGATATTTTTTATCAGGTTGCAATGAAGTTGCATTTTGAAATGTGAGTGAGTCACAAATAAGCAGCATTTTAAAGAGATGTTTAATACGTTTGTACAGTGCCAAAGCTAGCGCTCGGTTAGCACTTAAGCTACATGTACTGTATACAGAACATCTAGTCTGTTAAATTAACGTGCCAGTTTTTCTTACTTTATTCTTAAGTTTCATTGTAGTGCTTTGAGTGGCTTTTGTAAAGGAAACATTTTTGCGCATGTTGACTATCTCAGTTCCGATCAGTGCTCTTCCTGTATTTACAGCTGTTTGACATCCATGATGTAGTGAGTGTGTTTCATGCAGCAGGAGCTGATGACTCTGAATATGGTCGGATTACTTTGTTACACATTCCACTGCTGCTTTGAAGTACATCTCCATAACAGCCATGGCATACAGTTTTCTTGGAGGCCGGGCAGGCATGCTGCCCTCACCCCCAGACTCCTACACCCCCCACCCCACTTCTTCGTGTCATGAAAGTCAACCCAACTTTGTCAGTCACAGTAATGACCGGAGCGCAAGTCAGGGCTCAGGTTGAGAGTTGGCCCGTCGTGTGCCTGCATTTCCGGACCAGCAGCTAAAACAGCAGAGGACATCTTATTTACAACTAGCAGCCGTCCACTTTAAGCACACACACACACTTTCAGCGATCTCCTGAGAGACAACAGAGCAAATGCATGGTAAAACTGGACGGAACTGATCTTTTTTTTCACTGCTGAGAGCACATGTCATTTCAAATCTGTGTTATATCAAACTCCTGGTTAGAGAGACAGGGAACAGGCGGTGGTGAAACATTCAGATCATTTACTTGAAAAGAAAGAAAGCAGCAGCACGAGTCCTGCCTACGGAAATATCATCAGCAAAACACACTTTACATCAAAATCACTTAAGAGTGAAAGTGAAGTGAAGCAGAAGCATTCATCAGCACAAGATGGAAATATCTAAAGAAAAATCCTGTATCAAAATTGTACTTTAAAGGTTCTATAAGGACATTCAGAGCCACTAGATGTCACACTAGAGCACCAGGATCTCCGACCAAAACAAATGGCACATTGACCACATCTACCCCCAACCAGGAACAGCCACCTCCAGACTGCATTTACAAAATCAGCAATTTTACCTCGCAGATCATCGTAAAAGCACACTTCATTCAAACTTGACAGAAACAAAATTAAATCTCATCAAAACCATCTTGGTTTGTCTTTTCACCATTTCAGCATCGCCAACTTTGGTTGGTTCTGAAAAAACCTTTAATTAACTGAATTAGATGTGATCATATTCTGGGCCAGAACAGAGGACCAGAGCTCTGGGGAGCTCTGGAGGAGAGAGCCGGGGCAAGTTTATTTTCTAAACTTTTGGGAATAAAAAGTGGATGTCTGCAGCAGCCCTCCACTTCATGAATGTACAGAGAGGAGAGAGGAAACAGAATACAGACTGGAGGGAAGTGACAGGAAGAACCGGAGTCTCTGGTGAGTGCTGAACACAAAAAACACAGACACAAACACACCCTCGCCTCATTGCTCGTTAGCTTACATGTACAGTGAGGTACTGTGGCTGGTTGGGAAGAATAAACTCAAATGATAGTCAAACTTTCGAAAATTAGGCGAAAATTCGTTATGCTTTCAGTCCAAACCTCTTTATTAAAGCGGAAGTGTCATCATGTGACATCATATAAAGAAGCTAAACTGCCCCAGTTTCTAATGTGATGTGAACATGAAGCAGGAATTGGCTGAAAAGTTATTTTTAAATATGTTCTCAACAGTGAAAGAGTATTCTTTATCTTATCATTTTGTCTAAATCAGGAATTGATCAAGATCAGAAAGAGGGAAAAGGCGGCATAAGGACATATGTTAATCTCAGACTGTCTAGGCTTTGTTTGTGTGTGTGTGTGTGTGTGTGTGTGTGTGTGTGTGTGTGTGTGTGTGTGTGTGTGTGTGTGTGTGTGTGTGTGTGTGTGTGTGTGTGTGTGTGTGTGTTACAAACAGGCTGTGTGATCAGGCCCAGTGAAAGGTCCAAATGAAGACGTATGGTGGCACAGGGGTGGGCCAGATGCAGAGGTGGATAATGGATTAGTGATGATCAATGTTGTTCAGTCGGCCTGTTTCCTGTGAGGAAAAACAGACCAGATTTATCTTCTGTCCTCCATCCCACGGCCACCCAGAGACCACTTAAAGGAAAAAGATCTAAGTCTGATGTGTAAATATCTTCAGAAGGGATTCTCTGAGAGGAAAAATGGATGTCCCACCACGAGTCGACCAGAGCAGAACAAAGAGAAGAAGAGTCATTGCAAACCTGTGACCTGCAGGGCTGTTTCTGGAGTTTCAGGAGAAGCGTAAAAAGGTCGGACTTACAGAGAAGTTCATGTAGAAGCCCCTTTGTTTTCTTGAATCCCCGTACAACTCCTGTTGCAATTTGGCTCCGGCTTAGAAAAGTAATTCCTCTCAAAACATTTTTCAGGCATAGGGACTGGTCTGGAAACTAGCTGGCTCACAGACGCTGCAGTCTTGTGTTACGATAGTCTTAATTCGTTTCTAGCTGCCTGCTCAGTTGCAGCAGCAGGTTTTGTTGTACTTGTGAAACAATCTCAGGAGTGCTGAAAAAAGCATGCACGGACCTCCACTCTGCACTAAATACATTCCTTTACAGGAAGCCTTATGTCCAGAAAACCTGTTTGCCATTAAGAATCAGTCTTCATCGTGGCTCTGACATGGAATGAATTTGAAAAGAAGAAAGTCCTGCCTTGATTCCTGACTGACGACTATGCAGTTATACAGAGTTATACAGAGTCTATACAGAGATGATACTCATTCACTCAGAAACATTTGAAAGGCTGTTGCAAAGAAGCTGAGGGGAAAAAACACCAAAACTTCCATAGAAACAAAAGCTAATTCAGGCAAAAATAATCTCTACTGAGGAAAGTAGGTAGCATGGAATAGATCCATAGTGAATTCAAGGTGAACGCAGTGTGTGTGTGTGCAAGCAAGAAATTTAGTTGGTGAATCGCTTAAATCTTCTCACTAAATCTAAAAGGTACAAGCAGCAGAGCACAATGTTAATATGTACAAAGTTTCACACTTTTATTTTGAAGGAATACAGGACATTATCTGTGACAGCAGAGACAACAACAGACACCTTCATCTGGGCACAGTAACAATATGAAAAGCTGTTCCAAAACAGTTTAACATTTCCACATTAAAGGGTTACGATTGAGACCTAATGGCATCAAGAGACAGGACAAACATTTCCGGTGAGATCTAAAATGTTGTCTAGTCACATGGACACAAAATTGCTCTCAAGACATCACATCAGTTTGAAGTTGCAGGTTTTTATTATTCCAGGGAGATGTTCAGACGTCTTTCACTGCACTGGCTTGAATATTTGTCTCGTGGTACGTAATAGAGTGTCACCATCATCTTTGAATCAAAAATTAGCGAAACTTTTTTTTTCTCTCACCAGCAAAGAATGGTATTTCAGGTATTTCAAATATTCTCCGGCACTAATGTCGCAAATTCCAGCAGAACCACACAAACATGCTGTCAGGCACAAGCTGCAGCTCCATTCCTTTCTGTTGGATGAGCTCCAAGTTTAGGATTGCAATCAGCTGCCCTCAGCTGTTTTCACCAGGAGCTGAAGACCTCCAATAAAGCCTCCACAGGGGACATTTCATCACCTGAAATCCAACCGGCACACTCCTCCACCTCGGCCTCAGGAAGTGGACCCGAGTTCTGCAGGAACCAGAACCTGGTCCATGACGAATACTGCTGCTGTGTTCATTCATGAAATGAATAGCAGGAAATGCGAGTGATGATGGCGCTGCGGACGGCTGCCTCGGTGTGTTGGTGCACGTTGTTTTCAACTGTGCTTCTGTTAAAAACAACAACAACAACAACAACAGACTTGTGTATATATATTTATATTGTTATATTTTTTACTTATTGTTATATTTTTTACTTACTGTTACATTTTTTACTTTTTTTAATAGCTTCTCTTTAATAGATGTGTCATGCACCAACCTCACCAAAGCAAATTCCAGAGAGACGTGGACTCAAAAACAGGACTCAGAGGCCGAGCAGTTGAAAACAATCGCTAACTTGGAAAGTTCAAAGTGGAATTCAGCATCAGGTCATCAGCGAGGGCAAACTTAGCAGGCAAGCAAAACCAGGAACAGGCTATGATCAGGAACAAAAGCTGGCCCATTCAAAACATCTGACAATTGACGGGGAAGAGAGCTGGTGTGTATATAAGGGAGGTAATGAGGGAATGTGGAACGGGCGTGCTTGTGGGTGAGAGCATCAGGTGACTGGGTTTGTCAGGAGCACAGTGAGCTACAGGACAGGTGTGGAACAGCATGTAACAAACAGGAAATAGAGAAAAAGTGTGCTCCTGATTAGATGTTGAAACTATGTTACACAGGGGCAGTTTGCACGGCAGCAGCACAGCAGAGCAAGCTAAAGCTTCATGGTACTCACTCAGAACTTCATTCTTGAGATAACCTGGGAGTTCAGAGAAACTGTTTTTGGCTTCAAGTTAGATCAGCCGTGGATTTTTGCTCCAGTACAGTCAAAGTAAAGGAAAAGCAGAACCTGGCTGCACGCAAACATTAGCTGCTGAGGTGCACAGAGGTGAACATCTCTGTGTTCAACCAAGTGCAGGCCTTTGAGGAGAGGCTGTCCAATAGGGTCCCCTGTTATCCTGTTTGTACAATTAACCATGTTCACGTAAAAACATGTAGACATGCTTGGACAACATGAACTGCATGCATGAACTGTTTTGTTTGAAACATACAGATCAACCTGCTCTCATGGGATGCCGAATAAACAGCACCCCCCTTTTTAAGGACATTTCACGTAACGTCTCCACATTTCAAGATTTCATTAGCAGTGTATTATTTAATACTGTCCACATTTTATTTGTCTTTTTTTACTTCACTATGAATTTTGCATGTGCAGGAAAAGGACACGGTCAGGTGACTCAAGACACTGGCATGTTATTCATACATCAGGCTGTACAGGTGCCTCACAAATGCTCTGATTCTTTTTATGGTTGGTGATTTTCCTGTTTTTAAAGGATTACATGCTCCTTAAAAAAGTTTGAAAATTCACCTAGTGTACCTCTTAAAATGTCTCCTGACGTCTCTCTAAAACACATTAGATTATGTCAAAAATGATATTGAAAATTTGGACATATGGGTTTTCTCTAGACAGCCGCAGTTGGCAAGAAATTCCTGTCCTTTTCATCTTGGTACGCACAAACACACCCGGGCCTCACTGCCTTTTTATGCGCAACATTTCACTTGTTAAATGCCTTGATTTAATTTTTCACCTTCATGTGATCTCGTTATTGTCAGTCAAGCGTCTCCAAATGAACTGAAACGGTTATGGTCCTCAGGTACATTGTTTTTCAGGGCGCTCCACACACAGCAATGCTTATTAACAGTGGGCCAGACCCCCAACACACACGTGCGCCCACGCACACACACACACCCTCCCCTCCTCTCTGTGCTGACAGGTGGTGTGTCTGTAACAAGTAACAAGTCTGTAAACAGGTGTTGCTTTGTGGCTCCGGCAGCAAGCTGAAAAAAGACAACAACAAACAAGCAGCAGCATCTCCGTCCTGCTAATGACTGTGAGAGCGCTTTGTCGATCGCTTCAGTCTGAAGTTTAGTCACAGCGCCCGGCGACTGAGGCCAGGCTTTGCAGTTCAAATGCAAGTCTCATCTCGCCCTGCAACTCTCCCTTCTGCCAAACTTTGTCCTCTCATCTCTCAGAGCGCTTTTGGAACGGGCCTTGAACTTTGAGAGAAGGAAGGTTCAGGGAAACGCGGATCTGTTGAAGAGGTCGTTCGTGGAGAGGGAACAACATGGCCGGTGGTAAATGTTGGACGCTGCAGACGACACGTTGGCAATGCTCCACAGGGGCTGCTGATGGTGGGAAGCGCTGACGGCGACGTCCCACGGTGTGTTTGTGGATTCAGCGACACTTTTGACGTAACGTCCTTTAAAGTCAATACAGTCTGCTGGCAGTAATTTGTTTGTGTGTGTGATGGCCTCTTCACACTGCAGGGCATGTGTTGGTTCTTGTTCAAAGCATGAGTATAAACATTGTAAATCATATATGAAGAGGGCTGATGAACATGAAGGGAACTTGGCTGACCTCTTCAGCCGTAGCAGAAGACTCGGCCGAGCCACCGCAGAAAAGCCCAAACCATCTTAAAATATTGGGTGGCCAAAGAATATGTACACACAAACTAAGTGTGCTCGAGTAATTCGACTCCCACGAAAGGGCTCCGAGAGCAAAATAATATACAACAATTTGAGGCACAGCTCATTAATTCTGACCCGTACATGCAGGACAAGCAAATGCTGAAAGTAATTCATTTGTCCACATCAGTGCAAATATGAACGTGAAGACCTGCACAGTGTCAAAGATGAACTTTAGGGGACTCTTACTTTTCTCAAGATGTCTCTGCCATTTACGACCTCACAGCTGTCCTATGGCTGCAACAAGAGCTCCCTGTTCCTTCAGCTTTTTGAATGCAAATAGTGCAAATGAAGCTGCTGACACCCATGAATGTGCACTGCACTGCAGGTTCTTACGGCCTGACACCTGATGACTGATGCTCAAAAACACGCCTGCTACGTACCTGAACACCTCCTTTTGAGCATCTTCTCTCTTTAAATGGACACGTCTTGTTCAGTGAAAGCTGACCACCGTTGGCACTTGAAACAGCTTCTTTCACATTTTGATAGTTTTCTCGTCTGACCGATACTTCCATCCAAATGTTGATCCACAGCATTCAAACGAGGCCTGTACTTGCTTTTGCTCTTTATATTTAAGAAAAGTGTCCTAACATACAGCTCAAAGGACTTTTTGATGATGAATATGCGGACTATTCCTGCACTGCTGGACATCAGAGCCGTACTGTCATTACGTTGATGTTTGATGCCTTGGTCAGTGCCCTCGACCCTCAGATTGATCACCATCTCTGGGCTCAGACGGGTCAGGGCCGCGGCAGAACCTGTTGTCTGCTGTTTGCTTAGACTAAAAAGCTGCTAAAAGCTGGGATCAATCGGGCGGGGGAATCAATCAGGATCATCCGTGTTTATACGACTCGGGAGGATTACCTCACTGTTACTGGAATGGCCTCACAGGAATGACTGGCCATTAGAACAGTGGGACTAAACACTGGCCCGCTGTTTACATAGAAGGTAATGTGGGCCCGGCCTCGGCTCTGTGTGCCAGAGACAATTAGGCCCCTATACAGGCCGTAATCCACCGGCGGGCGCGAGGTAATCAAATTCAAACACAGCCGGGCCCCCGAAAACAATGAGGGACAGGATTACAATGAATGCATGTGAAGATAGAAAATTAATAAGCTTAACACTGAACACGTGCTGCAGTGACCAAGACTCAAACCAACATACTGCATCAGAGGGATGTTTTTAAAATGAGCTGTGTTTGAGCTGTTTTGGTCGATGAAGAAGTATAACTGAATTGAAATACTGCAGGTTAGCAATGTCATCTATTTTATTTAGTATGATTTTTAGTTTTAGGTCTTCTGATTAAGCAGTTTTAATGAAGAAAGCGCGTCAGCTGACTTCACGAAAGACCCCCAGTCGAGAGTGATGGCTTGTTAATTAATTAATCTTTAAAAACTGAAAGTCTTGGTGTACATTCAGCAGTTATTTCTGGAGGCAAACATCAGCTCACATTAGAAGAAATGGTATGCTGGTATCTTCCAAAGGTTTTTTAAAGGTTTCTGAGGTTTCAAGTGTGGATCTTCCGAGGTTGATCCTTGTAGTGCAAAAATCCTCTCTTGGCATTTAGGGTTCAGTATGCTTGAAAGGAAATGTGTCCGACATGTTTGGGACCTTCTCTAAAGGAAAAAGACTTTATACCTGCTCTGAATGGTTGAACTCAAAGGTGGGGTGAACACCAGCTGTCATAAAGAGAGATGACAAGCAATGAATCAGTTAAAACAGGGAGAATATGGCACACTTTCAGACTGTCTCTGCTCAAAAAAATCCATGGTGTTGAACTCAGATGTACACACGATAAGTGAGGGGATCACCGTGTGAAGAATGAAAAGAAAGCGTAAGAGGGAAGCTCAAATCTGCCTACTTCCTCAGCTCTGCACTCCAGGCCTGTGCCTGTGTAAAGCGAGCCTGAGTGTTGAATTATCTGTTTTGGAAAGTTGCAAAAATTGCCGGATGCAGATGCTTATCTGAAGTGAAGGCATCTGGAAAGTGAACAGAACTCTGGTGTAAAATGTTCTTGCAGGCACCACTTTCTGTCACAGTACAATCATATAAAGGTCGGTTTTATGACAATATTATCCCTTAATTCACCTTTACTCCTATTGTCAACATTTTCTGGATGGTTCATTTAGTCAGCAGACAAAAGCGCAGGTGTTAATAATAACACTGACAACAGCTCTGTTCTATTCAAGCATCCCATTAAGCTGTATGACTGTGAGCCAGCGTGCACAACACCAGGACTCTGACACCACAGCAGCTACATGGAATTCAGCTATTCTTAATTTTATTATTTACACCTGTGCTTTTCCTTCTGTGGCATGTCAACATGTCTTTCATTTATAAAAAGCCTTTCACTTCAGATAAAATGCTGAACTTTAGGGCGTTCAAAGAGTTTTGACCTGCAGGCCTCCATTTACATTATTTCACTGCAGGTTATGGTTTGATGTCGCTGACAACCACTGTGACAATCAGGACCGACAGGTGCTGACTGGATGAATCATGGATGAGCAGTTTGGGTTTTTGTGTCTTGCTCAAAAGCATGTCAGAAACAATCGAACCTGTGACTTTTCCACCACTTTGCTGCTAAATGAAAGAATACGCTCTCTGTATTTGCGTGATTTGTGTTTGCTCAGCATCATAACCATCCCAGAGTGGATATTCAATGTATAGAGCATGAATCTGTGGAGATGACTGCATTCATCAGTTCATCTGCCATCTGAACACAATGAGTTTAAATGACATCTTTGTATTACTGGTTACTAAAGTAGGTGAAATTCTTATCTGGGGCATTCAGTGTTTTGCTCAAGGATACTTTCACAGGTCAGAAACTGCCAACCTGAGTACTTGTTGCTTATTTAGATGCTTTTGAAAAGATATAACTCCTGTGATAGCAGGGCCTTGTGAGAGAAATGAAAATGAAAATAAGCTAAATGGCAAGAAAAACGGGAAGGACTGTGTGCTGAAATGAGAGTGCATTCTTCCTCCTGTCAATCTTTGCAATAATCCACAATCTGATAATGACAATGTGTCCTCTGCCACTGTGCACTGCTCAGAATACATCAGGCATCTTGACGGACGCGTCTCCTGTCAGCATGTGGACGTATCAGATGATAAGGTGGACTAAAGCCTATAAATACGGCTGAAGGAGTCTCCCGGTGAGCCAGCGTTAAGACTCTACTGCACCACCTGATGATCTCTGCGAGTGAACCTCACCGTCCTCCCTCCTGCGTTTAAACGCTTCGTTATTTCGGTTCAGCTCTTCTTATAAGGGCTAAGGCGCCGTCATAGCAGTCGTTGTCCATGTCTTTTCATGTATGAATTCATCGCGTCCTCGTTCTATTAAAACGATGTCTCACTGTGCGTAAAATGCCGCGCTTAGTGCGTCCTGGCGCGGACGATTCCTTGGAAAATGTGCGGTGTCAGTCGCGCTTCCTTCACGCCCCGCTGCTGTGGATCGGTGCTGAGCAGGAGTGGCATCTCGGCGACAAAATCTGGATGAAAGAGCGTCCTTTAGAGCTCAGGCATGCATCGAGTAGTGAGATCATTGGCGTTATAAATATCCCCGTGCCAGCAGAACAACTCCAGCTACTGCAGCCGGGGTAATGCCCAGGAGCGCTGCACGCGTGTTTGCGCACGGTTTCTGGTGCCCAGACCTCAGGAGCGACACCAAAATGCTAGAAGTGGCCTAGCGAGTGTGTCCTTTTTGGAAGAATGAATGTTCCTCTTTACCTTCTCACCGTCGCTCACTTGATTTGCGCCGCCGCCGGAGCACAGCAGGTCTCTTTGGAGCGCCAACTTCTGGAGGAGGAGATCAGTTCGGGACGCAGGACTTGCAGGCTCTACTGTAGGGTTGGCATCGGCTTCCATCTCCAGATTCATCCCGACGGCAGAGTCAACGGCAGCCATGAGCCCAACCAGCTGAGTAAGTCATTCACTCCGGCTCCACGGTGCACGGAGCAGCCTAACTACTAAATTATAGACGTCTGACGCGCAGATGAATCCAGTGCGCCCCGCCGAGAATGCGCACTTGGATCTACATCCCAGCATCTGCTCCTATTGATTCTCCTCTGTTTGCGGTTGTTTCCAATTTAAATGCCATCCCTAGAAGTTAGAACAATAATGATTTACACAGGAAGAGTGTAAGGACCGCGCTCCTAAACTTAGGCTGCCTGACCCTGTGAAATATCTGCGCAGCGGCCATCTGGTTGACGAGCCTTGTTTGTGTCTCTCCGGGATGTTGGCAGGTAGACTATTTGTGGAAGTAACAGGTGCAGCATTGAGACACCAGGATGTGTTGGATTGCCAATCAGCGCGATTGTCATCACAGCAACGCTACTCCACACACTGCAAAAAAATATCCTTAAATTTTAGACTATTGTCGTTATTGTCTTGTTGAATCGTCAACCTTCAAAACTAGTTTAAACTCGTTTGGTTTCCGTGCAAATTCAATGATTTAACTGTAATGAAATACGTCACATATAAAGAAATCACACGAATAAGTTGATATACAAGCACATTATTGTGCTGTGTGGAAATACCCTCTCAGTGTTAAGGAAAAAAAGATTTGGGGGATTACAAACTACATAGAGTTGGCTATAATAAGGAAGGTTAGAGTGAAAAAGAATCAATTAACTATTTGTCAGCTGACATTCATTTTTGTACATAAACAAACAACAGAAACAAACATTTTTAAAATTGCAATGGAGGCATCTCTGCTAAGATTTATTATTATTAGACCACCTCCAGCGAAAAGAGGGTAAAATTAAAACATGACTTGATTGATAAAAAAGAAACTATAGATATAAAAAAAAATCAGATAAATACACTCAAATCTGGCCTCAGCTGCTTCACAAACTCAGATGAATGTGACCAATATTATTAAGCACCCAGCAGTTTTCAGCTGCTTCAGAACAAATTTGGAAAATTAGCCTGAGTTTTGCCTGGAAACATTCCTGAAAAGCAGTGTTCAAATGCCGCCCTGTATGTGAATCTCGCCTTGTGCCATCTAGGCCACAAGACTGAAGTCATAAATCAGATTTTCAGCTTTTACTGCACCACCAGATCCCCCATCGCTCATCTGCTGACGAAACAGCCGAAGCTGACCGTGAAAGTGCACTTGTGCCTCCATTTCATGGTCCCCTTTAGAAGAGTTGTCAGGTTACATGGATTTCAACACGACAGCCATGTGGATTTGAATCCTGCATGACAGCGCTGGAGACGAGCAGGAGACTGGACGTCTTAGAGTTGAAATGTGAAGATTCTTTTACCAGAATGCTGCTTTCATACAGAATTCCTCAGGTGGTAGTTAATACACTGACAATATTAATATGGGATGACACTTCTGTTTAAGTTTCCTGTTACTCTGACTTCTCATTCATTCTGGGATACCTGACTGATATTGGTGCTGTGCAGCAGTCAAAGGGATATATTGGTTTGACAATATTGCGTCAATATCAGCATTTTATTAAGCGTCTCTGTCTTACATGGCCATGAGCAGCTTTTCCTTTGAATCAGTGTGTTATTATCCTGCATGGAAGAGCAACTAACTGACCAATGATTTTCATCAGCCTGATTTTCAGCTGATAGTTTTAATCTCCCACAAAGGTCCAAATGTTATTTCAAAGAACCCACATTGGCACAACTCACTACACTGCTTGTCTGCATGACTCCAGGGTGAGTCAGGGTGAAGAACCTTACATTACAAGAATTATGCTCATATAATTAGAAAGAAAAAGTAGGTTTTGGAAGAAGATGATGTCCACATTATATTTTCATGTACTAATTGAAGCAGTGACATGTTCACTGTGAGTGAGCTGTGAGCTTTTGTTCTCCTACAGTATCTGCTTTAAGCGACTAGAATGAATGATTAAGAAGTTATTCAGGTTAGGCAACTGGGCTCAGGTTGTGTGAGATTGTAGTTTTGGTTAAAAATAAAAATGCTTGTTGGGACACTGTGTAAAATGTAAATAAAACCAGTTTTACAAACTGTTCCCATGCAGTAATTTCCTTTGTACAATCATGTGTTCACAGAGTGGTGAACCTCTCTCCATCCTCACTTGTGAACGACTGAGTCTTTCCAGGATGCCTCTTTCATACCCAATCATGACACTATCACCTGTTACCAATCAGCCTGTTTATGTTCCAAACAGGTGTTTTTGGAGCATTCCGCATCTTTCCCAGTCTGCTGTTGCTGCATGAAATTCAGAATAAACATATATTTACAAAACTCAATGAAGCTGAGGTCAAGCATTATGTTGTCTTTGTACTGTTTTCAGATGAATATATGTCAAAAAGGATTTTCAAATGATCACATTTTGTTTTATTTATGTTTAACACAGTGTCCCAAAACCACACTTTACCTTTTCTCCACCATTTCTGGCCACTGAACGGTCTCTGTGAAGCATCTGGGGTTTAGGGGACTTGCTAAAGAGCACACTGGCGGTAGTTACTGAAGGAGGGTGATTCACTTGTTATTCTTGTACACCATAACGACCAGCCAGTCTGTGGTTCAGTCTGGTGACCCACGGGGGGTGACCCTGCCTCCCTGAACTCTCTGTGAACATTAGTCCCACACGCAGTGTCGAGTTAACCACTGACAAAATTGTGCTTGCAGACATCAACAGCCTGCAATGCATGTGAATGTCTTTGGTTTTTGTGTTTTTAAAATTTATTTAGTGGCAAAAAAGGAAGAGTGAACATACTGTAACATACTGATAAAGATAAAGCCAAAGTGCAGCTGAACTGGATAACTAAGCTGACATGACAGCAGAGCTGCTCTTTCGTCCGGACTGTGGAGGAGCTGCGAGTTATAGAAAATAACAAGAGGAATAAAAATACACTTACGTCATCCATCAATCATCTGAGCATGTTGTTTGTCCACACAGGTGTCCTGGAGCTCTTTGCGGTTTCTCAGGGGGTCATCGGCATCAAAGGGGTCTACAGTAACAGATTCCTGGCCATGAATAAAAGAGGACGGCTCCACGCCACTGTAAGTATCCCCACACGGTTTGTCTGCCTGTCCTCTCAGCACATATCCACTTACTCCCACAGTTACCTGAATGCTGAAGATTCACTTAAAGGTGCATTAAGTGATTGTTTAGCCATCAATATTCTCCACAAACGTCAAAGAAAAATATCTTTCTCTTTAGCTGCTGGATGGTATATGAAGTAATTAAATTATATCCAGCTTTACCAGCTACAGCATTAAAATTCTAAACACATTAATGCATCAATAATTATAATCCAATAACATAATATACATCATTTTGAAATGGCCCATTCTGCATCTGCTATGCTGATGCTCAGTGGTTTTACATAATTTTGAATGCAGGATTTTAACTTGTAACTAAGTATTTCCACTCTTGTTAAATGTGTCTGCTTTGTTTTTGTCAGACACATTTACTGTCAGTATAAATACTACTGATAATCTTTGAATTTTCTTTTTCCTGTTGTGTCGGGGAATGAACGTACAAATGGGCATGACGGCAGACTCTCCTGCACAGTTTTTCCATGAAGGTGTTGCACTTGGTCGTGCACATGAAAAGTGACAGAAGTAGCTGACAGAGAAGTTTAAATCATGTCTCAGTCTTGGAAAGTTACAAAAATTCTTGGACATGCTACCGTCCAGTTCTGACGTCAGCAAGGTGTGGGAGGAGCACTTAGTGTGAAGGATGCTGCAACCTTATTATTTTTCCAGAGCTCTTAGCTGCATCTCATGCTCAGATTATTTTGTCAGACTTTAATATTGTTTACTTGTTTTGGCCAAACTGTGAATCTGCATCTCATTTGCTGCCATCTCTGCTGTAGCCCAACTCCTTTTGAACTCATGAAATGGGTATATTTCTCCATCAAAACCTTGCATAGTGCATCTATATTAGTTGTATTTATTAGTTTGCGTGGCTTTGCATCTGTGCCGCATAACAGAATCCCCAAATCTGACATCAGCATGTCATGGCATACTGTTGTAATCTTTAGCCACAGTTTCGAAGACTTTCAAATCCCCCCAAACACACAGTAAGCCCAAATCTGCCAACAGCAGCTTGGCCTCGCTGCTGTAAGCGGGCCCGCCGGCCAGCCAGCAGCCGGCCGTGCTGACGAGTCATCTGTGGGATCCTTGCCAGGCGTATAGATAGAAGCGGCTCCCTATTAGCATGTGTTAATGGGAAGAGCAGATTAAGTCCTGTCTGGGACGGCTGATAATATACAAAGGAGTGAGCCACAAAGTGAAGATCAATATGTTGAGTAAATAATCAGCCAGGCAGGCAGCCACCAGCGAGCCGGAGAGTCTGCGAGCTGCTGTGGGTGTGAATGCTGAGCAACAACGATTTATGCCCCCTCAGCTCCCAGTATTGTTTCATGAAGCTCTGTCGGCAGGGATGGATGTGCTGTCTCTACTCAAAGTGCATTCTCAACCACAGCTTGCTTGACATCTACTAATACGGCTGCGAGCTGTCCAGCAGCAGATACATATTCAGTTGTCATTGCGGCTTATGTAAACACACAGGAAAATTACAAACTTTGTCAGGGTCAAGGCACATCCCAAACAAGATTTAAATATCAAACTGGGCCGACACGGATAATAAGAGGAAATACTGTGGCAAAGCGAAGCCGCACACTGCAGGGTACTGAATCAAACTAAAACCTGACCATCGTTTTTGTTCTGCTGGAAGTTTGTCATGCATCGCCACGGTCTGACTCAGTGGGCTTTTTTCTTGTGGTCCAACATGCGTGCAATCCGGTCTCATCTGCTTCTGCGTCTCCTGTTCCAGACTGTCAAAATGTCACAAATAAAAGTCCAACTTTCCTGCTTCTGCACCAACTCAAAGGTCGATCATTTGTTGTTTGTGGCTGGTTTGGACTCAATCAACACCATCAGGCTGAAGGTGATGCCTTTAGAGCTGTTTGCAGGTTCCAGCATTAGGGGAGAGGAGGGATCCAGAAGAGGCGTTATCGATATGAAGATGAGCCCCTCAGTCGAGGACAGAAACTACATTTGCTGAAAATCCTCCAGCAGCATAACGCATTGTTTATCCTCATGATCACAGAGCAGGTTTAGTTACAGGTCAACTCTACTGGAGCTGCCTTGCTTAAGGGCACATCAGCATGAAGAGCAGGCCACTTTGTTTCCTGTATTGAATTATCAGTGACACTTTATACACAAATTATTACAATTTATTGCTTTGGGATTGCAGTGGTTCTCAGTGTCACAGTTGCTTTACGGGCAGGAATAACTATTTTTTCTGGCTGAGTAACATGAGTCTCTTCCAGTCAGAGTAGTTTTATGAGCCTTTCACTCTCTAATATAGCTAGTTAGCAAGCTTGATAACCCTCCAAAATCATGTATGTCGTATTAGTCATAATTGATTGGAAAGTGCAAATACAAAGGAACATTTTCATTTCGTTCATCGGATTTAGAGGCTGCAGATTGCAACCAGCTGAATACCCCTCACCTCACCCCTCCCTTTCCAAGCAAACCTACCTACGATGGCCGTGAAACCCGTGTTTGGTTTGTCCATTCTGGGTAATGTAGAAACATGGTGTTGCAGAGGACCTGCTCCCTCTTTAGATATAATGAGCTGTCTAAAGTAAGAAAAACTCAACATATCTTATTTTCAGGTGATTATACATTAATGAAAATAAACTTGTGAATTTTGAATGCCAATATATCAGCCTAAATGTTACAGACTGGACTAAAAAGTCCATGGATTAAAAAGTGTCAGTATGTTGTTTGTACCATATAACACTTGGCAGCCTCTAGACACTGACAGCAGGCCTATAGACTTTTTATATTCATTATTTAACTTGCAGTTGTACACAGTAAAATTAAGTTTGATATTTTAATCAGAGTTTCTTTTTGCAGTACAGCCCTGCTACTTACTGTAGATACTTTGCACTCTGAGAGACTGGTTCTCTGGCACCAACCTTGCAGTTGGGGCTTATTTTTGCCTCCGGAGCAGCTCTGCCTCAGAGAAATATTTGTATAACTAAAACTCCAATCTGTGGCTGCAGCTGCACTGCGCTATTTAACGGCCTTGATGATTTGGGGCGGATGTAAACCTCGGGGGCCACAGACAGGCTCAGGCCTCACGGTGGGGTGTCAGGTGACACCATGAACCTTATCTTGTTGCATCATCTGTCATATTCAATATTTAGATGTTTTCACAGTGGCAATTTATTGGCTGAATAATGGGCAAGGAGACAGATGCACATTGCTCTGCATGACCTACTCAGCAGGACAGCACAAACATAATCTTTTGAAAGGTGAAAGAGTCACCTGCATTCGTTGAACAAACAGTGACCGAGTGAGGGAGAGGGAGGAGAGAGAGAGTCAGAAACACATGACTGTAATGGAATGATATGGCGACAGAAAATGCTGATAGAGCACTTCCAATTTTATTGGTGAAACCACCTTAATGATCTCACATGTTCGGTTTCTGTCATTTGCTTGAGATGTCCCACCTTGTTTATTTTGCTATGATGCATTAATACTGAAGTCACTTTTTACATGTCAGATCATTAAGCATTCAACTTTCCCAACCAGTTCATTACAAGCTCAGTCCCTTGAGTTACAGTTGACATTTTCGGTAGATCTCAATATTTGATGGATTGCCATGAAATTTGATTCAGACATTCTTGATATCCAGAGGATGAGCCCTACTAACTTTGATGATTGCATCCTAATAACAACCTAATCTCTCCTTTAGTTTTCTTCTAGTGCAACCAGCAGGTTGACATTTTTTGGCTTTGAGTGAAATGCCTTCACTGCTCTTAAGATAAGATAAGATAAGATAAGATAAGATAAGATAAGATAAGATAAGATAAGATAAGATACAGTAAGACTTTCTGATCCCATACCGGGGAAATTTAGTTGTTACAGCCAGCAAGTTACAAAAAGCAAGCTCAGTGGCATAAAGAGGTCAAAATAAAATAATAATAATAATAATCTAAAAGTCTACAAGATACAGAATAGAAAAAATGACTATGTATAGGTACATTTGTACAGATTATAAAAAAAAAAAAAGTAAATGGCAAAGAATCCTACTGCCATAAAAAAGTACTGTTGCCAGTAGTCTTGGATGGATTGCATTAACTTTGTTGATAATTTGTCCAATAATTTGGTGTGTGACCAAATCTCTGCAAAACTGCTGAAATTCCACGTAGCTGTATTAGCAAATGTGAGGATGCTAACATGCTCAACCAACACTGTGAGAATGTTAACCACTATGTACTAAACATTAGCATGTTAGCATACTGACATGACAGCATTTGGCTCAGAGTGAAGCTGTGAACAACATTTTGCATTTAGAGAACATTTTCCTTGGAAAAATCTCCCTGAGAATTAGGAAAATCATCCATTCGCATGTTTTTTTGAGTTTGGTTCTAGTTCAGTTTGTAGTCTCAGATTTTAGTGGAACTGGAATTA
The DNA here is from genome assembly GCF_039877785.1 of Chaetodon trifascialis. Lineage (NCBI taxonomy): Eukaryota > Metazoa > Chordata > Actinopteri > Chaetodontiformes > Chaetodontidae > Chaetodon > Chaetodon trifascialis. The sequence goes on along the minus strand of NC_092061.1, from coordinate 20,789,881 downwards.
AGAAAACACTCTATCCATCTGTCTGTGCTAGTGGTAAAAATGAAAAGGGCACATTTGTGAAGCAACATTGTTTGGGTAGAGAAAAAAAAAAGTTAGTCATCAGTAACTTTCCACCTCTGCCCTCAATACAGCTAACCCCCGAGGATCATGGGAAAGGTCCCTTTAAAAGAGTGTGACCAATCCAGCAGGGCGAGAGCCAGGTTAAACAGCTGTACAAGCATTATGATTTTAACAATAAGATCTCTGGAATCTGACTGCAGCCATTAAATCCTATGAAACACAGCAGGGGCCAAAGCTCCTTCCTGGTATGCATGCTTGTGTGTGTGTGCCTGCGTGTGTATACATGCCTGTGTATGTGTGTGTGTGTGTGTCTACATTCATATATGCTCCAATGGATTTGTTTCCATATGTGTACGTCCCTGACTGGTACCAGAGCTGGTATGTTGCTCAAATGTAGCGTTCTGTTAAATCATTGCAATCCACCCATAGCAGTGACTCGAGAGGTCGGTAAAGTTTTCTGATCATTTTTAAAAACAACAGCCAAAAGGAACAGTCGGTCACTTTGAATAACTTAAGGGTTTGTACTATTCTGCTGCGGCCGCGGCGCACTCTCTTGTGACTGGCATGTTTACCAAACGCTGTAATGGCATCATTTTCTGCTATGCTTCACTCTTCAGCAAAGCAGAACAGTTTGTTTTATTTCAGAATGGCAGGAGGTTATACAAGGAAGTCATACTGCAGCAAGAAGGCAGGCATCCCTTGGTACATGTCAGAGTTTCCCACCCGAGATATTTTTAGGCACAAAACGGGAACATTCAATGAATATCTGCATCTCCGTTTTCCTGAAATGTGTTGTAGCAGAAGGTAATACTGCATGCTGGTGTTGTCTTTGCATTTTTCCTAAGCATGTGTACGTTGTCCCGAACATTTGAGTGGAGGATGTTTAGTTTGGTGCACAATTTATTTCAGTTTGGCAGGTTTGGATGAACCCCAAAATAATTTCAGTCTAATACAGTTTAATTACAGTTGATGTCTGCTTGTGGAACATAAATGTAGAAGTTCTACCCGAAAAGCTTTTGGCATTATTTTGATTATTTTCTGCGAGCCAACCTGTAATGATCACATTGGATGAGCAGTGGTGTGCAAGGGAAGATTATTACCGATGATAACAGATTATTATTGCTGATACATTAATGTATACACAGTATTTGAATCCAACTCTGTTGACCAGCCTACATAGCTCGTAGGTAGGCTCTTGTAGATAGCATCATCTGCATAGCCCATACAAATGAGCAGTTGAAATGGATGTTAAGATGTTTTAAGATTGTTGGTAAATAACAGCAACACAAAGTGCAGATGAAAACCGTCAACATTGTTCAACCACAGGCAGAAACCATGTTGATGCATCAAACATGCTAATTTAGCATGTTAATAGCTAATAGCATCGCCTGACCCAAACCTTCTCCTGAGATACCAATCTGATCCCGCTGATCAGTTCATGCTTTTGTAACAAGCACCGTGATTGGAAAAACAGCAGCCCATGTGTCTTCAGTTTGAAGTTAATACACCGGCCATGATGAGTTTTCCACCAGTACAAAGCAGGCTCTGCTGCTGTCAGTCAAAGCATCTCTGTGATAAGGAAAGTCATTTAGATGACTTTGAAACCCACCCCCAAGATGAAAGAGGAACCTTCCGATTCTTCCGAGCAGCTACACCCAATCAGATCACAATCAGACAATATTATGTTGAACAGCAATGGGACGTGCAGTGTGCAATTACAGCTGGAGATGATAGAGTATTTTCTCACTGTGAATTTGGTTGTAATTATGGTTTTGCAAAAATGATCCAGCTCAGTGTGATTAGAAATTGGGGAATTTTTGCACGCTTTTCCCTTCAGTTTTTTGGTCATTACATACAGTAATAGGTCTAACGTCAGCCGCCCTTAACATTCTCATTTTATAGCTATTGTGTGAGAAAACAGTATTTGGCCATTCTGCATAATTTTCAAGTCAATTTCATTCAAATGGTTTCTTGAAACATTGTTACATGGTCAAACAAAGCTGTCCCTTATGTAGATGAGCTATGGCACACAGACTCTGACTTGTACAGCTGTACACGATCCAATCACCTGTACTTTGTAGGTATTTGTCGTTGTTATTTTAAAGAGTGGGTGTCCCCTGAGCTTTTCTCAAAAAAGGAAAACAGATCTCACAGTGAGGACAATTCATCTGAAAGATCACAAAACGTCTCTCTCTTGCAGCGTGTGGGCATGAGTGTGTGTGCCCTTGTGTCAGATCAGTATTAACAAGGAAATAAAACGGCACCAGCAGGGAGAATCTGGCAGAGGTCAGCTCCCAGATGCCTCTTGGTGGGAGCTTTCTTGTAAAGGAATAGGAGCCATTGCTTTTTCTTTCCGTGACTTAAAGACAATTATCTTAGCAGCAGTTAACAAGAGAAACTCAGGGTGAGGTTACATGGTAGCATGCAAACAGAGTTCCCACATGTTCGGTGGCTGAGCCTTGTTTACATGTGGACAGATCCAATATCATGAGTTCAGAAAAGGAACATGTGGAACCATTTACTAATTTAGCAGTTTTGAAGGTTTGTTAATTAAAAATTAATCACAAATAATCTCACTGACTAAGCCAATGAGCTTCAAATTCCATAAGATTAAAGCCACTAGCAAAAGGCAAGAGGTAATGCCTGTTAATACCTTATATTTCCCTTCTTTTGTAGGAATGGTTCACAGAAGACTGTAAGTTCAGGGAACGCTTCCAGGAGAACAGCTACAACACTTACGCCTCACTAATCCACAGGAACCACAGGACTGGTCGCGATTGGTTTGTGGCCCTCAATAAGAGAGGGAAAGCTAAAATGGGCTCCAGCCCACGGGTCAAGTCCCAGCATGTCTCCACTCACTTCTTGCCCAGGGTCAGCCTGCACGACAGGAGCGAACGAGGCTTCACCATCACAGACAGGAGCAAAGAGAGGAGGAAAGCCCCGGCGCCGCCGCCGCCGCCTCCCAAACCTGCTGTGGCGAAGGCTAACGTCCATGCGGGAACAACACCGAGACGTACGCAAGTCAAGTACTGGCCCAAGTACCGGTTTGGATAGAGGGTTTGGCTTCATCTGGGAATACAAGGTTCCAACATCGGACATATATATAAGTGATGGACATGCCCAAAAAACTGACAATGGTCATGTATCACATTCAGAGCATTCCGGGTATCTATGAAGTGTGTGAAAACCCTCAAAGGGCTGCCAGGTACAACTGCTGAGCTTTTCTTTGCTGAAGCTGTGATCATAGCTGGGACTTGTCTTTCCATTTGAGTTCATGATGCTCTGTCCTACTTTATGTTATCATTTGTGTCCGTGGTGAACTTCAGCAGTGCCCCAGCTTGAAAAATGGCTTTTAAAATCAGATGCTGTCAAAGCTGAAATCCATTTCATTTCCATTTTCTGCATATTCTTGAAAGGATTTATGAATACATCATTTGTTAATTGGTAAGGGACCGTACAAAAATGATCAGCATAATAACCAAATTGTTACTGACAGCCAAAAAGACGCACTCTACTGTGCAGATTACAAAAAATATGACATTTAAACAAAAAATTGTTTATGGATTTCAGCTGTAAACACTGAATAATAATAACCACTTTTGAGACATGAAACGCCCTCTCAAACCTCACTTGGAAAGTGCTTCAAACATGTCTCCTGCCCAAACATCCTCACTGACCAACTGTCCCCTTCCCTAACACCAGATTTGTGATAATCAACGTGAAAAAGTAGATTGGATCTCTACAGACTACCCCCTCCTCCTGGACAGCTGTGAGGGATCAAGGAGAAAACTGTCCATCAAAACTATCATTTTAGCAACCGGCTGTCCCCGAAAAAATCCAGAGTCATGACCTCAAGGCATTCCACCCAGGAGGAGCCCACGCTGCCACCGCGGGGATAAAGATGCCGAGAAAGAGCGGTCACTTGTTTTGGGGAAGGTTGAGGCTTTAGGTGTATCAGATGGCAGACAGCCGTGGAATGGCCATTCAGGAACATACGGACATCTCTGGAGAGAAAGGCGGGGTTTGGCTGTAAAGTACGTAGCTTAGCCTCCCCAAGAGCCTGAACTATGAATTAAATGCTGTCTTTAATTTGGTTGACAGTGGGGTACATTTTGAAAGAGCATTCAAAGAAATTCTAATGGACAATTGGTCAAACTACTTTGATCATATTCCACTGTCAGAACCTGTGTATTAACCTATGGGAAAATGTTCCAAGTACATCATGTCACAATGTATGTGACACATGTTTTAACAGTTGAGAGCCTGTTACAACAAAGTGTAAAACATGGATCTATGCACTTTGTATTTACATTGCAGTCATAAGAATTGTAAGTTAAAAAGGTTGTTTATGGGTGTTTTTCTCATTTCTTACACAGTATTATGGAACATTTTTAAAGTGCAAGGTTTTATTCCACAGTGTGACCAAAAGTGATGCATGTATGTGCTTAAGACTGATGCAAGAACAACAAAAGACAAGCAACGAGAAAGCACTGAGATCAGGAGATCTGCTGCAGTGGGTGGTGATAAAGTTTTGGGATTTTGTGCCAGGTTCAGGTCGTATTGTTGGGTAAAGCTACATGGATTCAGTTTTGGTCATTTTCAAATGTAATTTATTACAATATTTCTGTCTTTCTCTGTCTGACTTTGCTAATAATCTGCTCCCATGTGTGCAATGTGCTGCAAGTAGATATGCAATGCGCATTGTTAAGAGGGAAAGAGGCGAGAGTGTACAGTATCACTGTGCTGCATTAGCCTGGCAAGCTACAATAACTGTCAGAAATAGACAAAAAATTTAGCTTCTGGTCTAAAACTTGGTGGTGCAGTCATTGTCAATGCTGGGTCTTAAAGAGAAAGATGCAGACATGGTGCAGCTCAGTTTCTAGGCTGTGCAGAACTCTACGTCGTGCACAAACATCCATCAAGACTGCGTTAAAATCTACATGTGTTATCCTTATAATAGAAAATGATCTGTATCTTGAACAACATCTGCCAAAAAATACACAAGATGGCAATCATGGGACTAAAGTACCAGCTCATAAGAAAATAGGGAAATTACAAAAATCTACCAACCTTGTGAGACTAAAAATTCCTTCATGTAATTTCTAGATGTGCACCAGAAATGAATCCATTCTTCCTTCAACAATTTCCTTACTTTGCAGGATTTGTAAGGTTAATACACAGGTTATCGCAGTGGAACAGTATATCTATACTGTGGCCAATGTTTTTGTCTTTGTCGGGCAAAGTGAAAGCTCCGTGCTTCGGGGCCCTTATGGACTGTGGATATCTTGATGCTGTTTGTTTTTTAATGCTCCTCTGTGTTCCCATCATGTGTTGTCCTCATACACATCCCAAAGAAATATTTTTTGTACCAGAATTTTTTTTTATAAAAACGAATGTATGAAGAAGAGTTTTTATGTAATATGACTATTAAAAAGCAAATATATCAGTAGGTATTAACATGTGCTGTGAAGCATATAATATATATAGGAAAAATGTATTTATGTGCCGGTACTTCAGTCACAGAAAGAGTCCAGGATCACAGTGGCTGACTAATGCAAGACAGGTGCGTGTGTGTGTGTGTGTGTGTGTGTGTGTGTGTGTGTGTGTGTGTTTGTGTGTGTGTGTGTGTGTGTGTGTGTGTGTGTGTGTGTGTGTGTGTGTGTGTGTGTGTGTGTGTGTGTGTGTGTGTGTGTGTGTGTGTGTGTGTGTGTGTGTGTGTGTGCTGACAGGACTGTGTTGGCTGAGGTTCTCCAAATGCTCTGAGGGCATGACAGTTTTTACTTAGTCTAAAACAGGCCTGAGCGCTGATTACTGACCAAGATTCTCCATCTTCTTTTATGTACAGTATGAGTGGGAGTGCATCCTCCTCCCCTGACTCTAATGATTCAGTATTTAGCCTTGTTAATATTTAGTGTCACTACATCACCAAGAGAGGTTTCTTTGATCCTGTGGACCCAAAACAACTGCTTCATCAACATTAGAAAAATTGTGGGTGTACAGCTGTGGAACAAGTTTAAAATTGTTTTTTATCGTTATATTTAATTTATCCAAGCCTGCTTGACTGAGGAATCAATGCTTATTTTTAACACTATCAAGCTTCACAGTCACAAACTCCACTAACACTGATGTGGTGTCATTTACTTGTTCATGAACACCTTGACGGTAAAAGAAGAAGATTAAAAAAAAGAAAAAGGAATGTTTCAAATTAATTTCTAACAATTAGATTGCTTTAGGATTAGATATTAGAGTAACTAGCTGCAAAAAGAATTACTGATAGGCTTAAGGTAAGCCCAATCAACACAGCAACACTGCATCCCTTCATTTGAATCCAGGGAGAAGCAATCACTACCTGAGAGGTTACACATCTGAAGTCTTCCATCATGTGTGACCTCCTGGGGAACCTGCGTTCACACATGTGCTTCTTCCAGTTGTCTCTTTATGGTCACAATATGAAAAGTAGAAACTCTCTAAATCTGAATCTTATCTAAGAGTATGTACATGAGCATAGTGTATGAATATTTTATCCACTACTCCTCCTGCTCACTGACTGCTGGATTTATGTAGTTACGTAATGCTCCACTCATAGGACCAACGTAGAAGCTAATTAGATGAGGTATTAGGTTTGATGCAACATGAGAGGCAGATTTACATGACATTTGAGGCATTTAGCTGGAATTTATATCCAGACTGATGAACTGTGGAAGAACAGGATCAGACGCCCGTGTCCAAAGGTAGCCAGTAATATTCCAGTCAGAGGAATTACATATACTCTATTTGTTATGTATATTACAAATATGCTGTGGTCAAAGAATTTTGATCTGAGAAGAAACAGAGTCTCAAAAAGTTATTTGAGCTGAGCACAAACTTTGAAACACAGATGACGTCTTGAGGACACACAGTTTTAAACCCAGTGCAAGGTTCATACCCGGGTCAACACATTGTATATTTTAGTGTATTACAAATATATCTGTGTGTAGAAAAGTCAATACAAATTCACTTAATTTAACATATAGTTTTAAAAGTGTACCTCTACATAGGTTCTACTTAAATGTATTAAAAATGCGTATACTAATTCTGCAATACTTAAAGTGGTATTTTAAAGTACTATAGTGTACTAAATTACAAATACTTTCAATAGTAATAAAGTGTACTTTGTTCTTTGTAGTAAACTACTACCTTGCTTAATTAAAGTGTACTTTGATTTCACTTCATTTTAAGTATAATCAAGTATGTTTCCAACACACTGCTGATATAATACAGGTGTACTGCAAGTGTGTTTTGAATGAATCCTGATTCTCACTTGTGCACTTGAGTACACTTAAAGTTTGCAAAACATTGTGCCAATTCAGCAAACTATTCACACTTCAAGTACACTCAAGTTTTATTCAAGTGGTACTCAAGGACTACTTGAGTACACTTTAATATAGAAGGCGACAAAAATAGCATAAAGTTTACTTAGTACATTCTTCAAGAAGTATAATTTAGTGATAATATTTTTCACCAAGATAAACTAAAAGAAATTTGAATCTTTCCCAGTAATCCCTGTGACAAAACTATGAGAACTGGCAAAACGGGTGTCATGAAGGCGTATTAGTGAGGTACCAATCATTTGCCTTCAGTGACACACATGGGGACACACTTTGTAGCCTCAGCGGCCATTGTGGCTACAAGTGCCAATTACAGAAAATTACATGCAATTTCCTTTCATTTCCCAAGATAACCTTGAATCAGATGCTTTAAAGACATCATAGGCGCCTGAGTGAACCACTGAAACATTTATCTGTGCCAAGCTAAAAAGTAGAATAACACTAAGACAAAAAGAAAAGAGTCGGCAAACTGGCCAAGTTTGCTAACATTAGCCTTTAATCCATATTATACCAAAGTAATGTATTTAAGTGTCGAAGGACTTCAACTGTAAGTACTGTACATTTTTACCTTTTGCAAAAATTCATCAGAAAATCATGTAACATGAGTGAGATGAGGGAAGAGAGAAAGAGTAATCCCCATGGAGAAGATTGTTCAACACAAAATAGGAACAACAGTTTGGTGTTTATAATTCATACTGGTGTTAAATAATGAAGCAGGCCTTTATTTCTAGATAAGTAAACACTTGGTGACCTGAGAGATGAGATGAAGCTTGCGTGACAGTCTTTATTCAAAGTTGATTTTGAAGGAGCAGGTTCCCTCGTTAACTAACTTACATCTTCACTCCTCTGCCCGCCGGGCTGGCCTTGCCATCTGCCTCCGCTTTCTAGTGTCTTATTTGTTGGCCTGCGAATGCTCACGTTGCCCATAAGTTACTTGGCTGTTGGACGAGAGCACATTCATTACAACATTTTTAATCATTACCTCACTTTCCGCGGACGTCATCACAGAGCCATTAAAAGACATGCTAAATGAGAAAATTTAAACAAAATGATAATAAAACACAATAATGACGGCCAAGAGTCACAGTATTTCTGTAAATGGAGCCGAGAACTTTCACACTGCACATTTTATTCTGTATTTTACAGTCAGTAAAGGTGCCAGATTGTGTAGATTTGCCAGGATGTAGGGACTGACATCATGGGACTGGATAACTTTGTCATCTTGTACACTAGGCCAGCTTAAGGCCCAATATGAAGTGTAAATTGACTTCATTGAAGCTTATCAGGCATACATAAACACAGACGCACAGTATTACAGAGGATCTGCAGTGCTTTTTACACCTGTGATACAGGGATTAGTTATTTTCAATTTAAATGAGTTGAAGACTTCATGGTAAATCATTGACTTCAAGTTGAAGTCAATGATTTACCATGTTGATCCTCTTGAGGAAGAGCCACCGTAATGTCTCTGCGCAGCACAAGCATGTCTGTATTAAATTGTTATAGCAGTGGTTCCAAACCTGGGAGGTCACAAACCTGAGGGGTCACAAATGATTAAAGATATATGAAAGAAACAAGAAAATATTTTATTATAGGTGTGTCACAGACCTTGAAGGCTTTGCCTCTGGAGGTTGAGCCACCTTTTGTGGAAATCTTTCTCAAACTTGACCTGCATAATAAATTTGAAGAAAAAAGATCTGAAGAGGCCTAAAGACAGTTAGACCCAGAGTTATGCAGCGTGGACCCAAATGCAGACGCAGACTCAGGAGTGAATGAGCAGGGAGTTGAGGGCAAGACAGTGATCAATAAAATCTAAAACCTGGGAAAACACTTGAGTTTAATCTATTATCTGTCTTAACTCCAGTGCAGTTCTAACATATCAGAGAGGAAAAGATACAGATTTGTAGAGAAAGGCAATCCGAATCAACAACTGTCTGTATGACACACCTGATATGCCATACATTTTACTGTAAAATTACACTTTTAGCACTGCATGGTGGCGCAGCAGGTAGTGCGCGTGCCTCACAGCAAGAAGGTCACAGGTTCAATTCCCAGGTCGGGCCTTTCTGTGTGCCCTGCGATCGGTTGGCGACCAGTCCAGGGTGTACCCCGCCTCTTGCCCGTTGACAGGCGAGATAGGCTCCAGCCCCCCCGCGACCCTGAAAGGGATAAGCGGCATAGAAAATGGATGGATGGATGGATTACACTTTTAGCACCAGGGTTTCAATTTCACTGCCCAACCATTTGCTTCTTTTCAATTTCACCTTAAAGACTGTAAAGTATTGAATATTGAATTGAAAGTATTGAATGAACAACAGTACTTTACATTTAAATTGTTTTTTTTAACGTAAAACGTGCTCTTTTTGCATTTGGGGGCGTGGCCGTGTTTACTTCCGCTTCCTGTGATGTGGCGCGAAACTGTATGAATTACAGGTACGACGGTTTCTATGGCAGCGCTTTACAACACAGACCAGGAAGATGGAGTACGGCACCGCCGCTCGTTTCCACGACTCTTTAACACAGTTTAAATTGTACGAAGATTACCTGGACTCCAAAGTCACGCCAATGGATTTATTTTACTTAAAAGTGAGTCACTTTGGTACAAACTATTGACGTTAGCCCTCTATGTCGTCCTTGATATCTGTCCTTAAGTAACCCCGCTTTTGTTTTGTTTTGTACACCATGTAAGTCAGAACCGCACTCACTAAGCTGCCATTTTAAGATTATCTTGATAAATCTGCAACAGTGCACGATATTTAAACATAATTATCGACTTTTTCCAAACTCCCCAAGACCCCTTGTTGAATTCGGCAGGCACAACAATCTTCCAACAGCTCTTGTTTGTAGTACAACATCAGTTCATTCAGATTCTCTGCTTTCAAGGCAGCAACAGCAGATGAAAGCAGATTTTCACGTTGACTTTTTATTAATGCAAATGCCCTTTACCATTTTCCGTATTGAACCTTGTATCCGTAAGATTGTTAATTCATGAATTTTTGGGCTTTTTTACGAGGTATGCTCGTCTTGCTGGTGATGGTATAACACCTTTGCCAAAATTTGGAATGGGACCTGGTTTATGGCTCTCTACATTCAAAACGACGCATTTGTCGGCAACTTTGTCTGTCTTATACGTGTCAAATTTAGAGTACCCAACACATGTTTGCCTATCATCGTTTCTCGTTTTCTGGGCAGTTTTTATAAACACGTTAATGTTTGCTGTGTTAAAGCAGTGTGTGTGGAGTCACACAAAGGCTGGCTTTTGTCGGTGTAGCGTATGTGGTCACACGCTAGGTGGCAGTCACACACAGGTGTGCTGACAGGGGTTTAAACTGTGGGCTAACCAAGAAGCGTCCACCCATCCTTTAAAGTTTGCTTTATGGGAGAAAGTAGATGAATTCATATTTCTTTGAATTTGGAAAAGTAGAGAGGAAAAAAAATGTTGTTTTGCAAAACTTGAGTTCATCTCAAGTTGTAGACCCCTTTGACAATAAGGTCTCTGCTCCTAACTGCAATTACTGTAGTATGACCATTAGGATTGGAAATCCCAAATTTATGGTACCATAGCCTGAAAATTATGTTATGACATTATTTTGATTTTCTCATTTCAAGGATTCAAAAGTCTTTAGTATCTCTTTTGCAAATGCTGTTGTACCTCAAAATGTGTTTACCATGATGATCTTGTTGACATGTAAGGTTGACCATAGCATCATTGATTCATAACATCAATAAAATCTATCTATCTATCTATCTATCTATCTATCTATCTATCTATCTATCTATCTATCTATCTATCTATCTATCTATCTATCTATCTCTTCATGTCAACACAGGAATTAATCATATTTATATGCTCTTTCTTGTAGATACTTTGAGATTTTGCTCTTAAATATATTATAACCAGCATACCAATAGTTCTAAATAGGCTTGAATTGAGCCTGTACATCAGAAAAAAGCCAATTGTGTGTTTGCCCAGCAGATGGCACACTTGCTAATGATATAAGTTGCTGCTGTGGTGGCCACTTTGTTTGAACACCTGTGTCCACACAGAGAATAGAGCAACTCATATCTGAGCTGATAATCAGCTGCAGTCAATCACTATCAAACTCAGTCACCCCTGTGTTGTGACATAACACAGTCACCACGGGTCATCTAACCTGTGCACTCATGCCGATAAGGCCCAAGTTCTGATAAATCAGCTAATTATAAACCTATTTTTCCTGGATGACTTTATACTTTTTAGGGCTTGTCACAAACTATGACTGCAAACTCAGAAAAGTAGCTAAAGAGGTTTTTATTACAAAGTCAGTATGGTTTCTGCTCGGGTGGATGTAGAATATTAGTTCAGGCCCTGGTGTCGACCGTAAGCAGCAGCTCGCTCAAATAGACTTATTCAATGAGCCTTGAACACAAAGACAATGATTTTCAGGCCAATTTTAGGACCGGCAAATGTCTGAGACTCATTTCTGGTGAGCCACATCAAAGTTGAAGGAAAATATAACTTTTCCTCTCGGGTGCGGACGCAGGCCCGGCTGCTGGGATTTTGGGTAGGAGGACATGTGGCCGAAGCTTTGATCTGACAAGCCACAGGATTTGACAGCAAGATTTGGTTTTTAGATGATGACTTTATGGCTTGGCTTTAATGACGGTGGGTCTGCGAACGGTGATTGGAATAATGTAGCTAACAATCCCTGCAGAAGCACTGACACATGTGTGCTCTCACACACATGCACTTAGAAAATGAATGGACCTGTGCACAGGCATGAAATCACACTAAACCCACAAAAGGAAACTATATCTGAAGCTCGTGGTGTTGCAGAGCAGGGTGTCATGTCCATATTTTGGCGAAGGGAGTGAAATAACAATTTTAAACTAAAGGCCAGCATGCAGAGTAAATCCAAATCTTCCTGGCTGACAGAATTTCAAATTTCATTTGTCAGTACTAAGTGGTAATTGCTGAACTGGACCCAAATCCAGGATGTTGCAGAAACTGGATATGTGCTTCATAAATAGCCACAGATTCGGCAGTTAGTGGACAGACAGGAAAGTAATTATTTAAAACGTTTGTCTCGCAAAAATGCCAAATATTCTCTTGTTCCATCTTCTAAAATATGAGGATATGCTGCCGTTCTCTGTTTTCTATCATACTAAATTGAATCTCTTTAGGGTTTGAACTGTTTGGCAGCCAAAACAAGCAAATAGACATCACATTGAGCTCAGGGAAATTGAGATAGGCATTTTTCACAACTGCTGACATTTAATAATAGTAAAAGCAGTAGTTGCACTCCTAAAGGACTCTCCAAGAGGAGCGGTGAGAAAATAAATCACAGCAGTCACAGCTCACCATGCCAGAATTCAAGACTGACAACATCTGACAATCTTCAGCCCTGTCTGCAGGCCTTGTCCCCTCTCCTCGACCGACTCCTCTCCTTTTCTTTGCTCTTTGCAGAGCAGGGAGTTGGCCCGTAAGCTGGTGGAACACGGCCACAAGGGCACGGTCCTGAGCAGGGAGGAATTTGAGGAGAAGAAAGCAGCTGCACACGCTGCAGAGGCTGCGAAGAGCAACACGTTCTACAACAGGACACAGCCAATGTGAGTTGAATCCTCACCAACCCACCGTGCTCACTGAAATGTCCTTTGTGTGCCTAAGACTGGAGACAAGTTCACACCAGCCACCAGTCAAACGCTAGGATGTCAGGAAGCTGCGTTACATTCTGAAAATTAAATTTAGCTGTTTGAATGTCTGAATGCGGTTAGTGGATTTGGGAATCAATCAGTCAGTGTGGTTCAGAGAAGAAAAGTTACTCTCCCAGTGTCTGTCTGTATGTGTTAGTGTTCTGTGGTTCACTGTATTGACTTTTCATTCAGTATGAAAGAATAATATTTTCAATGACTGATCCTCAGTCTTCTCCCTTAGGGCGGAAGCAGGGAGGTTGAAGGATATGACAAAAGATGACCTGAACCTAAATTTTCCAATTTTTTTAATTGAATTTTTCATATAGTTAATTTTTTTTCTCGACTTTTGATGTGTTTTGTGTGATCTCAGATTTACAAGATGTCAAAAAAAAAATCTGCAGACACTGGGTGCTTTGATCCCCCTGTTGTTGTTGTTGAGCAAAACACTGGCTAGCAGCTTCAAGACCGCTGCTGTATTCCTGACCTTTGACCCCTGACCTCCCTGTGTGAGGGAGGCAAGAGAAACCTGCCCTGTGGAGTCTGATTAAGTATTGGGTTATTGTTGTTATTGTTAGGCCTTGTACTCACGCTGGGTGGAAACTGTGTTCAGCGCGGAGATTGCAGTGCGCTTTTCTGAAGTGGCTGAGTTGGTGTGTTGCTTCAGGTGCTGCTTAAGTTCTCACAAATATCATTTTATCCCCTGTTTAAACGACTGTGGGGTAAACAGTAGAATTATGCCATTCCTGTTATTATGTTCTGTATTCTACCAGGACTGTGTGTTTGCATGTGTTTGGAGAATCTCACTGCTTTGCCTTGCTCCAGAGATGAGCCAGGTTCAGCAGCTTGCTGAAACAACCTTGTGTTTTTATTATCTGGTTCCCTCTGTGTCAGGATCCTCCCTCCTGCAGTGGTCATTAAAATTAGAATGTGATGCGAGACATGCAGTTGCATACAAAGTCAATGGAAAGACACAATTAGATGCTAATTCAAATTTGGTGTTCGATCCTTGGCCTCGGCAGTCGACATGTCGAAGTATCCTCGAGCAAGATACTGAACCCCAAATTGCTCCCGATGCTGTGCCATCGGTGTGTGAGTGTGAATGGATAACACTTGTGATTAGCAGGTGGCTTAGCTGCCGTACAAGTGTGTGTATGAATGAGTGAATGGAGACTTATGTTGTAAAAGCGCTTTGAGTGGTGGTCAGACTAGAAAAGCGCCATATACATGTAGTCCATTTACCATTTACCCCTGCGAGCCTAAACAGCACAGTGAAGCAGCTCACTGTGTGTGTTTTTGAGACGGGGTTTCTGTCCTCCTGTGGTGAGCGGCAGCAGCAGTATCAAGAGGAAAATGAAAAATGCTTTTTTGGCTGAGGGTCTGCTCTGCTAATCAAAGCATGACAGCTCATAAAATCTGAATCTTTCATAGTTGTATCCGGTGCGGTAGTGGCTTGAGCAGCTTATATAATCCTTTAGAATTGCATTTTTCAAAGAGACAGGATAAATGGGAATAATTCATCAAGTCCATGTCCTACACGAACAAGACTTTCCTTTGAACAAGGGCTGCCCATCTGCTAAATTCAAATAAAAGTGGTTAACATAAACAAGCTGGATGACAAAACTACAAACCAGAGTCCTCTATAAACTGCCCCTCCTGAGGAAAGTGATCACAGTGATATTGTTCTCATTCTTGATAAAGCCATGTGGTTGTGGTATCTCCTTTGATGACAAGCCAGAACAGACTCCAAATAAGACTGTTCACCACACACACACACACACGCGCACACACACGCACACACACACACGCACACACGCACTCAGGGTTCGGAGGTATCTAAACATTTACCTGCTAGGTGTTGAATTTGATTGAACCCTCAGATGCTTATCCAAACGTGCAGATGTCTCGCTGTTGTCTGCCCCCCCTGCCAAACGTCTGTGAACATCAGTGACACTGGTGAAATGGGAGCCTCCACACCTGCAGTTACAGTGATATTAGGCCACAAAGCCTTTCATCTTGTCCCAACAGGATCCAGGGAAATGTTGTATGGGAACATTGGGATGTTGTATACACAGTGGTCTGTTCCTTCTCCAAGAACTACATCCATGTATAGACTGCTTCAAAGGCTGTGATCCTCAGATGTGTTTGTAAGGAATACAGGATCACAAACTCCATGTTGACAACATCCAGTCAAATTGATTTAAAAGGAATAATAGAAAATGGAAAATGGATTTGAAGGTTCCTAAAAACACGTCTGTATAATACTGTCTTTGTCTTGTAGCCCTGCTTTAGATTAGACAACAATTTTCCAAAGTTCTGTTGTTAAATGATTGACTATAGTGGGTTCTATAGAAGTTTTGATGCGTTTTGATATGTTTTTATTTTTTTCTGTGATTGCACCTCTCCATTGGAATCTAATCTATCATTACCTGAAAAACTTATGGCTGGAAAAGAGAGAGAGGCTGGAAATACAGTGTTTGACAGTTTTGCTAGAAAAGTGAATGAAATCATTAGCGATTAATCTTTTTTACTTCTACTCTCAGAGCCACCTTTCAAGCATTCAGTAGATTCATATTTGATATTCAAAAAATACATATTCAGCTGAGTATTCCTTTGAAATTTTGCCACAACCATTGCAAAGCCACATTTGGACAGAGGTTGGTTTAATAAGTGTCAACAGCACAACTTTAATAAGGGAGCACATTTGTTTCCCTTTTGCCTTTTTATATTGAATTTGACAGGAACCATGAACAAGAAAACATGACTTTGAGAAGATGTTTTGTGCCAGGTTTAAAACACTAGTTGCTTTCCATCTGCCTAGGTCCCCTGAATGATTTTTGTTTTGGATACTAAAACACCTGTTCGAGGAACTGAAGAGAGACTAAATGAAAAATTTGGCTCTTATTCAAAACTGTAGATCAAAACATCCCCTCCTGGCTCACTCTGCTGTGTAATTTTTTTGCCATTATCAATTATACAGTACCTTGTTTTTCATCATCACTCTGCGGCAGACAGATGAAAGTGCTCTGTTAGTAATCGGACATTGTTGGGAGAGACATCACTCATTGCAGTTTCACAGTCTGTTGTTCTGAGCTGGTCTGACCGCAGCAAGTGGTTTTTGAATCCTGTCCAAGGTAATTAACCAGCAGGGTAATGTTATTTCAAAAGGAAAACACTTAATATTGAATGTGATCCAGTTCTAGGTAAATGATAGCTTATAGCAAATTAATGTACATTTTCATATTGAATTTAACCCTGAAATAGACATCTGATACATGTGCTGCCTTTGAGAATTTCTCGCACTTTTGTCAGTCATCATGCGACCTGAGAGTGAAGTGTGGGTTAAGAATTTTAGCACGTTTCACCTGCTGTTTGGATTATTGCTTCAGTGCCAACAACCTGTAGGCTACTACAAGCCGACATCATTTTTTTATATATTAGTTTTGAACTAATTAACAGCTTTCATTGCTTTCCCACACTTGACATCTTGCAAAAGACCTTGACAAGACAGAAGAAATAAAATCGCACAGCATTTGCAGACCTTTTCCATCAAAAGTGGCAGGTTTGAGCTGTGCCCCCCCCCCCCCCCGTGTCTAAATGCAGATTGCTCTTTCCTCTGTGGTTTTCTGATTGGACTTCCACCAAAGAAACTGACCCCCTGACCTTCTGTTATGGTCACATTGTGAAAACATGAGGTCCAGGATGCAATGAACCACCTGCAAAGTGGCTGAGCACAATGAGTACAGTGTTGTGAAAAGCGAGTGTGGCCACAAACACTGGCAGCTGGACGGTAAACAAACTAACTGTAGTTGTTCTTTGGCTAGCAAAGAAAAAAATCTGTCCAATTTTTTTACTTTTTTTTTTTTAAAGTGGTGTTTGGAATAACCATCCATTTGGATTTGCATTTATTTGTGCCTCTTTTCAACAAACGGTAATCTTTGTTTGAAAAACATGTACTTCCCCTCAGACGTTTGCACCTGCATGCTTACCCTCTCATGGCACTGGGCAGCCATGCTGTTTTGGGAATGCCTTTTTCCTTCCCTGTAGGCTTTAACCTATGTCTCCCAAGGCATGCCTTTTTTCACTGTTCTGTCACTGCTCTGTGTTTTTTCCCCCTTCCTTTCTCTTCTTTTCAACCTCCCTGTGCTCTCTGGGAGACCTTTAGTGCCTGCAGGTGTATAAATAGAGCTGTTTTCAATTAAGGGCTAACCTCGCCTGTAGCGTGCATCTGATCAATGAATGCCCCTGCACCTGTGGTAATAAAATACCAAGGGAGTGGAGATAGTGCCGTGAATACTAATCAGATGTTGCCCTGTTGTTGCCCTGTCTCATTTTTAAGGACACCACACTCCTCCTGACAGCTTGGCTGTGAAAGGGGGGCTTTGCCAGCACATCACAAAAAGACCAAACAAAAGACCTGGTGCTCTCATCAGACATAAGTGAAATTCAATACATGATTGAAGGAAACTTGAATGAATGGGATGCTTAGTCAGTTGTGTGGTTGTTTGGTTAGGGGGAAGCCGAGTGGGTAGTCAGAATCAGCAAAAGTTGCAAAAGAACATGGTCGTGTCCAGATAGCTGGCTTAAATTTTGGATTTCAAGTCAGTAAAATACCTGGTTTTACTTCTTTGATTATCAATCTTTGATTTTTCAGCGATCAAGCTAACTTTTATTACTTGAAATGTTGAAAGCTGAGCATAAATTGATCTGAAGGCCAGAAATCTGAATTTTATACTGCATTTAGATTTGCGAAGATGCTGTCAAACACCACCCCAACAAAAGAAAGTGAACATTTTGCATTTTTTCCTGTGTTCCAGTAGTGAGAACAGTTTAGGGATTTGAGCTAGAGTCATATCAGTACTTCAGGACTTTAGCAGAACATGAATGTCTTGTTTTCTTTTTAGATATTCCAAATCACTTGAACTCGTCAACCTGCCAGATGTTGGAGGTTCTTTTCTGTTCAATGCAAACAAAAGCCTGTCAAAACTTCTAATACGGACATATTAGAAGTTTTGACGGTCTTTTGTTTTATCTCAGATAAAAGTGACTGTTGATATAATGTCAGAGACAAACAAGAGGAGCAGGGGAGCACTGCTGAGCAGACGTGAGGCCTCAGTTTCCTCTCTGCTCCGGCTCTGGCTCAGGCCCAGAAGTCCATGTCAGCATATGTCCTGACCTCGCGTGCTCACGGCAGCCCTGCGAGGTTTCCATCGGGCTCCCCGCGATCTCCCCATCGTCCAAACCACAGCCATGCTCATTGTCCATTGTACTGCTGCGTTTTTACAGTCTGCCTCAAGAATTCTCCGCTCTCTAACTCTCTACTCTATATTAAAAGTGAGCTATCACTTGCTGTGCCAAGTAAAACCAGTGCCACGAACACGCACAGTGAATACATTTCACTGCGGATCCAACCTCCAGATGCTTAGCGAAAATAAGATTGTGGATGTGACTGACATGAGAAGCCTCACGAAGCTGATCCCAGGCTCATTTTTAGCCAGCCAAACCCCGCCGCTCTCCACGACTGCTACTCTGGTGAGGGCCCTTGGGCAACGAGGTTTTGCAGTCTCTATTACATGTGCTGTCAAGCCAATTGCCTTCCTCGGACTTTGTGATTTTGGACGGGTGTGTAACTTTGGAGCTCTCCCCTGCAAGCTCCGTCCAGAGACACACATCCTGCCAGGCTTAAGCTCGCCACCACATCCCACCACACAGCACATAGATCAACATACACACCAGTTTAGGACCAGCTGGTGCAGCAGATAATAAATAACAAGCTGTCGTTTGGCCTGCATGTTTCCACATTTTAGAAGTCATTCCATATTTCATATTAATGACTTGATTAATGAAACATCTGCCCTCACTCACTGGTCATATGTAAGACACCTAAAAACATATGACTTATTTGGACAATGTAATCTAAATTCAAGGCCTGCTTACCAGCTGTTTCTGGAGCTTTCAACCACACTGCAATCACAGTAAGATTTTCTTCAGATGTTGTCTGGTGGATGTGATAGCATTCTGTCCAGTGTGTTCTCTGTGCATTTACACCTTGCATTAACACTCATTTATCCTTCATAGAGATAAGATATCCACATGTGTTAATAGCAGGAGTAAATTGGATTCAAGTCAAAGTTGAATTCTTACCTTTGAATCTGCTAATCCAAACCCTAATCCCTATTGATATAGTCAAGACAAACACAGATTTCCCAAGCCAGATGCAAGATCGTGAAAGGACTACAGGTTAATAAAGCTTTTCCCTACAAAAGCACACGCAATATTCTAGCTGATGTTTCGGATGTGAGACTTTTGGCTTTGGCTTTAATGTTAGATAAATGTTATTTGACAATATTCTATACAGTTTTACACAGTGTAAATTTCTCTCAAGAGAAGAGACCAATATGTGTGGGCTCTAACTTTGTATACTGAGCACCAAAAGTGAGAATGTGATTTCAGCATGAGTTGAGTTTTGGTGGAGCCCATCATTGTCTTGAGCAAACCTAAAGGGCGGGATCTCCTCTTTATATTTTGGGAAAATGAGCATGCTCTCTAACTACAAAAAAGCACTCGAACTACAAAATAGAAGCTTCATTGTGGCCTGCCATCAAGTCATTCTTGGAATTAACATTAGTGAAGCTGATATGATCTGCTGCCGGTGGCGTTTATCATTTTAACCAGTGAAGGCTACAGCTAGCATCGGGCTAAAAATGAGAAGATGCCACCTGAATGTTTTGTGCACTCCTCTTTGCTTTGAGTTAGCACTGACCCATAGGGAATCTCCATTTTGCTAAACTGAGTGTCAGTGCTCAGAGTCAATCACTGGTGCACCAAGTCATTTTTTGCATTCACACTGCAATTTTCACGAAATGCGTGTAGACTGTGATGAAGGAGAGCCGCGCTGCAACACCAGCAGGCTGAGGGGGACAGCACACAGTAGAGTTTAGTAAGGAAAGGATCAGATTTGAATGGGCCACATTTAGGTGATACCAACCCACTAAAATATGCCTGAATCAACCCTGATATGAAGCTGAAGGTCTCATATTTAGTTGTGCTGCTTTGTTACATGCAACACTATTAAAAGCACTCAGTGTTTCCTTGCCAAAAAGTACTGTGCCATGACATGTCATGGCCCTCTTCTGCAGCATGTCCACCAGAAGAAAAATGCTGAACTTTGTTTGTTGTAACTCACTTTACATCCCACTTCTCTTACAATGTGCAGCAAGAGCTTAGAGAGACCTAAATAATATAACTGCACGCTCCAGAATGAATTGTATCAAATGCTGATTATGGCCAACATGTCACCTTTAGATCCAACTGGTTCTGCAGTAATTTCCCCTTCTTTACCTCCTTTAGACCTTTAGACTCTGTAACTTTGACTTACTGGAGATTTTTTTCATTTTTACCTCTCACATCCTGCACCCTCGGACTCGAAGCCTCTGACACTGCATGAAAAGTCACATTTCCGTCAATTTCCGTCACTGTAAATTGCCGTGGAAGTTCTCCCTCAGCCACTGTGACCATGAGGTGTTAAAATGCAAATGTAAATGCTGCAAAGCTATACAAATGCAAATTGGGATTTTGTGTTTGTGTGTGTGTGTGTGTGTGTGTGTGTGTGTGTGTGTGTGTGTGTGTGTGTGTGTGTGTGTGTGTGTGTGTGTGTGTGTGTGTGTGTGTGTGTGTGTGTGTGTGTGTGTGTGTGTGTGTGTGTGCTGTGCCTACAGAATACAAAGATTTTTTTTTTTTTTTCATGAGGATTTAAAAGTGTGTTTAAATAATTTTATAGGTTACATACAGGATAAGTGTCCTGACTCTCAAAGGTCTTTAATTTTCCACTTAAATTGCTAAATCAAAATTGTGAAAATTAAAGCATCTACAGTTCTTGGACACTGGTCACAATTTTTCGCATTTTGCCACCACAACACCAGATGAACAATGCTTGTGTGATTAGCTTGCAAAATTCCAGCAGAGTAAGTCCACTGATGATTCTTTAAGTAGGAATAAAAAGGGAATACACCAAAGTAACTTTTCTTTTTTTATTTTCGATGATGTCACTTTAGAAAATCAATTTAGAAAATCAAAGTACCTAACAAAATCACAGCATGTTTTTCATTTACACAACAAAAATGGTCTCGCGAGAAATTCAGAGAGCGCGACCTCGCATATGATTGGACGCCTCCTCTGACGCAATGACGTCGGCAGAAAACGACCTTGGCACGTTTGTGAACGCGAATCGAGCTTGGATTACAACAGTTACGTTTCGCGTCCTGCTAAACTTTAACTCTGTTCATACAATGGCCGGACGTCGTCTTCAGTTCATCCCAGAAGGCACTCCTTTGCTATGTTTGATCATATGTGATAGAAACCACCTTGCTTTTACTGACACCAGTACACTGCAGCTCAGTGCCCCTGATGAAGGGGAGGAAGTGGTTTCCACATCATATAGCTCTTCTCATCGGGCTAACAGGCCGAGCTGTCATCTTCCCCTTTGTACTTCTATGTGCTGTAGATGGAGGATGTGTGTGCTGGAGTAAGTGGCCTGCAAGGCTCCCCCTGAGGCACGCTCTGTAGCTCAAGGTCTCTAAAATGTCATTTAAGTATTGCCACTTTTTGATTGATTTTGGAGTGTAAGTGTGACTTTATACATAGTTTTGGTCAAAAAAAGTTGAGTTCCAACTCCAGAGTAGTTCCAGTAGTATATAACCAGAAATAAGAGAGACATGTCGGAATTTCATTGCTCAGGACATTCTTCACTGCAGTTGAAATTAGTTGAAAAATACTTTTAAATGATCCCATATGTGTTGCTTTGCATTACAATGTAAGCTAATAAACTGATGAGGAAGAGCCCATACTGATAACACGTGCAAGACAGACTGACGTTCAGGGACAAGAGCTTGTTCTCTAATTTTAGGACTTCTATTGGAGTAGATTTTCTTTTCCAAAAACTTTGAAGTTTCCGCTAGCTCTATTCAAATCAACACACCAGATTTCACTTAAGAACATGAACCTTACTTTCTTTCTCTCTGTGTTTGGACTACAGTATCCATCACTGAATATTAGAGGAGTTGTATTGCATGTTCACCAAATGGAATACATCTAATTTTGTTTCAATAAGAACCCGGTATAAAAAAGATGACAGTGACTCCCTTTGATCCACATTCAAATGCACTACTCAGGCAGGCAATGCACAATGTGCAACCACCCCAACCCCCAAAAAGCCAAGGTGGCCACAATACACAAAGAAAGCTCAGGTAGAATATCATGCGTAGCACATGTGTAACTGATACATTCGGCTCATTGTAATCAGAGGTGACAGAGGATTTTAGAAAAAGCCCAAAATAAAGTAAATTGTCATGCTGTGTGGAATTTCCCTTGACGTTCACCAGCCCAAAATAATATTTTCCATAAGATTCATTTTCCAAAGCACTCTGAGGAAAAATATTCTGGTACAGTATGTGTTGTTTCTTAAGAAATCACTGTATTATTGAAAGTTCCCATCTGCCATACTGCTGAAAGCCGCACGCTAATGAAAGCTTCAATCTGTTAATCTATCTCGAGAATAAAAGAAGAAATGATTTCAAAGCACGACATCTGTTAACCGTCATGAAATGAAAATCTCTCAGAAAACACTATTTGTCCAGTTGCTGAATATTTATTTGTAAAAGGCCACAAATTAAGAAGGAATGCCCCCTATTCCTCAAAGAGCTTTTTAATGACACTCTGGGATTACTTGTGTGTGTGTGTGTGTGAAAGAGGGCACAACCTGGTACAGATCAAAGTAAGCTCTGCGGTCAGATAGTGAAATTGTCTTTGAGTCCAGCAAAGAGATGAATTGTTGTAGGTCTCTGACACTTGATACAAATTCAAACATGAATGGAATAACGGAATAATCTACTTTGTCACATTTTCTTGTTCATTACACAGCAAACTGTCAGACCTTTGCTTATTTTTATACACCTAAATCTACACAGTAGTGCAAAACATGTGTAATCCAGGACATGCCTGATAGGGTTAGATCATGTAGATATTACTGAGAATAAATAGTTTAAAACATCAGTTCAGGAGGTCCAGCATGAAGGCCCCTGCGTTTTGGTATGGCTGAGTAAATTTCACTGTCATGCTATGTTTATGCATGTGTAAACATACTTGGAGGACAGTTGCTGTGCAGTAACAGCTGTTCATCTCCAGCCGAGGTGGACAAAGCGTTACATAAACTGTCATTTACAACACAGTGAACAGGAGTTTCCGGACAACCAAGAGGCACATTGATTGACTGGAAACACTGTTAAATCGACAGTGAGTGTTGTCGCAGCTCATACTGACCTGGACTGGAGGAGTGCATTTGATTTGAGTAACTGTTAGTAGCTATTGTAACAAGGTATTGACTATTAGCATCTTTTTCTGCAGCTCGGTGATGACATTGATTTCAAGATACATGTTAACACCTAATGCTCTTGGTTTTGGCTTTAGTTTTGCAGTATTTTTTTTATATATAACTGCTAAAGTGATCTGCTTTCCACAAAATGTTTGTGCCTCACGACTGATTAGATTTCCAAAGCTGCTTTGTCAGTTTTCAACAACTTGTCACACCATTCAAAAATATGCAGCCCGCTCATTCATTTGAATGGAGCCAGTCCAGCAGCTTCTTGAAAAGCAGAGTCAGGAAAGCAAAGTATGCAAGAAACAGACACACTGACACTAACAGAGCTCCTAAATTTAGATTTATGTTGTCTTGTAGTGTTTCCCCTTTTAAACTGGCACAACATAATATCTCTTGGACGGATGCTCTTAGATAGATGGGTTTTTTTTTTTTCAACAAGCCAGATGATGACTGTTCACATCCCTTCCTCACTTCTTTTCAACTAATCCCAGGATCCACCTGCCTTGACCACGATCCAAAAACAAGACAATTAAAACACATGGCTAGATCAGTTAGCTTAGAACCTCGTCATTAGTCACTAATAACCGTCATTTAATAGTGAAATTCTTGTTATCCCTCCTAAATGAGGCTTGATAAGAAATTTGTTAATTGACGGGAAACTCAAACTTGCAGCGGTCCATATGTTTTGCTGAAGTATTATTCGCTCTCCGTGACTGTGTGTGTTGCTTTAGCTACTGGATGGGGTAACCCCAGTCACTTGCCTCCTCAACACCTGTGTTTACTTTGGGGCCTCGGCCCCCATGACCCAGCAGCAATCCTTCACTCACTCAGAAGATGGAGTGAGGTTCCAGCCTCCAAATATGTGCTGTCTGTGCACTTTTACCACTGTGTGATTCCTCTAAGACTTTCGTTATGGGGCATGGGCCAAACTATGAGTATAAATTACAATCCTTTTCCAAATTCTAGTAAATTGAAACATTCAGATCCTGTTCTCTTTTACTGTAATGTTAAGCTGGGGTAAGAGCAGAGATTGGCTTTGGCATTTGTCTGTGCTTGTTGTGGCTTTTTAAAGTGCTTTGGGGATGGAAAGTGGATTTGAGGAGCCATTAATGTAGAATATAACTGAACTTGTCTTCTCTTTGGACGGTGAAGCAGACAGAACTGGATTCAGCACTTTTGGATATTCCACTGTAACATGAAGATGAAAGAAACAGATTTATAACTAGGGGATTGCTGGTTGAAACTCACAGGTGTTTGCAGGGAGGTTTGGGATTATTACTTCCTCTCACAACCTCTGTGAAGGGCTAAGCATTGAACCTCAATATTATTTTGGTACAGAGCAAGTGTGTCCATGGCAGCAAGTAATTGGTAATTGGACTGCATGTATATAGTGCTTCTCTAGCCTACCAACCACTCAAAGCACTTTACAACACGTCAGCATTCGCCCATTCACATACAAGTCCATACACTGATGGCAAAGCTGCCAGGATCAGTTTGGGGTGTAGGCCTTGCCCAAGGACACTTTTACATGCAGACTATTTAGTGGACAATCTGCTCTACCTCCTCAAAAAGTGACTTTCAATATCTGATGAGATTCATTATCTTGTTTAACTTTTCCTTGATCAGATATTTCCTGATTGAGTTCACAATTTTGCAAATTGCATTTTATTTAGATTAAATTCTCTAAATTCTAGATTCTCTGAATGGGAAAAGGTTTTTTGTTGAACACGTTTCTGAAAGTGAGGTATCAAAGTGAGTATTGTTTTGTTACTGCAGCTGAAACTGAAGAACTGAAGAATTGCAAGTGATACCCAGCACTGCTTCAAAGGGTTCTTGAGCAAGGCACTTAATGTTCATCAGTGCACATTTTAAGCCAGCATGTCAGTTTGGCATCCATGTAACAAATGTAAAATGAAGAATATTCAAAGCACATTATCATTTCAGGTAGCTGAAGTCTGCGGTGTTTTATGTATTTTCCACTGTACTCTAACTTTGATTTGAAGCATGGCCTTTTTGCATTTTTTTCCACTGTTTTTCTTCTTCTGCATTCTAAACCACAACTGAGAGGTTACCAATGACCTGTTTACTGCCTTTAAGATGTTAACTCGGTGTGGAGCTGATGAATGTTTTGCACAGTCAATTCTGGATGCATGCCAGAGTTCTGTTGCTCATACTGCAGTGTTAACTGTTCAAATATTAGTGCCAATGTTGTTTCAGGTGTGGATACATTAGTGTGTGCCAAAACCATGTTTCCATGGAAACAAGCCAGCCAAAGTGTAGAAAGCTGCCACGGTGTTATATAAAGTCATTAAACTCTGATATGATTAATATTGCTCTGCATCCTGAAATTAGCAAAGGCAGCTGTGACATTCTGACATTCTTCATTTTTTTTTTTTTTTTTTTAGTTTTTAGATTTCTTTCAGAGTAAAAACATTTACTTTTCAACATTTATGATAATTGCTCTTAAAATGGTATTTGGAGTATTTGGGAGTGTCGTGGGAGCTTGGCTGCTTTGGTGAAGCATTGTGTACTGGCATACTAAATGCTGGGTCAACCTCATGACTTCAACTGCATGTCATACACACTTTCTATTTGGTTTTGGATATTAATTCATGAATTAATTAACAAATTAATTGATTAATGAAAATGCATTTGTACTACAGGAAAGCCATAGGGACATGGAAAGGTATCAGGTACAATGTCTATTTCAGTCCATTTCAGCAAAGAATATTAGTAGTATTAGTTAATTATCAATGTTTGAGCAGAGATAGGCTAGAGTACCCTGAAGCTACAGTGTGTTCAGGGGTGAAAAGCTTCCATAAAGAACCTTTAGGGCTTCATGTGACTTTTTTTTTTTAGGTTAAGAGAAACATTTCAAACCGTTTGAGTGTTGTCTTTTCCAGGACACTGGCAAGTGCAGGAAAAGAACTCAAAGATAACTTCCTGAAAGCCCTGGCAGAGCGAGAGGAGGCCAACCGCAGTGGGAAAATGACTGTGAGTACATTATTACAGCACTCCAATTGCTACGTAATGGGATTCCCCTCAAATATTTCTGCAATTCCATTAGGATGGGAACAAAATCCATACTGTGTCAAGTTGACTGCAATGCCCCCCTGACCCTTCCCAAATGCAGTGAGAACCAGTTGTGCACCCCTCTCCGTCCAATCTGAGGAGCTTTTCTGATTCAATATATTAACCTCGCACAACAACTCTGAATTTTCATAACCTACACTGTATAATTATTCCTGGTATCAATATGAGCCTTAATTTTAAAATAAAATTGTAATAGTTATTGAGTACTAGCACTCGTAATTATTCTTTATAACCTCAGTCATGTAAGACATAAATAGTATAATATTGACTAAGTGTTTGAACTTATTTTATTCCTGAAATTGCAAATAGAAACCATGTAGCTTAATGTGTACACGTCTGCCTTTTGGAAGACACCAAATGTAGTGGAAACAGAGCTGCTTTTGGGTTATATCCAAGCCTTTATACTTATAACTTATCACCTGCAAGAGGTCTAAGGGTCAGAGGTATTTACAGTAGAATGACAGGTGCAAGTGGGGGCCTTGGTGAACTCATCCTTGGCTACAAAAAAAGGCTTTTGGGATGTGAAGCACCACCTTATTGGTGAGGAAAGAGTCGTACTGTGGTACTAGTGGTAGCACAATACCAACCAGATATATTTGGGCTCACGTCTATGCACAGAGTTGCCAAGTAGATGCCCGGCTCAGTGATGAGAGATAAGGACTCCCTTGCCAGTCTCTCTGGCAGGGATCACTGAGGTGATCTGAAAGCTTTGCAGTGTGGTGGCAGGGATGTATGAGATTTGGCCTGAAATGATGAATGCTCTGGATAGTATTGGGCTGTCTTAGTTGCGACACCTCTTTAATGTTGCCTGGAACATGGAGGTTTGCCCATTGACTGTTTACTTTTACTCTGTGGACTAGTAGAAGTCTTATGACAATGTAGGAGGTACAGTGGGAACACTGGAGCGCCAGAACAGTTACCACTTGCTGTCCAGTCCTTGTTTATCTGCAATGAGAGCTGTGTCCATATTCCCCGCAAATGGACAGTTGCATGTGGATGCCATCACAGATTCTGTTTCTGATTTTCATGGACACAATGTCCAGGTGCAGCCGATGAGTAGAGATAGTCTGGTTGGCTTCATCAGACCGTGACCTCCAGCACACACTGGGGCAGCTTGCAACAGAGTGTGAAGCAGTTGGAATGAAAGTCCACACTTCCCTAAGTCTGAGGTACTCTGCCAGAAAGTGGTCAGAAAATGGCTCTTTTGGTTTGGGAGAGAGTTGCTGCCCGAAGTGAAGGAGTTCAATTATCTATATCTATCTATTATCAAAGTCAAGCTTAGCTGTTAAGTGAGCCCTACAGTGAGGTGTTCTCAGTTCCTGGGCAAAGCCTGCATGCTTAATTAAACTGAGATGCACCAGGGACAGATTTTATCTCTGAACATGAAGCTGGCTATTTTTCCCTACAAACATAACTTTTAACACCTTTCTCTGGCACTACTGGAGTCTTTGATGGATGGAACATGTACCATTTGAGGGATTCTACCTAGCACATGTAGCATTGTTCCTCAGGGAGTGTAAGAGTTGATAGACTTCAAATGATTCACTTATGACATGCTGGCATGCAAAAAAGGAGCTTTGTTTGACCTCCATGTACCTGCCCCTGTGGGCTTTGTGATTATGAGATCACATGAAGTGCATGGAGTGGAGTGGAGGTAGTAACACCAGAAGTTTTCCCACTGGATGTTCACTGTGTAAACAGTAAAATGCAAAGCCCCCCCTCCATCTTTCTTTCAGCCCTTCATAGCTTCAGCCATTTGAGAGATAAAACTGCGGCTTTTTCCTTTAAGAGAAACCTCCAGTGAAAAATTAAGTGATTTAAAACGTCTCTTCCTGTATACAGAAAGGAGAGCCAGAACAAAAACAAGCTAAATATCATGTTGTGTATTCCCAACATTGTTTTGCTGACATTATATTTTCCCACCTCTTCTTATTTTTCATCTCTTAAGAGCTTCCTTTGCTGAAAAATCAGATCAGGAAGGTGTTTATTTTCCTTTAAGCCCTGCTCTGTTTAAAATTGAACCCACATTTGTGCGCCTAATACCTCTGGTCTTTGAAACTGTTTAAGAAACAGGTAATCACAGTTTGACAAGGCTTGACCTCATTGGTATATTTACATTATACAGATGTATTCCAGACATCATTTGCACACATGTGGGCATATAATAAAACACATTGTACCTTCTTTCATACATACTTTTAATTCATATTTTACCGTATGTATGTTTTTTACTATTTTAATTGTAGTTTTCTGATGGATCCATGTGCTATTAATACATATGTTAGACCTGCTTTATTTTCATACTGACATCTGCTAAAAATTGCTAACAATTCTGCGGTATGAAGAAGTTGCATTAGGTTTGGATTTCCTCTCTTTGCTTTCTGTTGCACCTTAAATCCTCTTCATCGAAGTGTCAAATTACCCAAGTTAATCTTTGATAAGGTTCAATAATAGGACCACCCAGCGTTGTAAGTTATCTTTCATACTGTTCACTCTGGGCTTTCTAAGGGCCTTTTGAAACACATGACTCAAGCTCCTCTCTGCCACGCTTCTCAAACCTGAGGGTCAGTCCCACTAACACATTCCAGGATTTCATATCTGCATGTTCTTCCTGCACTCTAATGCAAAGCAGGCCACACGTGTTTTTCACTCTTTTTCATTTGCACATTATTGTTATTTAGACATTTAAGTCATTCTGTCGTGGATACCTGAACAGACCCAGATGTAGAGATGTCAGATGTACATGATAATTAGGTTTTAAACTCATTTAGAATCTAAATCAAACACAAATTGCCTAATTTGCTTGATCAGACTTTCTTTTTTTACTGTCTTCATTGTATTGTTTGCAGACAGTGTCTCAAGTATCTCCTGCTTAATTTATCATAAAGGCTTTCATCATTGTTGTGAAGGACCGTTGGGACACAGAAAATCATCCATTTCAGGCGCACAATGGACGAGGAAAAGAAAATGCTTAAAGCTGAGTTATTGGCTCTCCTTGAAATGGATGACATTTTCATTGTCATCCTCTGTCTCATTCATCAGAGGGGTCACTCTTTTGTCCTCCTTTCATGTCATGCTCAGCCTTTCAAGTCAGGTTGAAATTACACCTGTCAGTTAATACACTTGTCAGGTTATTCTGTCTTTTCCGTCCTGGCCCACACAGCATTACAAAAGATTGATAGCAGACATGACTCTTGATGAACAGAGCTCATCTTCCTTTTGTGAGTGCTCCCTGCCCCCCTCCTGTATCCCCCCTCTTTAGGACAGAGGCAAAGGAATTCTTGGAAAAGGGAAGCCTATTTTGCATTCAAAATAGTGACTTTGATACATTTCTCTACTTCTAGTTTTCTCACAAGCACTCAGTTTTGGTCTGTAGAAGGAGCCCTCCACTATCTATCAGATCAGCTGAACTTGTAAAGCTTTCAGTGCCCTGCCTTCATTGTGCTTTTACTTCCCCAGCCCTGTTGCGAAAGCTGCTCCACTGCCAAAAGTCACACACAAACAAAAGCTGCACCTGGGCAGCTTTGGCTTTATTTGCACTGGGTAAGAAGTTAAGTTTTTTATCAAAACCAGGTCACACCTGCACAGGATGCCTGAGGGTGTCCATTGTTGAGAGGCTCACATCTGAAACTGAAGGTGTGTTGCCACCACCCACCCGGCTCCCTGTTTGTTTTCAGTTGTTTGTTGAGAGGCTCTGATGGTGTCATTGTGAAATTGCAACATATCAAAGTAATGTTGAAATAATGAATGGGCACAGACAAAAGCAGTTATTCATGACGCAGTGAGTGCAATTTACTGGCACTTGTTGGGTTCTTCAGCCAAAAGTGATATACACACAAAGATCATGCCTATGGCATGGATTAAATAAATAAAATGAAATGAAAAAGGTATCTGCATTCAGATTACAATGAATGCAGTGTCTGATTATCATCGCATATATGGGTGCCAGATTTTATTTTTCTTCAAGTGAGTGCAGTAGTTGATGAGAAAATAGCAGACATGTCCATGAATGCCGTCTTGTAATAGAGATATAGTTTTAGAATTACTGCATCCTCACTTGTAACCCTTCTAAACCTCCACCAAGTTTCACTTGAATGTGTGAGCCTGACATTTAAATGAACATTACTGATGAACCCCACAATTTAATTTAGTTTGATTAGTTTTTTTTTTTGTATATAAATGAATATGCCCAGTTAATGCATCACAACTGGACTCTGTGTTTTTAAGTGCTGTGACTATGACATCATATTCTGGCGTGGCTTTGTTGTCATGCCATGCAGAAAAACTTTTGGACACTTGGACATCGGTAGGCATTACATGTAGCACTGCATTGTGCAATGTACCACTATACAGGACATTTGGGGTGATAACATTTAGCTTTCACCCTCAGTGAATTGGATTAAAATTTGCTTCACGGATTCAGTGTTCAGTGCTCCAAATCTCTAAAGTGCAGAAGGTGAAGAAAATATCACATTGAACAGGATCATTTAAAAATGTGTCCTGTCAACCAAATGACATTCCTTTAACCAATGTAATGAATTACATTAAACTTAGAGTATGAGATGGTATAATTTCATCAACAGTGACTAACACTTGATGTTCAAGGAGCACTACAAAGAAGTGACTTGGCACACATGATGATTGATGATGATAATGTACTTATCAAACATTGTTTAATCACTTTTATTTAGTTACAAATGACTTTTCAAATGACTAAAGAACACAATGAACCCTGAAAGTAAACATTCAGCGCTCTCAAGAGGCTAATAAATATGTTTCTTATGTTATCATTAAAGCCATCACTCACTCAGTAACAAGGGGGAACTTCATTAACACAGCGTCCCTTGCTAAGTGCCTTGCCATAGTGAGTGAATGAGTGTGTTTGCTCTCAGCTCATTCCCAAGCAGCAGCAAAGCTGTCACAGAAGTCAGTTTATTGTGTCAGTAACCAAGAGCAAACCGAGGGCGCTGAAATTCCATCTGTCGAACTTTGTGAGCAAGAAGAAAATAATAAAAAATAATTGGTTTTAAATGATTCAAATCATCTTAGTGAATTTTGCTTTGGTCTCTGATGTATGTGGGAGGTTTATTTCCACATGACACCTGATTTAAACTTAACTTATTCTTGAACTGTTAAAAATACTCAACTTACTGTCACTTAGTTCAATACGAGTACTTTTTATTTTTTTCAAGACAGTGAATCCTTGATCTTACTATTTTGTTAGACTAATTTGACTGTTCAGAAATGATTTTCAGTCTCCCACCCTTTCAGTTGTGGAATTTAGCTGGTTGGCCTACGCTGCGTGTCCCATGCCCAGAGGGGACATCCTGCATAAAGGAAGTGTTTGTCTTTGGTCTGTGGACCCAGTGAGTTCTGTATTGATAAGCTCCTGTCGCTATAGATAATAAGGTGGTCAGTCATGCAGCCCAGAGATCAAGTATAGCATTGAAATTAAAGAGGAATTCCCAGCGCTATTGCATTACAAGCCGTGTGTGTGTCCCCGCTGCCCAGTCCCTTTGTCCTTGTCATGGGCAGTAAAAATAACAATGGCAAGTTTGATTTCAAAGCAGCAGGACCAAGGTGGACAGCCTTTAGAAAGGAATGAGTCCTGCAGGGCTATCGTATGACCTTGACTTGAATGGTGTCACAGAGTTGTGGAGAGGTGGGGATAAGGCCCCAACAGTTTGCAACTATCTATCAAGTGGACAAAAAGGACTTTTTGTCTGAAGAAGCAAGCATTGTGATATTTGAGAATCACCCAGTCAGTATCTATTTACTTCTTTAGTCCTAAGAGTTGACTTCAAATAATACAGACACAGAAAAAAACTACATGATTATACCTTGACTGACATAAAACCAACTCTGTGTTTCTGTTATTTTGGCTCTTGATTCATGTGAGTCATGTGAGCCACTTTTCTCTGAGCTTTTACATGTAATACTTGGGCTGCACTTTCTCACAGTTGCAGAGCTTGAGGAAAACCATAACCTTTATTTGTGAAATATTACTTTTGGCTGATTACAAGATGTGGATTTCATGGCTAGTGTCTCAGTCTATAAAAAGAAAATGGATAGCCAAAGCATTATGTGTTATGTTAGTCCACACAGCCAACATGGCAGCTGTGCCCCGTCTCTCAATGCACCATATCTGCCACTGAGGGATTTGGAACGGAATGAGGAAAGGAAAGATTAAACCGCCCTCATGTTATATACAATTATCTTTTAGAGCCCTTAATACATGGCAACCGAAAGATAATAATAGAATGCTATTAATCTGAATTAGTTATCTTATATATTTGAGTTATTGAGACAAGGTTTCCTCTCTGAGATGCTGTTCATATGACTAACAGAGCTTTGACATGCAGTATTTTCTCTAATAAAAGCATAAGTAGTTGGAGTTAAAGTTACAATAGCCCAATGCAGCAAGAACATGCCGTGGGCCATTTGAAAGCGTTTCAGGGCAGATGAAAGGTTTGTTTACCCATGAAATCAAACGTCAAATAATATACCAGACGGATCCCAGAATGCAAGTGACTACTCACCTCGCTGTTTTTCCACTGAAAGCCTGGATGAGCCCCACTGTAATGATTTTTTCTGGGCCCCTCCCTCCTGTGAACAGCTGCTATTGTCCTGAGACATTGCCCCAAAAATGTGGCCCCTGGACCGTTTTCAGAGCAAATGAAAATGGATACACTTAATCTAATCTCTCAGGATTTTTTTTTTTAACTCAGTGCATTTAGTG
This sequence comes from Chaetodon trifascialis, assembly GCF_039877785.1. Lineage (NCBI taxonomy): Eukaryota > Metazoa > Chordata > Actinopteri > Chaetodontiformes > Chaetodontidae > Chaetodon > Chaetodon trifascialis. Next base: position 20,756,577 of record NC_092061.1, on the reverse strand, counting down.
GATTTTTCAAATACATTGGGAACGCATTTGAGCTGTGGACTGCCAAACCATCAAAACATCCATCAGCTTGATTTGCCACTGAGAAGATGGGGAAGTGTTTAAAGCCGTCTACTTGGTATCAAAGGAAGTCTTGCATTAAGTTTAGGCCATCTGGGAGTCTGGATAGACTGCGACTGGTCTTTGTCCCCAGTCTGTACGGGCTCTCATTTTGGACATAGTTGAAAATTTATTGCGTAACAGATTATTGAGGGGATTACTTTCTTTTCTTTTGGCATGAAGGCAGTCTCTTGCGATTAATATCTCTTAAATCATAGGCAACAAAGACTGTAGACACACAGGAATTCAGCATCCTTATAGTCCTTTTCCACTGCAACAATTTAACTTCCTGTAACCTTGGGCTTCCCATAACCTATGTTTTGAAGAAACATAGCTTAAAGTACAGATTTTCTTGTTTATTTTACAAACTGTGAATTTTTGGATATGCATCTCATAAAGACAAACCTTTGACTCATTTTTACGTGGTGTTTGGTAGGTGGTTGATGTAAGCAGCTTACATCAGTACTGTCACCTGCGAAGTAGGTGCCCCAAACCAGACAGAGAACAATGGAAACAAAAGAAGGACGTGACAAAATGAATTATGATTCATTTTTTTTTCATTTTTCTTTTTTTTTTTTTGCACAGGTAGCCCGTATGGTATTGTCTCTTCAGACCGTCATGTAAGGAAGTTATTTTAACATTGCATCCATTTTAACACAAGTTCACAAATCTACTACCAAAGAGGCAACCTTGATACAGGAGAGCTGCCAAAGCTGCAGCAGCTTTGTAGAAGGTGCATCATAACAACATGAAATCATTGCTCGTCGATAGTAGCAGGGAGAAGGCACGTGGGTTTGCTGATTCATAAATCCTCCGAGACACTTCGTCATTTTACCCACTAATCACTTACTTAATGTGTTCAGGAGAGAGTTTGTATTTTGCTCTTGATTTTAGACTTGGAAAGATAGATAAGGAAAGTTTGACTTTAAACCATTTCAGTCAGAGCAGACAGGGCTTATCTCTAAGTATGACTGATAATACAGGTTTAGTCATTTTAAAACTTGTAGATGGCAGCAGGCCTATAATATTCAGTCTCTTGTCAAAACTACTTTGCAGAGTTCAGTTTAGCCTGAATGTTTTCCTTTGACATGTCAAGGTCACAGGCGTCTCCCTGTCTGAGATACTAATACTCTGAGGTACTTCTTCCTGTAAGTAATCATTATTTACAGCCATATTATCTTTTGCATTCCTTTCATTTGCACTTTTCACGGTTTCATGAACCTTACCATGTTTTTACTCCACTCCCATCCATGTATTAGGAAGACACAGAGTGCTTGTGCTAAGTTGTATGTTGGGGAGTATTGAACATCTGTGTAAAATACAACCGTAAAGGTTTCTGGCTTGTCCCTAGAGGAATGTGCACCTGCCATGAGAAGGCAGTGTTGCGGTGACTCCTTAGGCTCAAAACCAACACTTTGTTTAGCAGGTCCTATAATAAACCTGCTGCACCAGCAAATGGACTCACTAAAATACCTTTCAAATCAACAGTAAAGGATGAAATCATTTAAAAAAACATCTTACATCAAAATGAATGCCCTCCGTCTATTAGCTTATTCTTCAAGTCATTTCCAGCCCCACATTCTAAAATAACAAAAGATATGGTTTCATCCATGCAGCCAGTGCAGTCACACATTGCTGCCGTTGTTTACATTTCTTCTGTGTCCGGTTTTTCTTACTTCATCCTTTTTTCCTCCAAGACAGTGATTAGACTGTTCCAGTTTGTGGCTGGACCTATCTTCCTCCTGGCCTCCTGTTGGGGAGGGAAGCCAATGGTTGCTCACATTCTGAACTCAACTTGTGAGACTCCTCTGAGGCTGCAGGTGCAGTGTGTGTGAGATTTATCTTTGAAGCAATTTGTAACTACTGTATTCATTTCAAAGACAAGGATATATAAAATATAACTGATCTGAAGGACAAGAGAGCACAAATCATCAACTGAGTCCTCTTTGGGGTAAATTTAAATCTAAATTACTCAAACAATGCAGGAAAGGTCTGTTTTACCACCAAATTTTAAACATGATGATTCCACGAGGTGACGTGCAGTGTCTGCTGGCTGCTGTTCAGGATCAACTCGATCAAAATACTCCGAACTTCCAGCCAATAGGAATGTGTCAAACTGGCCATCCACGCTCTGAAAGTAGATCTTGAAGCCATTCTGCAGTTCCATTTCTCAGCCTGGGAAATGCTCCATGTCGTTTCCTCTCTCCTCAAAGGTGACAAATTCAGCCTTGGTATGCAAGCTCCTTCACACTTAGCTATGTGGATATTCTTTAAGCGCTACTAAGGTTCACTAGGTAATCATTTTGGCTAACAAGGCAGCCCCATGAGCAATGATGGAATCCATTTATGGTCAAAACATTGATATCCAATCTGGGAATTCAGCGAGTACTTATCCGCTCTTAGCAACATATGGAGCACATTCTTCAGAATCTTCTTTGTTTTATCACTACACACTGGACTGCTTTGGCTGTGTATTATTCCACCTGAGTAAATACTGGACAGCATCTCTCCTACTTTCAGCAGTGCACATGTCTTCCAGAGGCGTCCAGGCTTCAGGCCCTGTACCTTCTCACCTTGTCATCAGCCCAATAACAGTCTCATCCCTCCCTGCCGTCTGCGAGCAAGTCCAGGAGTTTGTGTTTTTGATTTGTATCCTGAGAGACCAGCTGCTATTGATGGACAGTTTCTCATCAGGTCAATGTCAGCGTGTCTCTTTGTTTCCTAGACGCAGTCCCACTGAAATGCCTAAGATTTGAGCTCATGGTTTAACTTTCAAGCTTCAGAAATTTAAACAGGCCAAATTCTCAGCATATTTTCACGTCATTGTAATGCATATTAACACATGCATGAGGTTCTTGCCAGATAGAAATGCAGATGGTTTGAGTCTATTAACAAATACAATGGATTTGGATTTGGATTTGGATTTGGAGTTACCTGCTATTAAATAAAATATATTCAATTTTGGGGCCTGTTTTCATTAAATTAACTTATTCAGGTACAGTACAGTACAGTACAGTACAGTACAGTATAGCACTAGAAAGTTTGTTAACCCTTTAGATGTTTCTCTATTTCTGCATGAATGCCAACTAAAATGTGATCAAATCGTCATTCAAGTTCTAAAACCTTCAATCTTAAAGAGGACCCAACAAATAATACAAAAAATGTATACTTATTCACTTATTAATTTAATAAAATTATCCAACATCAAAATCTCTTTTGTGAAAGGTATGTGGACCTCTAGCATTATCAGTTCATTTAAAGGGGTAGTTGTAGTCAGAACAATATAAACCTGGGTTTTTGCAATCAAAGTCAGGTGTGTGGTAGTGTTCCATACTTCAATGAAGGAGATTTATGACACACAGACAAAAGGTTTTTGATGGTCACCAGGATGGAGGGAGGTTACAAATCCTAAGTAAGACTGTCAGGCAGATAGTGTACAAATGGATGAACACCACTCTTAAGTGATCGTCCAACAAAAATCACTCCAAGAGAAAAGCATGTAATACTCCAGAACCCCAGGCTACCATGTGAGGGTCTACAGGCTTCACTTGCATTGGGCAATGACAATGTTCATGAGTCCACCATCAGACAAACACTGAGGTAGAATGGTGTGTATGGCAGGATGGCAAAGAGAACGCCACTGCTCTCTAAGAAGAACACTGCTGCCCATCTAAAATTTGTTAACGACCACGTGGCTGAACCAGAGGGCTATTGGAAACTGATCTGTTGACAGATGAGTCCAAAATACAACATTTTGGTTTAAATTAGAAGCATTGTGTTTGGCAAAAACCAAAGACTGCATTCCATCATACGAACCTAATCCCATCTGTGAAGTACTGTGGTGGCAGTGTCATGGTTTGGGGCTGCTTTGCTTCCGTGGGAACTGGGTGGCTTGCAATCATGGACAGACCTACAAATTTTGGATTGTACCAGCAATTTCTACAGGACAATGTCAGGGTATCCGTTCATAAACTGAAGCTCAACAAAAGGTAGGTCATGCAGCATGACCCTAAACACAAAAGTCAGTCTACCATAGATGGATAAAGCAGAAAAAAGGTGCCATTTTGGAATGGCTGAGCCAAAGCCCAGACCTTAATCCAATAGAAATGTTGTGGAAGGACCTGAAGAGAGCAGTTCATGCAAGGAAGCCCACCAACATCGCTGAGTTGAAGCAATTTTGTAAAAAAAGTATGAGCCGAAATTCCTCCAAACTGATGTGTGGGACTGGTCAACAGTTATTATCAAAACCTTTGTATCCTCTTGAGAATTGACCTGACACTCCTATATATTACACACAGGTGTTGGAATTGAATTGAAATTGATTTTGCTTTTATGAGCTTTATTGGAAGGCAAACAAGAGTGAAAATGTGCTCGCCCATATTTGTCAGAAAAGCGATATGTAACCTATTTATCTTGTGTCAGATAGCGAGCGCTGAAGACTTGTTTGTTATGTATTTTGAATGCTTCAACAGAGCTGTGTATGACTTAATAGTTGGATAGTCTCGCACTCCCTTGTTTCATTTTAGGAATTTTCCTCTTTGCCCAGTGATTTGTGGAACATTTTCTGAGCAAAACATCTCACATTGGCATAGAGTTCTGTTACTTAGGCCATTCTGTTGCTTTTCAGTCCTGGTTTAGTTGTTTTCTTGTTTTTCAATGGTTATATTTTTCCATTTCGGCCTTTGTTTAAAGCAGTAGGCTAGCAGAATGGCCTGGTTGGTTATTTTTAAATGTAGTTTATTAAGAAATTTGTCTCTGACCTTGCTAGTTGTTTGCTTTCTTGTGTGTCATGTGTTGAAAGCAGATATGCAGTGTCAAAGGAGAACAGGGAGTGAGACAAGGTGTTGGCAATGCATTGGATGGATTCAAAAACAAAAAAGCCTCGGGTCCTGGCTGGGGTTTAGGTCTCATATTTGGACACACCGTCAGGTAGAGAACTCTATGGTAACTCACTCAGGAAAAGCAGCTTAATTCCAAAACTGATGTCTAATTTCTCTCCACTTTGCTCTCCCATTATTTTGGTTAGCTGTGTCAATAACACATGGCCAGATGCTTTTACATTTTGTTTACATGTTGTTCTAAATATGCCAAAGATCCTTCCTGGGAAAAATCCTCAAACAGGAAGTGCTCCATTTTCTGGCTGCAGTAACTGGTTTGGTTGGAATAAATAAGGGAAGAACTTGGACATTAGCAGCTGTACCTAGACTGAACAAATGAGAAAAAAACATCTGCCTCAAGAAATCCACACTCATCATCAGAAAACCCGAGGAGGAATATATCAAACCATCGCTCGCCTTTGATATTGAAATCTCTTTTAAGTCCAGCACAGAAGCCGCTGGTCTCACAAATTACTAAATAATACTGTTTACTCCAGGAGCTTACTACAGCACATTTTTGTCTGCACTCCAGATCACACACACACATATCCAAGCTAACATTTACTCACAGTTACCACAGTGCCTGGCCAGAACTCACCAGCTGCTTTAACTATTTTCTTTAGTTACCTACCAAAGTGGCTGGTACAGTAGATAAACCTCTAAACCGCAGCTAGAATTGCCCAGTATTTAGCTGAAGGCTGATATTTACCTTCCATCCTTCCCTCTTGGCACTTCCAGCTCCACTTTATTTATCAGCTACGTATTTCCAGCCACCATCTGGCTCAGCTGATATCACAGCGGTGGCCTGGTTGTAATATGGACACCCCTCTCATTTATCTTATCCTGTATGACAAAAAAACAAAACAAAATCTACTCATCTTGTCTTAGCAGAGAACCGTATGATAACAGCCAACACAGACCAGGAAAAGGGTGAATTAGATAAACATGCTTGCACTACCAGACATGTAGCATGCCTCTTATTGCTTTGGACAATGTTAGAGTTGTCTTAAACCTCAAGCCCCCTTTTTAGTTATTTCAGAGCCACAGAAAGCAGAGATCAAACGAAATCACAGTCTCTATTATTCTTTTCCTCTTGCAGTGCTGAACTGAAGTGAATTTCATGGTTTGAAAAACACAGTAAAAACACTGTGAATTCCTTGTGCTGCAGTGTGACAGCCGGCGATTGCAGGAGTCTCATGGCAAGCCCAAAGGGGGAGCTTCTCAGCAGAGCTGCAGGCCAACTAAAACAGAATCATGTTTGAACACCTATTTCCACTGGGAAGGGGGGAAGGGGAGCTCTGCAAGCTTTAATCAGGATCTTAAAACAGGCAGGCCTTTGATAAAGACTCCACTCTGTACATTTATCTTATTCCTCTGAAGGCTCTGCTGGCTTATGTCATCCACTTTGATCCTACTTTTTTGAAGCATGGTGTCGGACGTATCTCTGCTGCCAATGACACACTGGTCAAGATGTGGTGTATGAAAAAACAAACAAAAAAAAAACAAGAGCCCTGACCCCACCTTCCCCTTACCACCACATCCAAATGCATGAGTGTGGGTATGTGTGTGGTATGTTGTACCTCCCATGTTTTTTTTTTTTCCTCCTGTATGGAAACAGTGCCATTAATTTTCCGAGCGCTGTCATAAACATCATCTCCTGCTTAAAGGGAAGCTGTGACAGCGTGCTGCCCCACAATGTGCGAGGGCAACAATATTTGACTTGGACATGTTCCTGGTGATGAGGCCAATCCCTGCAGCAGGCCTCTTGGCAGATGTCATGCCTGAGTGCTTTGGAATAATGCTGATAGGAGCTGAGCTGGACTGGACTATACCCATGACAGACTGGGCTTTAATCTGTGCATCAGCATTCAGAGCACACCAGGCAATGGCACAGTACCTCTTCTGCATGGACTAAAGTTATCATACAGTTAAATTTCCATCAATAATTAGACTGATTGATGTGAAACAATGCAATCCAAACTACACTAAGCTGCTGAAAGCTTACAGTTGCTGCTCTGAACATTCAGTATCTGGTAAAAACCTCTCCTGTACTGGAAATGATGTTTTAGTGACAGCAGAAGCGGTTTGTTTGGAATAAACAGAAGAACTGACGACTTAGCAGGAGCAACTAAAGCCACAATGACTGAACAGCTGAAACAAGAGCCCTATGTACACAGAAAATTAAACTTTATTAATCCAAATCCAACACAACGCTGCCACAGCATCAGAGTCATCAGCCTTCACTATCAATATGGATTTCAGAAATCCCAATTGTCCAAATTCATAGTTCTAAGAATCAGAGCCAAACAATGCAGTTGAACACTTCAAGGAAATGCAGCCAGGAAGACAATGGGAATATTGAGAATTCCTCTGCGTCATTAGGGAAGACCAGGATTAGCAGAGACTTCCTGTTTGTGAGTAGCTCGGGGCCAGACCAGCCTGTGATGTTGGCATTAAAGTGAGACGATAACCTTTTGAAAGGATACCTTAAACAGGCCAGCCGCAGGGGGCATGTTTTCTTTCCCATGACACATTGAGCTGCCACTTAGCCCACACAGGGCAAGTTCAGCCCACCGCCTTTTCCTACCCCTCAGGGCCAACTGACGGATCATAAAATGATACTAAAGAAAGAGCTCGCAAAGAGAAATTTACGATAATGGTTTGTAAAATAACTTTCAAATTGCACGGAAGGGAGGGGCTCTGTTTTGTGTCACAGTGCGGTGGTCACTGCAGTACAGCCATCTCTTAAGTTCCACAGGTGTGAGCTGTGAGCTCTGTGGCACTGGACCCCATTATCACTGAAAGCCAGCTCAGCACACTCGACCAAGCCTCATTTATTTCTGACTCAAATCTAAAAAAAAAAATCACCTGAAATTGCTCCTCAATGTCTTTGTGATGTGATATGAAAAACATTACAATATTCTGTTAAATAGTTAAATAATTTCTCATCAGTGTCTGCAGTATAATACATTCAAGTATTTATTTTCTTTTTCTCTTTCTGTAATAAAATCAAATCAAATTTGGGGAAAACCCATATCCCAAAAATGCATGATAAGTTGTTTCCTCTTTCCAATAACAAAGAGGTCAAATGAGACTTTTTCATTGCAGTGCAGTGCAGTGCATGATGCCAGACTGTACCTTTTATGGACAAACAGACACATTTGCAACAAATTTATACCTTTAAATGTAGAATCTGATACATAAAAGGCTGCATCTGGTCTCACCAGTGTTAGAAATTGATGGTACATCTGTGAACAATGTACTCTTAAGTACTCCATTTATGCCACAGTAGCTATAAATGCACTCCCTCTCTGAAACATACTTTCGAAGACATCAATGGAGCTGCAGTAACCACATAAATTTAAACCTTAAGAAAATGTGGGAATTATGGTGAATTATGGGAAAATTGTGTGAAACTACCTTTGTTCTTTTTTTTTTTTTTTTTTTTGAAATTGATAATCAAACAAATGTGGAAATTATGCTTTGAAACTGCCCCTCCATTTAATTTGAAACATATTTGTGAACATTTTGAGCCTGTTTTAAAGCTTCAGCTGTTGGGTATCATGTTTAGATTTACAGCGTTCACCTCGGTGTTTACCACTCATAATATAAACAAGTCATCTGGATTTCTAAACACTGATTGGTTTTTGGTTCTGAGAGCCTGACAATATTACGGAAATGTTTGCGCTGGAACTTGAGCCTGTGTTAAGAGTGAGTTCATCAAGGCATGTAACATTTTAACCTTCGCCCAGAGTAAACACAACTAACAACCACTTCTCTAAATAAACACAGATCCTTGCATAAAAAGGTGCTGAGCAATAACTACAGCAGTAGCCTAAAGGTTAGCTATGCACTTGTGAACACAAGATCAGCAGTTTTAAACCCTGCAAAAGGCTTGAAAAAAAACTATGTGGGCGAAGTTTGTGGCCAGTGCTTGAGGGCACCTTTTGATTAGTACCAAGGTGCCCTTGAGCAAGGTGCTTAACCCCAGTGCTCCAGTGGATCCCCCTTTCCAGTGGTCTGTCTTGAGCAGCTGTCACTGGCTGCCTGCAGATGACCGTGATTTAAGGAGTGAAAGGAAGTGATTGGACAAGATGCAGTCAATAGTTTCGTAAAGTTTTTTTCTTCTAAAAGCACCTTTAATCACACACAAAATATTCTTATGTTATAATCAGATTTCCCATTTATTTTTGTTTCTTTCAACTTCAAGTGAGTAGGTGGATTTTACCCTAAAATAATTGTTTGCGTTTTGTTGTATACACATTTTGAAAGCACAAACCAAATACACAGGGATACTTTAAACTAAATACATCCCTAAGCCTTTGTAGAAAAGAACTGTCAACATTGTTTGACTGCTTGAAATATTAGAACTCAGATTCTGTGTTGGGTATGAAAGCAAATAATAGCCTATGTACAGCTTGACTGTACATTGCAGTTGATTTATAGGATTTATTGGATGTGCCCAAACTACTCAAGTAGTTCTGTTTATTAACAGAATCAAAGCTAGTTATCCAGTAAATTCTTTTGTTTAAATGTATCACTGCATCTCATTTTGGGAAGTAACAAATACAGTAAAACAAAAAATAACTACATTTTGGATTTGGGCCAAACACAATTTCGTTGGCTGTCCAAACAAATACTGTGCATTAAAACACTCAATACACTGACTATGCATTTTGTAGTATAAGTATATGATCAACTCCTGGTAAAAAATATCTAAATTTTAGGGTTTCTTAGTGTTGCTCATCCCGACCATGAAATAAGGAGTTAACTGGAAATTAAAAATCTAACAGTGAATGCTTTGGAAAATTTCCACTGTTGAATGTTGATGTAAAAACTGCATAAACAACTCTGAACATGTATGTTTAGTGTTGGAATTGTGCCATTATTTTTGAGAGCACAAGTTAAAAGAAACTGAGCAATTGCCTCTGATTGTTACTCACAGTCCTGTGAACAGCTCACTCATCTCGACCACCAAACAGGAGGCTGCTGCCTCATTGAGATGGTTGGCATTCTTGGTACTTTTTCTGACATGTTTGGTCTGTAACGAACAGGCTTTGAAAGCTTCTGTCAACGGCAGAAATGGCTAATAACGTGGAAAGAGTTTGTCTCAGGTCAAAAGAATTAACCTCTAGTTGTGTGCGTGGCTAAACTTGGATAAGAGTCAGACAAGGAGCATGATAGTCAGGTCTTTCAAGATTTATTTTGGTTCCCTCCCACTCTTAAAAACACACTTCAGTTAATTTTGCACAGCCTGCTTGGTATGTGTAAGATTTCCTCCTCTTCCCACCACACACCCTCATTGTTCCCCACATAAGGACACTCAGCATACTTTCAGATTAGCTGAAACTGAGGCTTTGAGATACTGTGGCTTCACTAGCAGGACACGTTTGCCTTGTTCGCTTATTAATGTTACTCAGTGGTTTAACAGTGTTTTAAAGGGACAGGCCACTGACATGCCTTTGGGATATATCAGATGCATTAATTTATGTCTAGGCACACACTGTATTATGTATGGTTTATTACGTATGCTGGATTTTGATTCTGTTGCCATCTAGTTTTTTTGAGGGGGATACATGGCAACAAAAAAGTTTTTAGAAGTTCATCCTTTGAAACAAGCAACTGGCAAATAAAAGAAATGAAGTGCTTTAGAACACTTTACCTCAAAGGACCTCACATCCAAGCAACAGAGGAAGTTGTTTGTCAGTTCCCTCCAAAACTGACAGAAACTCTGTGTGACTATTCAAAAAATGACGCGTCTGTAAAATGCATATATAAAGAGGTAGAGACTGGGGGGAAATAATTCACTTCAGTATCATGAAAAGTTTTTTTTTTAACAATATTTTGATTCCTGAACAAATTTTATATATAAATAGCTGGCTTTTAGTCCATTAGCTCAATGCTAAAATGTAATGGAGATTACCGTTAGCACACTAGCAGAAATTAGCATTGTGACTGCAAAAATATTATCTTAACAAACTCTCTATTTCAATTAACATGCTTAATATTAAAAGCCATGTGTGCTCATACTTGCAGGCATATATGTTCTGCTGAAATTAGCTTTTTGAAATGATTTTCTTATGGCACTGGCTTGATGAACAGCTAAATGTAGCAGTTTACTTAAATGTGTATTTTATTTACATTTTAATACTGTATGCAGTATAGCAGTGATGCCGCTGAAATGGAACAAAGACTGACGTGATGTGCGTTGTCATTGGAAATGTGACTCATGATATACTGTTAAAAAGGCAAACAGAAATTGCAATAAATAATATTGAATTGCAGTACATATTGAATGGGACCCCACGTATTGTGATGGTGTCCAATTGGAGGTCAGCATATTGTTCCAGCCCTGATATGTGAAATAATCACTGTACTGGTGAGAAAAATGGCAGCATTGGTTGATGAAAAATAAAATGACATAAATTTAAGCTAACATAAGAAGGCCCTCTAGTGGCCATGTGCTTATGACTTTCACAAACAAAGGTGAACGTAGGATAACGTTGCTCTAGAACCACAAAACCTCTTGGCCAGGAGGTGGATGGATTGGTCAACAACATGATGTGGAAACCCACTTCTCGCATTCCGTTTCCGATGTTGGTTTCTTTTAACCATGACAGGGTTCCTTCCCTATCCATAACCGAGATGTTCTTCTTTAAACCACGATCATGGTTCCCTAACCATTAACCAAGTGCTTTTGGTCACCCAAACCATGATATGTCTCTAGCCTTAACCATTTTTTTTTCTCGACCTAACCATACCCTAACCTCAAAGATGGCAGTTCAGGAAAAGGTCACAAACATTTTAAAATGGCCATTTGCAATGGTTTTCATCAGAAAATGCTAATGTGGGTTATTTGGAGAGCCATCAAAAACAGAGTATTTAACCATTTAGTTTGGAGGACTTGCTGGCTGCAGTTGAACCATTTGGTCTTTGTTTTGAATCGTCTGTACATCTGCCATGCTGATGTATAATCTGAACATCCTTAAACAATTACAGCACTTGAGAGGACTGTGTATGCAGCTCAGTCAAACTGTATAGAGGTCTAAACTTTGAAGTACAGTATTCCAGCTCTTTATAGGCATATCTCTTATATTACCACATGCAGTTTTCTAAACATAGTTTTCTTTATCCTGAAGCCTATCTGCATCTTCAAAGGCCTAATCATAACCTTCTTCTGCTGTGTTTATTTCTGTCCGCTCAACCTTTAATTACGTAACGGAATATCAATCTTTTGCAGGTCTTTCATTTCTTAGCCTTTGGCCACCTAAATTATTATCTGCATTTAGCCACCAATAAAATCTTACCACATTTTTTAAGAAGGATCGTGGATGTAGATATAATTGAGAGACTGAGCTTTCTCCACCATCCCTCTGACAGAAAGTGGTTTTATCGGAGCATATTAATGTCTGTACCAAGTTTGGTCATACTGTCACCTCATTTGCTTCTTCAAATAGTTTGTCTAAAAAGAAATAAGACTTAATTACATGGCATATCTGCAAATCTCCCTATTTGAAGTTTGCAAATGTCGTTGTGTGACCCAGTCCCTCAAGTGTTGCTGCTCAGTGAATCACCTCATGCATTGCTCTCACAGTCAACTTAATAATGCTCTGCAGGAATCTGCCTTTAACAAACACTTTCAATATTGACTATATTGACTCCACGAACAAAGAAACTGAATTTAGCGCAAACATTTTTCTTAAGCTCTGCCCAGCCTGTGCCCCAGCAGTCATTTGTCCATCTTAAGAACTGATTGTGCTATGTGCACTTTCCCTTTCAAAGCCTTACACCTGTGGCTTTGTCTGCCTGGGAATGTGTCCACAAATATAAGACTCTGATAACGCTGCACCTGTTTAGTAAGTTATTTTAAGCAGGGTAAACAGTAATCACAGAACAACTCATCATTATGCCGTGAGCAGGGCTATTACAGCGGCCATGTGTGTGTTAGTTTCAGTTCATAGGCATATAATTCTTTATACAGCTGTGAAAGCTCTATTTGAAGTTGGACCAGGCAAGGTTTTGTTATATTAATCAGTGTAGTGGTGAAAAGCCGTCTCATGGCTTACAAAACAGACAAAAATTATACTGATCTTTTATAAAGAGGGGCAGAGAGCAAAGTTCAGACACTTTGGTCTCAATCAACCTTGCTCAGTGCATTTTTCTATGAAAATACACCTGTGTAATCATCTTAAATCATAGCTCAGCAGTCCCGTTCCCACTAACTGAGATGCAATAGATTCAGTCTGTTTCCTAAATTTACATCTGATGTTGGATATCTACACTCCAACAGCAAAAGCTATGCATTTCATTTTTGAGGAAAGTAAAAAACATCAGGGAGTGGTCCGCCCAGAGAAGGTAAGACTTTACAGTATAAGATCCTGTATTTTTCTTGTCCCTTTGAAGTGGAGATGATGAGTGAGATGATGATGTCACGTTATTAAGTTAAGAGTTCATCTAAAACCATCAACAGCAGCCCTTTCAGGTGTTGCATGCAGCTTTAATTTCTGTCCTTAATTAATTTATAGTGATGCTTTCATGGAGGTTTTTACTCTAACTATACATCTTCCATGTTTCTGCCATAACAAGCCAAAGGATTAGAGTAGTACATACCCAGTCTGACCCAGCGCCATTAATTCTTGTCCAAGCCCGACCTAGCTCAATTAATTCCACACTAAGACTAACCCAGCCTGATTAATTTTGGTCAGGGCCTGACCCAACCGCATTTATACAAACCCCAACCCAACCCAGTCCAATTAATTCCAAGATGAGCCTAACCCAGCCTGATTCATTTTGACCACAGCCTGGTGATGAACTCTCTAAAACCAGATCCAAAGCCCAAAGCCAAGATTTTAACATCAAAATCTTGGGCCACTGATAGCCACACTCTGACTTTGGTACACTGTTTCCATTCTCGCTGCTTTAGTTAAGTTAGCCCATCTACTATAAAGCATTGAGTAACAAGTGAACCCACTGTTTCTCTCATAGCCAAGGATGGTAACCAAGCATTACTTTTGATTAGAAGTGCAGAGTTTGGGTTCGTCACTACAAAGAACCCCTTTCACATGTAAGTACTCATGTGATACACCATAGATACAAAAATATTAAATGTGGCAGCTTTATTGTCAAATAGTACATTTTTTATTTCAGGCCCAAAATCCAACCTGACTATGCAGAATTCATGCAGTAATGTGCTGCAGACATCTGAAAGGGATGGGTTTAAAGTCAAACTAGCTTGACGCACAGTCAAATGTCATATGAACTTCAGTAAAGAACAGAAGTGCTGACCAATGAACTTGAAAGCATCATTTGTATTATAAAGGCCCTATTCCAGTCCCAAAGCATATCATTTGCACATTTGGTGTTCAGCTGACATTTAAAGCCTGTTACAGTGAATGAAAGGGTTTGGCTTCAATTTAATTTGATGGACATATGGGCCATTGCAGGGATCACGCCTGTGACCTTTTTAGTTACAAGGTGGTTGCTGTAACCATGAGGCCACCCTGCTGCCTTTAGCACGCTGGTGGTTCCTGGCTCGACTCTGTTATATTCTTAAATGTTAACAGACTTAATACAGTGGAACTCCATCATGTCACATGCAGTGAGTGGTAAGAAAAGCTGGCTCTCATTAGCTCCTGGACTGGAATCAATATTGTGTGTGTATGTACTGTATGCGAATGCGTGTGTGCATGTGTATGTGCGCATGTGTGTGTGCGTGTGCTTGTGGTCCATGTGAGATCAACGGGCAGGGACTTCCCCTCTGTTTGGAGCTAATCCCTGGCTGCGCTGCCCAGATTAATGTGCAGTGGGAGCAAGAGCTGACAATTAGAAAAGTGCTTGTTCACTTCAAACCCTCAAAGAGAGGCCTGCTGTGACATACACACACCACAAATGTTAACATTTCAAAAATGGGGATCCTGGAGACATAAAATGTTGAAATGTCTCCAAAGACGTTTTGTAATAATGCATGGCATACTTGCTTTGAACAGGAAGGTAATTGTTTTATGTCTGCAAATTACGTTTTGGTAGACTTGTAAAGATCAGACTAATCTCCAAACATTTTAGGAGGAAATTGTGCCCCACCCAGGGACTTTGAAGTCTGTTTTTTGTCAAACAATTGACAGTTTAGGCTGAAACATGAAAAGTGGGAATAAGGCATAAGTGGAGTTCATGGAGGGAGAATGTGTGTGCTGGAGCAAAGTCGTCCAATTCATCTCAAGTGGATTCATCAACATTTTAAAGTCATACAGTGTTTTGTTAGATCCATGTGGAGATCTAAAACTGCAGTTCACAGGGGCTGTAACCTTTGCACACACTGCTTCTGATTGCTTGGAATTTTGGTGATCTAATAGTTATACATTAAAAAGTAATTTCCAATTAGGCCTAAAAAATCTTGACATTTTTTGCACATAATGTAATTAGTTACTGGATTTTGTTTGATTTTGCAGCACATTTTGGCTTACCGTGTTAATGTACAAATACTGTGAGGTTATAAGGCAGTGCATACAGTATAGTTTGAATGCTCCTTACTGATCGGTCATTGTAGAGATGTCTAACATTTAAAGCAGAAACAAAATGGAAAAAAGAACGAGCCTTTTAAACTATAATTATACTTGTAATTCATTACTTGAATAATTACTTGTGAGGTTCTGAAAACTGAATGAGCAAACAAGTGAGCAAGTGTGTGTGGGATTCTTGTAAGTGAGAGTTTTTGATCATACACAGCTGTCAAGAAGACTTTATGGGGTGCAAACACTTTATTTAAATGTTCACACATTATAACATTAAAAGCAAATACTGGCCAAGCTCAAACCTCAGAGCTGTTGTGTTTGAATCATATTAATCTCATTTAGCATTGTAAGACTTTAAACCTGTAGCAAAAAGTCTGTTCCACGGTGTCCTTTACCATGTTAATACAACTGTATTGAGGTATTTTTTCCCCTTTTCTCCCAGTTTGGAAAGTCCAGCTCTCCTGAACCACTGTCATTGTTGCTGCTGAATCCCTCTCGACCTGGAGAAAGTGTAGATAGTCATGTGTTTCCTGAAAACCATACACTATGAGTTTATTTTATTTTATTTTTGCTTCAGATATCAGATTTTTCCCATAAAGTCGTCACCTCACCCGTGATTCTGAAGTAAAGCATGGTGTTTGGATTGTGGTAAACAGTATCAAGATGAAGCTTTCTAAGCATTTACTATGTGGCTTCCTGTATCAGAGGATGCAAGATGTTGAGGAAATGACTGTGAGATTCAGTCATTTTTACAGCTTTATGTGGTTGGTCATGGACTTTAGTAATGTGGCCTTTTCGACATCCTGCACCAGCAGCATTCAGACAGAAGGCCATGAAGTCTGGCAGAAGTAAACACTGCATTTACATGATAAATCCTTATACCTGTACCATTCCTTGACTATTTCTTTTTTACTTGTTTTACACTTAACAATATGTTGTTTGTTTGTTTTTTATCTTGTTTATATTACCCAAATATCTCTCTAAACCTAAAAATCTTGTGGTTAAGACCAGTTTGAAAGTTTGTCAGTGTGTCACAGGAAAGCTAAACCATAGAGTCATGACTGGGTATGAAAGGAGCATCCTGGAAAGGCTCAGTCGTTCACAAGCAAGGATGGAGCGAGGTTCACCACTTTGTGAACATATGATTATATAAAAGATGTCACTACATGGACTCAGGAACACTTTGTAAAGCTGTTGTTGGTGAACACAATTTGTTTGCATTCTGTTATTATTTATGTTTTACACAGTGGTTGTACTTTTACTCGGTGCATACAGAACAGGGAGGCCGTCCTTTTCCAGCTGAACCTCTACACCACAGTTGTGTCCACTCAGACATGCAGTCAGTAAAAAACGTGGGAAATAAAGACACTAACCCTCTTTCTCTCACTTCATCTGACAAAACTCAACCAAACTTTGTCCAAGACAAAGAAGGAAGAAAAATAATAATGTCTCAGGGGCTTTCTGGTGAGTGTGTTTTCACAGAGGTAATTCAGAGGACAACTCCCTCTCAACATCCTTGTTTTTTTTTTTCTCCACCGCCCTCTGATTTCCACACCTGAACTGAACTGAAGGTTTACACCTGCGTTGGCTTCCAAGCACGTCAAAGTACAGATATTGAATATTTCTCATATAAACCCCTGTTTGACAACCTTTTTTCACACCCCCTCATAATGACGTAAAAAGCTGCAAACTGTAACCTCCTGTACTGACAGGATCAGACAAACTGGCAAACTTGGCAGGGCATCTGCGTGGTTTCAGTGCAACAGATCAAAGAAACATGCATGTTTGTTTTACATTAGTGAGGTCTTTGCTTTTAATTTGTGGAGCTGGAGTGGATTTGAGTTACAGAAGAGTTGCAGGACCGGGAAAGGGATATTGGACAGGTGTAACATCTGTGCCGTTCTCGGAAATGTAATTATGGTGTATTTGAAACTGTCAGTGATTGGATCACTAATGCAATTAAATCCTTAACCCATTACATACTGCATGTGGTGAAATGCTGTTTGACTGGGTTAACAAAGTTTTTACTTTCTCAAACTTTTACATAAACTTTAACTCACAGTTTAAATCTTTCTGCTGGTCTGGTATGATTGTGAAAAATCTTGTTTGAAATAAATTCGTTGGAGGAGTTCTCAATTTTCCGCTTTCCTCTCAGAAACACATCTGTTGTATCATGACAGTTACAAACAATTGATTTTAAATCTTATGAACTCGTGTCGGCACAGTACTCGTTCTGTGAGCCATAGATCCTCAGAGTCCAGTCATCCCTATGGAAGGTGCTGGTTACTCTTTAAATTCCAGTGAGTGTCGCAGTGAGAGATTGTTATTTGTTTACTACTGCTGGATCATCGTCATGTGGTCGCCGTAGCCAACGTCTGTGCCTAAAGTTGCAACTTTGTGAGCTCGTGGGCACTGCTGTATCTGTTGAGCTACAGATGCAGCTGACCAACGTAACATGTCTTTGCCTCCACTCAAAAATCTGTTAAAACATCCGCCTCAAATAACAGGAAGGGAGTGCACTCAAAAATAAAGTTGTTTGTGGCAGCCTTGTTCGTGCCCACTAAAGGGTACTGTGTAATTTTTGCATAGCTGCACTGTGGGTAACTCCGTACGATAATTTGAACCACATTATAATGATTTGTCTCCAAGGTGACAGTGACAAGTTTTTAGACCCACCAGGGTGAATTTGTTTCTGTTTCCAGTCGAACGACTCGCAGGATGTTTGTGATGTACAGTTTAACGTCAGACGTTGCATGTCATCTCTGTGTTAAATCAGTTGTACAGACACAGCCGCTGAAGCGCCATACCAAATGTATACTTTATACTGTGACCTAATTACTGCATAGTAATTCAAACCTCTAAGTATATAGTGTTCCCACTGAAAAAGGGTTAAATTCAGTTTTCTCAGGTCCACATGCATGCTAAAAGAAAATGGAAGCTAATCACAGCTGCACAGATTACTATAAAACAGTTAACACAGCTCCAGGAACTCCTTCAGTCATAATAGCAATAATTATTTAAAAAAATATTATTTTTTTGGAAAAAACATTTTGTTTTAAGGTTAAAATTCCATAATCATAGAATCATACAGTCTTATAAGATTTTACGACAAAATGGTATATTTACATTGATTCTTATATACTATATATAACCAGTAAAATATGAAAATTGGTAGTAATACTGTACCTGTTAATAATACTGAATTGCGACCTGACACATGATTGAACCTCTTCTGCACTTCAATCTAATCCTCAACAAGATTGTTTTGTATATGTCGAGTTTGCTTTTCTACATGTGTTTTTGGGGAAAAGCTACATTCAAGGGCAAACAAATTGCCAATCTAGGAAGTGTACCATCCTTATACAGCACAGAGGTCATAGGAGGCAGGTTAAGTCTAGTAGGATGCTTGTTTAAGGTTTGGGAAAGCTCATGGTTTTGAGATGTTTAAGATGTTTTAAGAGCTTCTTAACCAATGCAAGATACAGTAGATGCAGGACAAATGGATTAAAGACTAGTACAATAGATAAAATCATACTCCAGTGTGATCCTCGGGTCAACCAAGGTTTCAATTCAAAATCCTTAACTGCTCTTTTGATATTCCATTGTACTTAGATATTAAAAAGCTAGACCTGTGTTGCAAATTATTTTTCCAGAGAGCCCAGTAAAGTGATGATTGACAGTCTTAACTTTATTGTGTTCATTTTGTAGCCTATCAGTTTCAATGAAAACAGTCTTGTTCTTCCGCAGTGTTGAATCAGTTGTCACAGATGATATGGTGTCTACCACAGATGGTAACCTTGTTTGCATGCCCTCTTTTCACACAGATGTATGAGAAATAAAATCCTTAACACAGCTACGATTACCTCAAGGCCTCGCTTTTGTTCCCCCAAGAAAACACAGTAGCTTAGATTCTGAGCAGCTCCCCACTGAAAAACAAAGACAAGAAAACCTCAAGACTTTTATGTCTGGCATTCATGAACAAATTCTCAGGCACTCAGATCTTAATAAATGCTTGCTTTACAAAGCACACAAGCTGTTACCAGTTTCACACACCTGCACAAGCAGATCTCTTTGTGTAAGTACTTTGGTGTTTAGTTATGTGTTCATCTTTTGTACCTTGAAAGACACATACTGCTCATTTCAGTCAAGAAAATACATGATATTCTCACAGCTCCGCTTGTCCCATCATACTCCTGGACAAGGAAAGACAAGGTCATTTAGAAAAAATAGCTATAGATTTTTTTTTGAGAGTTAACTGTATATCAAGGGTTCACAGCATTTAGCATTTCTGCTATATAAGGCTTAGTGGATATACACTGTTTATTCAGTTGGATTCTTGGTTTTCTTTGTCTCTAGCTCTAGACTTAACCTGTTTGCCAACAGTGATTAGGGTGGAGTTACAGTAGAGGTACCAATGTCGGTGCAGGACTTTGTCGCCATTGTTGTTAAGTAAAGTTCACCTTTCTCTGGATATGTTTGAGAAGATTTTGTACTTTGTTCTTCAGATGTCATTTCCACCTTCTTTGAAGATTTTTCTGCCAATGACAGCGGCTAATGCTAGGCATTAATTTGGACTTTTCTGGTGTCTTAAAGAGGCCATTAGTCGTTACTCGTTTATGTTTGAGGTGATAATGTGGGATTGTCCCACATAAGGAAGGGATTTCAAACTGACTGGAAGAGGAGGAAGATCGCACAGCAACAAGGTCACGATGCCAAGATGATTCATAGAATCAAAAAAAGGGTTTATTTTTAATGTCTGTTAATATTGGCAATAATGAAGTTAAACTAGCCTTAGGTGTATAAATAGAAACAAGAATAGGACGTTAAAGTGCATTTTTTCTGCACAATTACACCTTCTACAAACAGTTTATATGAGAACTTCTGTTCATGCAGTATTGACAGTCAGAAACTCTGCCTAGTCACACATATGGGCTATAAGATCCAGTAAACTGTGGTGCTGCAGTTCAAGATGATATAAAGTCAGCCTACACTAATGTTATTCTTCATGTCTTATTGTAGGTTTTGGGCCTTCCATCTGGACTGTAAAGACATCAAATCCACAATACCATATAGTCATTGCGTAAGCAAATTGTAGTCCCACATATATTCAGTAAGTAATTCTTTAAGTAAGCAGAGGTTTTGCTCAGTATTTAGGCATCCAGATTTACCCTGAGGTGGCAAGTCGTGGTCTGGACCTTTTTTTTTGTTTGGCTTTTGTTTTGTTTTTTTGTTTTTTTCAATATGCTGGTAGATTCTGCACTATAACACTAATGCTTCATAGAGGCAATACAAAGGCATAGCACATCTATCTGACACATGTTACTTTGAGCACTAGGAAACCTCAGAAGAGTTTCTATATCTTCATCTTTGAATATCATTTTTAACACACAAGTAAATCTTAGTGACATTTCCAGAGAGCTCATACATGAGGACAGCTGCTGCAATGGGCCAGCCCTCAGACTTGCACATTGAAATAAAAGACTTGGTCCCTTAACAGGACAGGAAATGCAACAGAAAGGATTAAAGTGCCCTCAAAGTTAATGACACCATAATCCTGGTTTTTCATCTTTTTTAGACAAGCTTTCGCAAACTCACCAGTGGACAAGCAACTCTGTCGCACTGCTTTCACATATATTTTAGGCTAAACTTGTGTTCTTCTTCCCACTGGTAATTTAAAAGCCAGTGGAATGTGGAAAATGATTGTAGGAGTGGAGGGGAGGGAAAAGATATGCCTTGCTTGGTCACTTTGGTGTCTAAAATCCGTAGCTGAGATGGCGTTTGACTGATTTGTGTTTTGACCACATGTGCCAGACCCGCCTGCTATTCTGAACCCGTAATTCCTCACTGAATTCAGGCATGCGACTAATTTACTGCAGGGGCAGGATTTTTTTTCTCTTCCAGGGAGCAGAAACTTTACCTCTTTTCTGTTACAGGGCTCTGCACCAAGCGCTGTAAGTGATGCCACCTGTCAGGCTGACAGCTTATTCTCCATATGGGGAAGGCCTTTATCAGCTGCAGTTGTGAAGACTAGGGACATGTCTGCCACCTGCCAAGGATTTCAAAGCTTTAACTCTCTTCTTTAACAGGTTGCATACTTAAGAGTAATTCTATTATTTACTGAGCAGTGTGTCTTGGACATTGTAAGTTAGTTGTTGTGGTATTAAAAGCAGGCAGAAAAACAAAGGGAAAAAAAAGTCTTAAAAAAGGACCTTTTTAAAAGATTTGACTCGTTCCCAGAGTGCTGAACTGCACAGCAGATGGTCCACCAATGCAAATCTTGCAAAAGCACCTTGCCAGTTCTGTCGTCATCAGTCTGCACGTATTGCCTTTTCCTGCTGTTTTTCTGTCTTCTAGCTGTGAGTTTTGGGCAATGCTTTACTGTAGTTGACTGAAAAAGTAGAATTACAAATTATGCACGGGACTGTTTGACTTATTTTCAAACTCCTTGTGACAAAAATCAACATTAAAATTGGTTTTGCAAAGATTGAGTTCCTGTTAAGCTACTTGAAGTGTTGGGTTTAGGAAACCAGTCCAGGTCAGGTTTTCATGTTCACATTACTGCTTTATGCAGCAGGAGGAAGTTGCCTTGGCACCTACTACAGAAGGAGCATAGTGTGACTATGTTACTCTTTCCCAGTGAGCTCTAGAGTATAATAGGCACATCCAACATCTCTTCCAAAGACAACCAGAACTTCCAGATCAGAAACTATAGTGTTTTCATGCAGCCATGTCTACCCTGCAGTATGTTGGCCTATTGCTGCAATGCATCGTTTGTGAGGACAATGAAAATTCTCCAAAAAAACACAATTCACACTCCAGCCGACGTGAGCCGATGCAGTCGGAGAAAAACAGCAAAGCTGCATCGTGGGCCAAACTAAGGAGGTTTTAATAGAATTTCTAAAACACCAATTGCGAAAAGCAGGATAGCATTTTCTGATTCCAAGTGCCCTGTAATTTGAAGTGTGTGGGTTCAAGCCACTTATTTTGTGGTGATGGCTTTACTGGTGAGTTCTCCAAAAAGACAGAGGCCAACGTAGCCGAGGGTTGAGCTAGCTTTCTTGCCTTCCTTACTGATTGACCGAGCCGCTTCCCCTTTGGTATCTAGCCACAGTTGTTCTGCCCTCATGGCTAACCTCACTGGGCGTAGCTGTCCACCATTGGGTGTTTAGAAAGCCCAATAGGAGGACACCTGCTTCTGGATTTATTTATTCTGTCTCTTGCACAAACACCCATTCAGTCTGTTTATGGATGCAGATGGAGAGCAGTTGGGGTAAACAGATGCACAAATCTGCCTTTTTGCTAAACTGACATCTAAACAAGGACTAAACATCCCCAGTATCCTTAACTGTGCATCACCCAAAAATTTACATATACACTGTATGCTGCATTATTACCTAATCTGGGCTTTATGCCACATATCCTCCAAGCACTGGCATTTTGTCCTTTACATGCTTCTTCCCTGAATTTCTCAAATTGGGGAAATACATGCACACACACACACACACACACACACACACACACACACACACACACACACACACACACACACACACACACACACACACACACACACACACACACAATTTGACATTAAATTAACTTACTGTTATAGTAGATCAACAACCTAAAATAGAATGAACAGGTGAGCTACAAAGGAAAAGTAACAGAAGAAGAAACTCTTCTATGCAATAATGCATTGCGAGAGAGAAAAGGGCTTTTTTGCACCGTTTTGTGTGGCCTGGCCAGCCTTTGTGCAGGCCTTTAAGAGAATACAGATATAACATTAAACCACAGTGGAGGGCAAGAAGTCCTTTTGAACAGTTAACTTGTGCATTTTTGTATCCGGTGCCAAGACATCTGTCTAGTGACACACCCTGTAATTATAAACGAAAGGAAAAGAAATGTCTTTTGATTATTTCCATCCTTATTGCATGCACACACAATGAGGCCTGTTATGACAACTACAACCAAAAGCTTTAGAAATTATTTTCTTTGACGTGATGTTGAGGTATCTCAGTAACATGATGGCACGGGGACAGAAATGACAAGCTTTAAATACTGTGTTTGCATTGTAAACAAGGCATAGTGACCACTGAATCTGTGGGGCAAAGCTGAAACGTGTTCACCTCTCCAGGATGGAAACAATCAAAGTCCCTGCTCTTTATTTATTTTTGCAGATATAGACTTGTTTTAAAATTAAACTTGGGATTTAGGCTTTTTAGTGGATGGAAAAGCAGCAGCATTTGCCAGGAGAGAGTGTGGGGAAGCCTGGGAAGGGTGGCTGCAGTCTATCAGCAGCCCATGTGGAGGTTTGTGATGAAAGGGTGCGTTAAAGGGTACTCAAACAGATTATGGTGACTCACAGCACTGTACAAACAACTTACAACCCTGCTCTTGTATGTAAAAGGCACACTCCAACACTTTTTACAATGAGTGAGTGCTTATAGTAGGTGTGTTTGTGTGTGCTGTCTGTGTAGCCCAATACTTGATGTCTCTGATATGAACTAAATTCAGCTGCTGTTTCTCAGAATTACTGCATTGTGAGCCTTTTAAACATTTTGTACATTGATCAGCAGTGTTCAACTTTAATGTAGTGCTGGTTGTAATTAAAGACTGATATACTGACCTTGAAAATCCAGTATCACTCAGGCTGGCTACATGTACAAAGGTGTAAGTGGCGAATATTTTTAAAATCCTCTAGGAAAGATATTAAATTATGTGTCACAATATAAATAGATTGCATATTGCGATGGTGTACAGTTCAATTTAAAACCTGTTTATAGATGAAATAACCAGGTGAGAAAATGGCAAATCTGAAGGAATGAAAAACCTTACAAATCAAGGTACTATAACAGCTTAATGCAACAATTTAAAGCGATTATCAGACAGACCATGAGATTAGCCATATATTCATCCATCCATCCATTGTCTATGCCCAACTATCCCTTTCGGGGTTGCGCAGGGGCTGGAGCCTATCCCAGCCTATCCCAGCCTATCCCAGCCTATCCCATTGGGCAAGAGGTACACCCTGAATCGGTCGCCAGCCAATCGCAGGGCAACATATAGACACACAATCATTCATGCTCACACTCACACCTGAGGACAATTTAGAGTCACCAATTAACCTAATGAGCATGTTTTTGGTCTGTGGGAGGAAGCCGGAGTGCCCGGAGAGAACCCATGCATGCACGGGAAGAACATGCAAACTTCACACAGAAAGGCCCGATCCGGGGCTCGAACGGCGACCTTCTTGCTGTGAGGGACACGCACTATCTGCTGCCCCACCGTGCTACCGCCATATATTCAGTCCCACCATATTTAAAAGAAAAATTCAATATTTTGGGAAACAGTCTTATTGATTCCCTTTCTGGAGTGATCTGAGGAGATCGATACCACTCTCTAGAGAGAGAAGGTGGTTAACTTAGCCTGAAGACTGAAAGCATGAGGACACAATGACTGAGGGTTTGTCAAAAAATACACAGCTCGAAAGGTCACTAATTATCACAGGTCTGTACAAAAGCAGAAATTCTAAAATGTCAGTTTATAGGTAACGTTGAACTGCTTCACAGACTTCCCATTCAAGATGAAATGCTGCAGACACAGTGGCGCATTAGTCCATATTCCAGCCTGATATTACCCTCAGAGGCCCATTTTTCAACGTGAACTTCTGTTTTTCCATCTCAGCTTTGTGTTTGTGATTTCCACTCTTTTTGGTGGCTTGATGGCACAATCATCACTCTGTACTGTCTCATTGTGGTGGATTGTGGACAACCTGTTCTTAAACCCTGGAGTCTAGACGTGCATTACTTACATTACTCATCATTTTATTGGTGTATTAACCTCAACACTGATCAACAGTTTGCTGTGATTAAAGTGAAAGAGCAGTAGCAGTAAAATATGTGTTCTCGGAAAAATGGGAAAACAAGGGGCTGAATTATGATTGTTAAGAACATGATAAGTTGTCAGTGTTACATTCACATTGAAGTGAGAGCAGTGAGTGCCAGCTATAATGTGCTGCTGCTACAACCTGGTTCGCTGCATACAAACTCTTCAGTAATTCAGCTCTGGCTCTGGATCATATATCCCACAGGATGTGTAATTCGGGTAGATCCCCACGGATGCAACACACCTCAGCACATATGGTTTCTACCGTTGCATCTATTACACAAGCAGGCTGTGTGAAGTCACTTCCAACTCAAATAAGTAATGATCCTCGTCCTACTCCTGAACCCCGCCCCAGACTCTTTGGACAACACACATACACACACCGAGCATGTGTCAAAGCCAAACATGTTGTCAAAGGAAAATCTGAGATTATTAGGAAATCTGACATTAAAAACAGAGTTTAAGAATAACCTACAGAAATATTTGTAGTCTGAAGAACAAAAAAATGTAATATTTTAGATATTCTTATAGAAAGGAACTTTCTATAGATAAATAGATTCTATAGAGATTGTATTTATGT
This sequence comes from Chaetodon trifascialis, assembly GCF_039877785.1. NCBI lineage: Eukaryota > Metazoa > Chordata > Actinopteri > Chaetodontiformes > Chaetodontidae > Chaetodon > Chaetodon trifascialis. The sequence goes on along the minus strand of NC_092061.1, from coordinate 20,730,631 downwards.
ACACAAGAAATGGAGTGATTAAACATAATCCTGTTTCACTCCCAAAGATGATCCATCCTGATTCATTTGCAGTCAGTGGATGCATTTTTCTTTCTTATTACTTTTCTTTTTATCACATTTCTAATAGATATATACTTATGCACTGCTATCTATCATACTTGACAGGTTTTGAATAATTGTGTTGTTTTGTCTCAATGTGTGTCATTAGTCCTGTTCAGTCTTATGGATGTCAGATGTTCAGTGTCATCTGTTTTTTTTTTTCTCTTATTGAAGCATCATGATGTTGATCCCAGGAGGAGCACTGTAACAACAGCAGTAGTTGTTACAGTAGCCAATGGGGATCTGAATGAATGAACACAAACACACACATACACGCACACCACACTTCTCAAGGGATATCCAGAAAGGGGACAAGGGGGTAAAGCTGGCCAGAAAAAGGGCTCCCACCTAGAAACATTCCTGTAGTACAGGCCATGTTTTCCTTACCCCAACAAATTTACACAGTTGTTAGTGATGGCCCGGGATTCCTCCTGAAGCGCAGCCCACCAATAATAAACAGTGTGGCAGCTGACACCGCAAGACACCTGCACAGCTCCCTGACACTGCAGGATTGTTCCCAGGGACTGGGGGGGTTGGTGTGTGTGTCGGGGAGAGGAGGGGGTAGTTAAACTAAACTAAAAGCAGTCAGTGTTGTGCACAGGTTAGTCTCACTGACCTGGTGACAAACCTAACAACACACTTCTAAGTGAGTCAAACCAGCTTTGTTTAATTGAATTTATTTTGTAATCAGCTCAAGACAGAAGGCCTTTTCACTTCACTTTCTTCCTCTGTAATTTATGATGGAGGGACTTATTCATTGATTTTATATGTGAGGGGCCATATGCAGTGTGTGTGTTTGTGTAATATGTGATACCAGAAGTCTCTGCAGCCCCTTTGCAGGTAACAGTAGTTAAAAAGAGATTTACACCATATTAACAAGGAGCAGATGTTAAATTTAAAAGGATAAGGTTAGCTCACTACAGCCATCTTAACGCAATTTGCCAACTTTGAAAGTTTCGTACAGTCATGCTCTGGTGTGTCATACACACCACACACACAAACAAACTCTGGCGGTGACACACATTCAGACATACACTGCCACAGGATGTCAGGTGGTCCAGCCATTGTGTCCCCACCTGTAGGACATTGTCAAAGCACAAAGGAGGGGCACAGTATGTGTCAGCCTGCTGTCAGCTTCTGTTTGACTTGAATTTGTAAATCCCTCTCTCTCAGCCGTGGGGCTTTGAAAGATTAGCCAAAGGTCTGTGGAGTAATTCACATCTGTGTGGGTTTTACTTATTGTCAAGAGGCACAGGATCCCTCCACAGTTTTCACAGACCACAATAATTACAATTGTCAACACTGTTCAAGTTTCACAGTTTGTTTCGGAGCACATAAACATGTTCATAGTGGATTTTCTGAGGGTGGGGTACCCACGAGGATTTGAGATGCTTTGTTGTGTTTATTAGCTGCACAGATCATGGATTTAAAAGAAACTCCTGGTCTACTGTTCTTCATGGTTTACGTAACCTTCATCTTAAGGTCACTGGTGTTTTCCTTCCATCCAGCTGAAATTTCAACTCTGAACACTTTCAAAAAAAGAGAAGCAAACTGAATATTGAGTATCACAAAGAGCCAGAATGTCTACCTGGGACCTGTGCAGTGCTCAGCTTCTCAGGCACTAACCAGACTGCTGTTTGCCATAAAGCGAGGAGGCCTCTCACTCGCTGCCCTGTGAGGTCACAGCACCTGTTCTTGGTAATTGCTGGCAGGTGACGTAAAGCCTCCACTTGTTTTCCATGGTGTAAGGTGGAGGTCCCCCAGCTCCCTCCAACACTGAGGCTGGAAAGCCACATTGGTTGTTTGCAGCAAATAAGCGAGTCTGACTCGAATGATCTGTCCCCCAGTTCCCTGAGAGTGAGGTGAACTTTGGCTTACCTGTTGGAGGTGAATTAGTAAAATAAAATGTGATCATGTACTTTTGGACAAGTCTTTTAAAATACGTTTTGCCCTGATTTAATGCTTTTCTGTGCTCTATGTAAAGCCACTGTTTGATCATATCACAATTTGAGATGATGCTAAAATCTGAAAACAGCCAAGGACCAAAGATTGTATCAAAGTGAGATGTTGTATGTTTCACTGTTGTGAACAGGTACTGGTTCATTTAGCAAACCGACCTCAGTGATTGATGACGAATTTAACTGATATTTTTATCACTTCTACCCAAATGTTACTCGCCTCCTTTGCCTTTGCTGGGTTCACCTGATGATGTCTTTTCAAGGCTGGCTGCAGGAGGACAGAAGCCAGTAGATAGGGTATCTGGCCCAGGCCTCCAGCCAGCTGTGAACCTGATAGCATCTGTTTTAAACGTTTCAGAGGCAGAGAAAGGAGCCCTCTTTTCTTCTGAGCTCTGGAGTGCTAGTTATCTCACGCCTTTTTAGTAAAGGGATCCACAGATGGCCCGTGTCCTGACAGTTATACAAATGTGATATCACTGGCTGAGGTATTCCGCTTGGATCCACTTACTGTGTTACTGTAGGCCGGCAAGTGGGACTCATTCATGCTCAGAGTAAACACGACACAAAAAGAGACCTTCTTTTCTCAAGATGAGGCAGAAAAGAAAGAAAGAAGAGCTTTTTATCTTTGGCAGACAAAACAACCTCTTCACACCTGAGTGTGTCCTCTGTTTGGAGGTCTTCCCATCCATTGTCATCATGTGTTATCTGAACCATCAAATCAACATGAAAAGATTTCATGTTCCGCTGTCACCTGAGGGAATTTGGACAACTTGCCTTTCATTTCCTCCGTCTGAATCCGGTGACAAAACCATTTATCATCTTTTTTTCTTTTGTTTTTTCCAGGTTATGTCTGGTTTGAGCTCACTTCAAAGACTTGGAAACTGCCTTTAGATGTATGTGTATTTATGTGCTTTGTGATGGCTTGTGTTGGAGAATCCGAGCCTTTTTTGCTCTAATCAGAAATCAGTGTTTGGGTTATAGATTTGGCTATCTATATGTCACCCTCACATCCAGGAGGCCTTTTTCTTTTTTTTATTTTACTGCATTCTTTTCTTCAACAGCAATGGTAGAAAGAGAGAATTGACAGGAAATGAGGGAGAGAGATGTAACAAAGGTCTGTGGCCTGTTTCAGATGGGATGCTGCAGTTGATGGCTGGAATCTTTAACCCCAAAGCTGATGTTTGTCTGTTGTGTTCATATTATGAGCCTTTTTTGCCAGTGAAATTATATTGAATAGTAACATTTTTTGCAGCATTCAGCAAGAGTAGATTATCCTGGCTCTTGGGTCCAAGTGTCAATCATCTCATATCTTGCTCTCAGGTCTGTTCATATGGTACATCATAGTCATTTCAGCATAAAAAAACTACTTTTTAAGTGTTTTTTGTGCTGCCCGTTAAGTGGTTGAGCGTCATGCTGCTGCCAGTTATGGTGTTCTGCCTCTGTTTGGGTCTGTTCAGGTTGACTACATCTTAGATTGAGTCTAACTATCCTGGGTTTTACTTTAGACCAGGCTGACTGTCTGCTGCCCCCTTTTGGAGTAGATTTCTTTAAAAAAACAATAAAAAAAACAAAAAAAACAAAACATTAATCTCCAATTTGAGATCTGGTCCTGATCTCAACAACAAAGCAGCAGTGTTCCATTTTCAGTGTTTTTCATGTGATTGTTAAATCTTTCCGACTCACCGCTGTCAGCTCAGAAGGCTTCTCTCTCTCACCGAACTAAGACAAGCTTAATTGCCAAGTTAAAAACTTAAAAATGAGATGCAACCTAATTCTATTCTAAATATTTTGAATATGGAAGGTTGTTAGCTTTTCTCACATTTTTTGAGAGCCCTCTTTGGTCTTCACCTGATTTTTCCCCCTTAACTATTCACACAACTTACAGCATTAAGTTTAAGCTCAGTCAACTTTTCATGTCATTTCAAGCTACATTCTTGCCTGAACTGTAGGTGTGTTGGAACGGAACTGAGACTCTCGTTACTGTAAGTCGAAGGATTCAGCTCGAGTCCCACGCATTTATCTGAGCAGGATATTCTGTAGACGGCCCAGCTCGGTGAGCTCGGCCCATCACAAGACAACATTAGTTGGAGTTTCTGATTTGGACCTGATTCAAAGTATAACATGAGCCTTTGTCTTTCAAAGTGGGAGGATTTGTAACAGATCCCCTGTATCAGTCCTCTTTTAACAAGTGACATTGGCCTTTGTGGCTTTTACTCGGGAGAGGTTTGATGGCCATGATTATTTACACAGAGGGTTTACTTCTTTTTCTCTCTTTTTTACAGTCAGTCATTTTCATAAGGGATCATAATACTCTTGGACAGGAAGTATCTGGCTATATAGACTACGCCCACAGACTCAAGATGCAAGATTTTGAACCATATTTCAGCGGAAAGAAGAGGCTCATGCCAGGACGCTCGGATTTATGGTAAGTCTCCTTCCATTGTAGCATGTCCACGTTAGTTGGCGAGGCCTTGACTCGAGTGGGATTTGACAAGGTTTGAAGGGTAAGGAAATCTTATTATCCAGGATTAAAGACTCAGGTTGACGTGAGAGACCAATATAGGCTTGGAAGGAGCAGTGCAAAGGGCCAGTATAGTTAGTATGTACAGCACCAGCCCTTGTGGCCTCACCATAGATGTGGAATAAGCATACACTTCTAAAGAAAAGCTGAGTAGAGCTGCCAAAGTGCTGAACCTGTCTGAACAAGTCAGACATGATTAGAATCAGGATTAAAGTGGGTTTAAACCATGAGATTGTGATCTTCTTTCAGTGTGCAGTAAATTTGTCATCACAGATAAATGTAATAGATTTTATGACCATGGGAGGCCTCAAAATTACAGAGATTACCGAAAATACACTGAGAGATAAATAGATCAACAAACTGATGAGCTTTTCTCTCTTCCTCTTGCTGATTTGAAGTGGGATTCTTTTGAAAATCAATTGTGTTTCATATCCTTTTGAATTTAATATCTTTGATTTTTTTCATTGTTGGTTGAACAAATGAAGCACTTTTAAAGCACCTGGGGCTCTGAGCAATTCAGATTAGACCATAATGAAAATAATTGTTAGTTGTAGCACTAGTCAGGTGTCTCCATGTGCCTCTATGCAGAGTTCGTGTGACAGTTGTTGGGTGGTTTGCTTGAAAGACCGCAGTGTTAACCAGTTCTGATGTAGCTATTCATACCTAATGTTGAGGGAAATGTGCCAAGGGAAATATGTGAGTGTTTAGTTTCAAAATGCTCCATATGTTCAGCTGCTAGTTGCTAACTTTGGCTTCCATTTGATGCTGGGCAGGTAGTGTACAGTGCTGCAAACAAGGTTGATAAGGGATGCTTGTGCACCAGAACAATAAAGCTGTGGGCAGTAAAACAAACAAAAAAATAGCCCCTACATTTACAATCTCAAAATCCTTCTAGTTGCTAAAAAGAAAGTGATACTACCGGTTAGAAAACCAAGTCTTCAGGTTCTTTAGATCTTGTATATTTAGCAGAGATGTATCACGTACTACACATGTTGAACAACTGCATTCATCAGTGCCAGTTACACAGTTCCAGGCCAAGCCAAAAGTGAACTGCTGACCTCACAGATGGAAGCTAAAGTCTAGTTGGTATCCCTGAGTGGGGCAGGTAACATCTTTATAATTTGTTGTCTATCAGGAGAGCTGTGTACATAGAGAGCTGTCAGCAAATTACCGGAGCCAAAACCATTCCCACATTCCACATGCTCGTGCATAGTAACATATAACCAACATTTCAGATACGTGTGAGAAATTTCTTGAGGACAAACTCAACTGGACAAGAGGGGAATGAGAGCGTATTACATGGTTATTCTCAGAGTTCAGCCAAATGACATGCACCCACTATAACCTCACTGACACTGGGCAGAACATGGTCTCTAATGTCCTAACGTGGACAGATTCTAAAGGTGATTTTTGCTTTTGACAATGAACTGGATCTTATTTTCTCAGTTTCAACGACCACTCCTGTTGCTTTCAGTATCCAGCTCCAATCAGGGCCAAATCAGGAGTCACACTTTACTATAGAGGCCGTTAGGGTGAACATTACGATCACAGAGGTTGTAAACAAATCCCCAGTTTGACCATATTGTCTAAGTATTTGGACGTGAGAGTGATACAGAGCATACCTGATGTGACCATTATCATTTTTCATGGCATTGTAAAACTACTTGCCAGTGCAACTACAGTAAGAGCGGATAGGTCAAGAAGTACAGTAGCTCACAAGAAGCTCTGAAAACCATATGGGTTTTTCAGAGCAGAGTCTGACCTTTGTTTTCACCTCTAAATAAGTGGTTTAGATAACATTGTTAACTGCCAGTTTATGTACAGACTGTCGGGCCAAAACTAGAAAAGTAAGACTGAAGTTGCAAAACCAATAAAAACTATATTTTCCTTGATTTGACAGAAAAAACGTCCAGATTTTCAGAGCATTAAAGTTGTTTTTATGAGCAACTTTGCCCCAAACTTAGCTATAGCTTGTTAGCTGCATACATGCCTATCAACCAGTGTGTCTGGAGTGTGTTTATAATCAGTTCAGACTCTGACTGATCTGAGAACTCGCCAAAAATTCCAGCTCTTTGTTATTTCCCTTCAGCCTCTCTGCCTTTTCCTCTTAACTCTGTACGTTCATTAATTGGGTTCATAAAGCCATGACATTTGCACAACTGTTTTTGCTCAAGTTGAAAGATTTTTAATACATGTGAATGCATATTTGCCTTAATTCACGCCATCCCAGGCGAGTTCCTGACTGTTCACATCTGCTCACAGCTTCACTTCGACTTCATATACAATCATAGAGCATGGAAAGTTTGCTTTGCGTTCTGTCTAAAGAATGTCACTAATTATATTCAAAATTTGAAGTATCACAGTATTAAAGGCCCAGCCAAGCATACCTCCATTATTAGTGCTCTTAAATAATGACACACATGCAGTGTCCTGTCATTCAACAGTATTGGCATTGACACAAGATGTGTGTTGCATAGCTGCCTTAAAAACATTTCACTAATTATCACAAACCTTTTGAGAATGTCATTGTTCTTAAGTTCATAAGCACAAAATGCGAGTCAGTCATCAAGCATCACAGAGATCCTCAGCTTTGTGAGCGAAATATCCATATTAATATTAAAAGCGTGGTATATTTTGGTTTGTAGAAAAGTGCCTTTGCAACAGCAGCAAAAGTACAACAAGAATGACAGTCTGTGTTTTATTCTTGGCAGTGGTTTTCCCTTTCTTTGAAACCAAAGTGTCAGACATGCGAAGCTTTGTTGTTTTATTTATCCATTTCTCACCATGTGTTCTGACACACAATCCCGCTCGTGGCCTTGAACTGGGCCTTCTCTCTGGCGAGTGGAAGCCCTAACAAGCTGTAGGTGTGAGTCATTGGGCGAGCATGCCTGGAGGTACAGCCTACTCCCTAATGATGCTTTTATGAGGCTTCCCCCCTACACGGGTCTCCCTGCCCTCCCTCCATGTGACATCTGACTTCATACTCGTTCTCTTTTTTCACCCACTAAAACTCTACATCATCAGATTTACACATCTCTCTGTCTTTATTTTCAACTTTTCTAACCTTGTGTTACAAGCTTTGCTACCTCTCCCTTTCTCTCCCCTCCTATGTCATCCTCCACCACCCCCCCACCCCCCCTTTTTTTTCATCTCTGTCGGGAACAATAACACCCAGTGTGGTTGCCGCTAAGAGGGAGCAGATGCTGGAGCTGCTGCCCACTCAGTGCACTAAACCTCCCACCGCAGGACTCTGAATCCTGTCCCTCCTCCTCCTCCACAGCCACAAAGAACACAGAGCAGCGACACCAGCGCCAGCTCTGGCCTCCACCTCCCACCTCCAGCAACGAAGGGTGGATAGGTTCACGTACGCACAGTCTGCAATGTCTCGAGGAAAAAAAAAAAAGAGCAGTAGCAGAGTGTCTCCCTGGAGCAAAGTATAAGAATTTGAAAGACAAGAAGAGAAATTAGTTAGATGTGATCATTATTTTGCGGTTTTGTGTAATCGGTGTGATAGCCCTTTACAACATTTACAACCAAATGCATCAAACTTTTCTCCTTTCACATTAACTTTTAAATTTATTCATAATGAAATGTTGCAACATTTGTACATGCAGGCGATTTTACAACTTTTTGAACACTTCTTCTCTCTGTTATTTCTTATCTCAACCATCATTTCCAACTTGAAATATGTGCAATTACGGAAGCAAGACCAAATCATAATACAGTTTGTTTCAATTTTCCGTCAGCTGGGAAAACAGGAACCACAGCTTGCAGCCAGGACACTGTTAGCTTTGACTTTTGTCATTAATGGACCTCTGTGTTCACTCATCTGACATATTAGACAACTAAAAACATGGCTCATAGAGATCTTAATCAGGTTGAATTTTGCTCATACATTTTGAAGTACATATTACTTTTTTTTTTTTTTTTTCTTTTACAGTACATTCTCAGTCACCTCCAGGACGTTGCTGTTTGCACTGACTCTATAGGAACAGCAAGGAGCAGAAATCAGTTGAATGCTGGACTTGATTTATTTTAGCAGGCACACTGGGTGGGTGGGTCATATAAACATCATTTGTAAAGGCATATGTTGTAAGCCTCTGACCTCCTGGAAAACCTGGTTAAAGTAAATCAAGCACAGCATTTTCCTTGTTGCATCTGTAGGAAGTTTACATCTAAGAAGCACTTAACACCACAAAACCACATAACAATAGAAGTAGTATTGGCAGTTATATTAATAAAACCACACTTTTCTTGGCAAACTTTGTAAATAGTGAAATTAAGTGATGATAACTGATAAGAACTTGCAAAAAAGTCCAAGCATATGAATGACTGTGTGTTTTATTAGACTATATAACTGCCTCTGAGAGACAATAACTTTCAGAAACACATGTGAAACTAGTCTGTTTTAGTTCCTGTAACTTCAGGGCAAAGTGTGTGTGCCTTAGAAATTTATAGAAAATTTAACCAAAATCTGCCACTGATGCTGCACATGTGGCATTAAAAGAAAAACGTTTAAAATATACAGTGTCACGCATTGAAAGGCTAAATCTTCATTTCATTTTGTCTCCATTTCTTTTCACTGTGAGCTTCCAACACACACACACACACACACACACACACACACACACACACACACACACACACACACACACACACACACACATAAATAGACACACACTAAAGTCCCTCATCTAATTATCCCACAGATCTGCAGCTCCATGCGCACGGCTTCCTGCCACTCCAGATGTGCCTACAGCATCTCTGATGTCTATTTAATGTTCCCCAGCAAAGTGACCATCTGTTTATGCACTCTGGCTGTTCCCCTCCTTCCTCTCTCTATCTCTCTCCCTCTTCAGTCCCTGTGTTTAGTAAAGACTTTTAAGAGGCTGGGCAACATCTGACATATATCGTCCTAACTGATTCTTTTCCTCCTTAAATTGTTACAGTGTGTTAAGGCACTGTTCCTCGTAGACTTTTTTTCAATATCCTCTTGACTACATAATACGAATACATTCATCTGAAGTAGCAGTGCTGTACCTTAATTATTGAATGAATCTTTCTAATAAACTTATTGAAACGTCGCATCATATAAAAAGTTCCTGCACGCTCGCTCTGCCCTGCGTGCATTTGGCGACAGGCTGAAAGATTGAACCTGAAGGATCTGCTCGGTCGAAACACAGCGCATGCCTCCTCTGAGGCCAAAACCATATTGCCTCCGCGCTCAGCCTCTGCAATGCACCTGTGTGTCTGGCTTCATTTTCTGCTGTAAAAATATTTGCACTGCTGTCCTATTTTATTAACTTTTAATACAAAAGAGAAACTGTTCCAGCTCCGAAGGTGATTTGGCGGCCCGGCTTGAAGCATTGTGTTGGAGCTTTAATGGGGGGGGGGTATTCTACCACAGCAGAGTTTGCCAACTCGATAAATATTTGCTGGTAAGCCGGAACATTCCATGTCACGTGTGTTGATCTTCACACATGGTGCACATATACTTCATTGGCTGGATCCTCAGGGTTAAAACCAATCGCACTGTTTGTTCTCGGTGCTGATAGTGTTTGGACTGATAGATTAACTCAGTGTTCCACCAGCAGCGTGATCATCAGAGACCTCCTGCCAAGTTTGATGGGCCGTTCTGTCCATGTAAAATGGCACAAACTCTTAACAGGGACCATAAATCTTTTTCGTCAAGGTGTTATCAGACCAGACTGATGAGCTGTCATTAGTGAGCATTCTTTGAATATGAGTGAAGGTATTGGGCCGGTCGCCTGTATTCATCAATGCCCTTTTTACAAACAGAGGGTGACCCCTAACCTCCCTCAGTTAAGGCGCTATTAGCCTCTTGAGCTCCAGTCAAATGGAATATGGGATAACACCCAGTTGTGTCACTGCCTTATGTAATGGATCTGGCCTATGCCGTGCGTATGTGTGCGTGTTTGTGTGTGTGGGTCTGATGGAAAACCTGATGGCAAACTGAAACATCTTAAAAGATTGTGCAAAATGGTATTACACTGATATGAGCGTAAGGTGTAATGCACTCAAAATAACAATATATATAACAATAAACAATATGCAATATAACTGTAATGTACTGTGAATGTCTAAAATGTGAGTAGTTGTTTGTACCCATTAGCACTGAAGTGTGCAATTTTAACAACTCGTAACAGCAAATATGCTTCACTTCTATATTAATATTCAGAACAAACATTAATAAAGTCCCAGATGAAACTAAAATAATGAGAAAGTCGATTAAAGCTGTGTGTATGTGGATGGTTAAATACGGATCTGTTAATGGGCTTGTCAACTGGTCATGGCCCATCTGTGATTTGTTGTTAAATCAGATACATGACACCCCAGAAGGCTGAACAGTAAATTCAACCCTCTCAACACTGAAGAGGCCTATTGTGATTTACATGGGGAAGATAAACTTCAGAAACAGTTACTGGACTTCTGGTGTTCTTCAGCCACTACAGAAAAACTGCTGAACGAATACACATGCTAGGTATTTGCTCTTTTATGATATATATCATCCATCCAGCGCAGAGTCCAGCTCCTCTGAGCCCTATAATGAGACTGTTGACATTACCCTGGAAAATGACCGCCTGGAGATAACAATGCAGCTAAGCACGGTAACTATGGAAAGTGAAAGGACACAGTGCACGTGTCAAACAGCCATGGTAAATGCATAGGGAACCAGGAACCTGTGCAGGGAGCACCGTCATTGTTTCCACCAAATCCAGGTTCTCACACTTTTACTGGTCCATGTGTCTGGGTGTGGTGCCATCCAGCTGCTGGAGCTTTCTTTGTGACCAAATGTGCACCGACCGTGCAGTTAGTTGCCCTGGTGACAGTTCATATGGGACAGTGGGGGAGGTGGGTCCAATAAATACATCCAAGTAGCGTATGAACGAACTTCTCGGCATGGCTTCAAAAATACTTTTTTCACACATTCGTCAGTCTTTTTAATGTTCGGTGTTAAAATATCTCACATCTGTCCCATTTCTCTAGCAAAAGTAAGCGGTTCACCGTGGAATAAAAGTGGTTGACCAAAAAATGTTAATTGTTGTATGGCATTTTGGTATAAATAGTCACTGAACTACTGTCAGATCTAATTTACAAAGAGAAGAAGTATGCATATGTCTGAAAGCAAGTCTCAGACAATATAATTTTCCTCTGAGTTTTAAGGAAACAAACCTCAATTTGTATTTCATAATTGGGGCATTGCAGCAGTCTATTCTGAACCTGCCTCACTCAGCTCTGCTGGCAAATGGAGAAAAAAAATGCCAGACCTCTCGTCCTATCATACCTTATAATTTTATGCATCAGTGTATTTCCCCAAACAGTTTGGACTGTTCAGAGGCATCCAGTGCATGTGTTTCCTGGCAGGAGATGGTTGACAGATATCTGAGACATCAGCTGGTGTCCACTGTCACATGGTCTGAATTCATTGTATTTTATTGAATCAAAATATAGTAGAGCCTACAAGAAGGGACACCATGGATAAAATCTGCTATCTCTTTTGCTTTTGGCGTTTCTTTACTACACTATCATTAAATTTTGATTTACATAACTGATTTTCTGTCAGTTTTAATCATTTCTAAGTATGTTTGCTCTCTTTGACACATTTGTTACACTGATGCATTTGGCAGTTTTGTTTAGTTCTTTCAGGCTGATGTGAAAGCTGTTGAACAGACTCTGGTGCACACTAAACTAAAGTCAACTCAAAGTCAATCAAAGCAATTTAAGTCAAGTCTGAAGTCATTTCAGCCAAATGCAAGTGAAGTCTCAAATCCTAAAGATGAAGTCAATCAAGACCAGTACAAAGAAGTTTCAGGTAAATCAAAACAAGTCTAAGTCAAGTTCCAAGTTCAAGTCTAAATGCATTGTCAAGTTTAAGTCAGTTGCAACAAGACTAAGGCAAGTCTTTCAGAGACGTTCTGTAGTTTAAGTAATTTAAGACAAGTCCAAATCATGTCCTAAGTCAGTCATTTGATTTGAGACAAGTCATTTATCAAGATAAAGTCTATCAAGACAAGTCCAAATCAAGTCTTTAGTCAAAATCAGTCCCAGTAAGAAGTGTCTCAGGTCTCAAGTGATTGATGGCAAGTCCAAGTCAAGTCCCAGGTCTTTATGAGCAAATGACCTGTTCTGAATGCTAAAGTCTTTCTCATCTGTGATGGTAATAATTTTCAGATTTTTATTTCTTCTATTTTGATTTGTTTAGCAATGCCATTTTCATTTTTCAATGCCTCTGTTCAGTGCTTTGGTCAGCATTTGTTTTTTCAAATATGGTCTACAAATGGACTGACTTGTTTTTTCCAGAAGTTGGATCTGGGTCTCTGTGTCAAGTTTCTACATGGAGATCAATCTTTTCCCCGTATTCTGAATGACTGTTTTTGGGAATATGACAAATGTCCAGTTCAGGAAACCCATGTTGCCAGGATACCAGCAGTAAAGTCAGTCGCTCTCGTTATTGGCTGAAATACCTGGACCTTTTCATAGCTATTCAAAAACAGACCATTCTGCAAAAATATGTATTTACATTTCCCAAAATTGCATGGTGGGGGTCTGCGGGTTTTGGAAAGGCCACATGGGTAAGTTTTTATATTGCTTGTACTATATGCTTTCTTGTAATTTGTAGCAAGCGTGCTTGATATGTTGCAGTCAGAAAATACTTTTATGGCTCAAATGCAAATGGGTATTTGCAAACAGGTTTTATGAGCCACTAGAGATTATCTCTGAAACAGATCCTGCAGAAAACATCTTGACAGCAGCCAAACAGCCGAAATATTTTGCAGAGGTCTCACAATGTCAATATTTTGAGATGTATTTTACATAGTGTGGGCCATTAATACTTTATGCCAGCTGTTCATCATGTATTGGCTCCAGTAAAGCATCACAGCAAGTGAAATATAACCTGCAGCATGCTGGCACCTCTCCATTATGTTATGCTCCTATATTTACAACTTGCTGCTGCAGCTTCAGCCCACCCGACCCCCCCAACATAACGTACCTCTTCCCAGATTTACACTGAACCTCCTCCCCGAGGTCCAACTTTGTTCTTGGACTGAAATCTGCTGCTTTCGAGCAGTCGAGGCTCGCTAGTGCGACGTGGAGTTGTGTTACTTGTGATGTGAACGGCTGATGATGAGTAAAAGAATAACAATAAAATAACATTCCAGAACAATAAAAGAGCGGTAACTAGTCAGACTGTACGTAACGTAGTAGAGAAAAAGTTGTTTGCTTCATAAGTATGTCCCAAAATAAATGTGATGAATTAAAAACAGACTGGGGTAGTAAAGCTCAATCTGGCCTCAGTTAATGTTTTGATTTTCATTTATTTATTTATTTTTTAGACCAAATTCAAACCAATTTTGTGACTTGTGTCTTTGGTTTTCTCCTTTCTGTGTCTGGCTCCTCTGGACCGAAAGCCTATGCTGAATCCAAACTTAACATGGGAACAATGCAGTATTCAACACTACCTTAATGAGATGTTTTCAACTCCCAACCCGCCTCGTATTTCACATCAACAAGGACAGAGGTCTGCCAGGTTTGTGGCAGCAAATGTCACACTGGATGTTTTCCTTTTCTTCAGCAAACACGTTGCCTCCAGCAAACTGCTTTAGCGGTCTATAGTTGATCAATGATTTGACAGGTGTAAACATTTGCTTAATATATCACATGTTAATGAATCACATCCTAAACCTATTCATTTACCCTGAAGTGCCAAACATCTCTGTCCCTTTGACTCCGTCACAAAGTTGCACACTGTTGCTCTGCTGTATCAAAAATAACAGAAAACCTAAAAGCAGAGCAGGATCTAGTCGGATGCTGTAAATTAATCAGCCATTTATTTTGGAATTCAACCCTTTCTTTGGTTTCAGTTGCTTATTAGCCACAGCTTTACTTTAATGCCTGGCTTGGCGAACTCCAACACAGCGCCCTCACAATCAAATTGGAAACAGACCTTTACCTTCTGTCTCTCTCGCAAAATATACTTAACTCTGCAGGTTACTTTCTTTTCTGCAAAGCAAAGTTCTTTTATAACCTGCTGTTGAGAGCTGATATGATAACAATGGCTTAGTGACGCTCTGCGATCCATGAAGTTCTCTTTCCTCCATGAAACATGCTAAGTCGTGACCTCAATATGGCGCTTATGTGTTGTTTTAAAGTCCCCTGCTGTGTGAACCTGTAGAGGAGGAAGAAAACAGGATGTCAAATGATCAGGTGATCAGGTAGCAAACATAACTACCACTTAGGTATGCAATATATATATTACTATCATATGTTTTATCTTTTTTATCTTAAGCAGAGAAATTACACTCACAACATTTATATCCACTGTTATCCTCTGTGCAGACATTCTGTGCTGAAACATGCTGACCAAGTGTCAACATTGCTCGTCCTGTGAAGGTCTGCCACTTTGACTTGCACTCCTGCTTGCACCCGGTAAATGGAACCATGTCCCCTGTTTATCTTCTGTGTTATGTTACAGCGATGAGTTACAGTCCAGCCTCAAACAAAACTCTCAACGCTTTTGAAATTCAAGTGAAATTCAGTGACTGTTGAGCATTTTGACTTGCTGTGTACATTTAGAGCACGCAGCCACAAATGTCTGCAAGTGGGGTCACTGTCTATTTCATTCATCCTACATCCATACTGTAAATATGAGGCCCAGTTTAGACAGTGAAACCCAAGCACACTGAATGGATTAGGTGCATCTGAAACAGAAGACAAGAAGATAGACCTAACGTAATGGAAGTAGCAATACAGAATGGTGCTGGTTCACATAGTGTCTAATCTAAAGCTGACCTATTTTAACTGTTTTTATTTTACAACAAAAACATAGAACGATGTCGCACCAGTCCCCCACCCTGCCTGTATGCAACGGGTTTCACTCTTTCATTGAAATAAATGGGTTTCAATTTTGTTTTTCTTTAGCAATATGTCTGTGTGCAGCACAGCAAGCAAGCTGAGTGTTTAAAAGCACCTTAAAGCTTCAAAAATGGCTTCACCTCAGTCATCTAACAAGTGTTCTTACCTTTTTTTTAACAGCTACTACAACTGGAAGACACAGGTGTCCACATCCAACTCGAGCCCTAACTTTGAGGTGATTTATGACGACCCTAACGGCCTTCTCTTTAAGAACAAGAGGGACAAAAAGATCATGAACGTGGACCCCTTGGTAGGTTTTTTTGTTGTTGTTGTCCTGCTCTGTTTCTAAGCCCCAAGGAGACAAATGGCCGTGCTAATTAGATCAGTTCACCTGTTCCATGGCAGTAAAAATGTCCCAAGAAAGCAACAAGCCTATGGAGCAAAAAAAACCTCTTTTCAAATCCTTTTTGCTGCACCAAGGACTTCTTTAAAAACTAATTATGTTGTCCTTGTGGCTCAGGAAGCTAAGTTGCCATGTACCCACAACATCCTGTTTGTTTAATATGGTCTGGGACCTTTTTCTGCATTCCATTCCCTTACTTTCTCCCAGTGTCTCTGGTTTTAACCATCCAATGTAAAAATGTTGAAACTTTTAAAACGGTTATTATCACCTCTCTGCCAGCTTTGCTAATTGCCTAGTTTTTAGGGAGTCTTAATTAACCACATATCAGACAGTAATTTTCAGAGCTGGAGCCTACAGTATAAGAGAGGCAGAGACTGAGAGAGAGGGAGAAAGAAATCAGTGGGAGGGAGAGATATTTGCTTTCCACCTGCACAAAGAATGGAGGATCAAGGGGTCGAGACAGGTGCTTCCTCCACGCTCTCAGTCCGGCAGGGGCCCTGGAAGAAAAACGACTGACAGACTGTGTTTTTTTCTCTCCAGTTTTCCTCTTTGCTGGGGGGTAGGGAAGTAGTTGGTGGGGCTGAACTATTTTGAAATTGCAGACAGAGCTGTGGGGACTGCGTTTTTGAGGCCAAGTGCCAAAATGGCAGCACAGTGTTCTAGCTGCGGTCGAGCACCGCCCCGACCAGGCTGTCTATTAAAAACACAAGAGAAGGCATAGGAAGCCAGACACAGCAAACCACCCCTGTGCCCAGAGCCCAGCTCAGCTCAGCCCAGATTGGCTCAGCACGGAGAAGCGCAGGACCGTCCGGCTTTTAACCCACCATGAGCTCACTAGCTGCTCATGTGGCCGCAGATTCGCAGCTGAACCTTCCAAAATCAAGGCTCACATCAACTCATTTTGGGTGGTTTGTTTGTTTTTCTGCCTTTGTCATACTGTGACCACTTTTTTGTCATTGCCAAAAAGTGGGTTGGGGGATGGAGGGTTTGTCATATTTCAGTTATGACAACGGCTTGATTCAGTCTCAGTAAAACAGTGTTGTTTTTTTTGTCGGTTGAAGATGACATGTTAATGACACATTTCAGCTGCTGTTCAAAAAAAAAGATGCTTATCATTCAGTTCACCCAGCATTTCCCATTTTCTCTTAATGTGTCATTTTTTTATTGGTCTGTATTTATTTATGCTCTTGTGAACTCACAAAGGAAGACCGTCTGACTTATTAGGACAGCCACAAGTGTGTTTGAGGTAAAAGTGTAAATTGAGTGTAATGGCTGGCTATGGATCCACTCCCACTAGAAGCTTTTGACACACTTAGCCTTAAGTAAATGCTCCCAGCTGGCAGTGCCGTCACATCTTAGTGGTGGGGCCATGTGAGTTCTGACATGCAAAGTAACTGAAAACATCTCGAAAATGAACAATTACAGTCACTGTCAAATTATGCTGCACTTGGCCTCCCATTTAATACACCTCTTACTGTAAAGAGATGTGTTCTGAATATCTGCAATTTTGTTTAATTACCATTTTAAACCTGCATTAAGTGACATGTTTTATATTAACGCTGAGTCTAATGATTCTTTGTAATGGGAAAGGTGTCGTTCATAGTTCCAAACCCATCGAGAATTAGCATCAACTCCAAAGCTGTATGCAGCTTTTAGCTTCCTGTAGCTCATAGTTTTGGTTCTCCAGTTAAACAAAGATGCTAGAGTTGAGTCTTGTGACTTTTATTAACCTCTGTATGAAACTGTGTGCAGCTGTTCAGTCATATAGCTCAGATAAACACACTGTACACTACCTGCCCAGCACTGAATGGCAGACAGAGAAAGTTAGCAAGTGGCTTGTTTAGAAAGTCAAATATCTCTAACTTTGTGTGGAACTGCAGATCAAGCAAGCTGATTGGCTGATTCAGTGCCTGTCAGGAGGCAGCTTCAAAACACCACGCAAAGGGTCTCCAGACCTATTATTTGCTAATATGTTTAGCAGTTTGAAAGACCAGTGGTATGTTAAGAGTGTCATTGCTTTAGAGACTTTCTGCACTCTAATGATCAGAAAAAATGAATGACACTATAAAATCCTCGTCAAGGTGAGCTCAGACTGAAGATGAGGCAAATTTTATAGTAATAGAAAGAGCCACCTTTCCCTTTCCAGTCAATGGAAAGGAAAAGGTGGTGCCATGAAATGATGCAGCCACATAAGCTGAAAATGTTAGCTTGAACATGAAACTTTATTATCAAGAAGCAAAAAGGAAAGAAACAGGAGTAAAATAACCGTCACACACACACACCCTCAAGCACACTTCAGTGAACGAACACAAAAAAGGATTGAAGAAAGGTGGAAAATCACTTTGGAATTCCTCTGAATGCACCTTAATAGACTGCAGATAACACTGCACACACACCCCTGCTAACTGCTCTAAATCTTTGCTGGGTTCCAGTCTGGTCCTGGTGAGGACTCCAACAGGACGTTCCTGCAGTCGGACTTCTACATCCATGTCGTCATCTATGACCACAACATCAGGACAGTCTAAGCTTCAGAGGCTGCTGCCGACACATTCATACATATGGCACATATTGGAGAGCAATGGAAGCCTCTAATTTGACTGAGTTGCTTTAGTTGCACCATCATTTACAAACTGTTCCCCTCATATCATGCATGCCATCTGGGTGGAGGTGCCGCAGTGAAAAAAATGGCTTCAAACTGAGGAGGCCCAGAGGAAGAAGTGGATGGACGATTTTGTGACAGCAGTTTCGTTGCAAATAAACTCTGATTCTGTGTGTTACTTCAGGTTTCGTCATATATCCTCGTGACAAAATCATTTTAAAGTTTTTTGCCCTTATATTCTGTATCCTTCTTTGTGACCCAGTTTGGCTCAGTTTGTTTGACCTTTCCCAAGTAGCAGTCTTAGTTAGGGACAGGAACCTGCGCTGGGACCCCAGGCTCGTCCCATCGTTTGACCTGGCATGTTTTGGGCTGTTTGTCTAAACAAATTAAAGGCGTAAGAGCTTTGAAAGATGATGGGGGTTGCTTTTATGTCCTCCCCCAGGCTGCGGTAGCTCCAATTGGACTGGAAGAATGGGTAATGGGCTTAAAGCATTCCGCATGTTCCCAGATGGCAAGGCACACTTACAGGACATCAAAGTGCTCTATCATTTACATATTATTCATTCACTATGACATTTTTAATGGAAGACAACTCTACAAATAACCTACTTTGGAATTATTTAGGAAGTACAGAAGACTTTAAGCAACTTGCTCCCTTTTAATTTCAGGATTAACTTTTTTTGAATGTATTTATTGAAACACATGGTAGGAATCATTTGTCCCAAAAGTAACATTTTCTATGTCTATAAGATAACAAATTACAGGGTCTTTGTTATTTGTTCATAAATGTGTTGTCTGTAGACTCTGCAGACACACAGTTGGGGTTGGGGGGGGCACTTTTTCCATTTAATCGCAAAGAAAACATCCTGCACATGTGCCCTCTGGAGGCATTTTTGTACACTTATAACCATGGAGTACCTAAAAATGCAGTCACACAAATTTTGGTTTCTTATGATGAATGAAATCACCAATATTATTTCAGCAACACTGACATTTTTGGGGAAATGTGCTGATTTGCTTTCTGAGAGTTAGATGAGAAAGACTCTTCGCTCATGTTTATATGGTAAATATGAAGCTACAACCAGTTAGCTTAGCTTAGCATAAAGACTGAAAAGGGGGGAACAGCCAGCCTCGTCAAAGGCAACAACTGTACAAAAACCGAAGTTTTCATCTACCTCTTGGCAAGAAAGCAAAAAAGCGCATTTCCCAACATGTTGAATGACTCCTACATAGTGGCAGCCATAGTTAACATGCCTTTGTGCTCATTTCCTGTGCATCTATTCAGCTGAAATGTATTTCTGAAAGTTACGAGGTTCAAACAAGTGAGTTAATTCTGAAACAAACCTCTAATGTCACTCAGCCGCCCTGATACCAGAGCAGCCTTCCACTGGCTGCATCTGTTTGTCTGTTTTGACTGAATTGGACCCTGTTTGCCTCATTGAAACAATATGTGTGGTGACACTGGGATGTGGGTTCTGGTTCTGTAAAAGCAGGAGTTTGGGGAATGGGGGTCTGGTTTTGGGTTTTCTTAGTCAGTAGGTTTCTGGTTGTTGTTTTTTTTTTTTAAGAAGATGTAAGTTCTGGGCCTGTTTTTGGGGTGATGATGAAATAAACTTTGTCAAAGTCTTAAGGGGTTACCAAAACAATATGATTGACTGGACGGGAAGCGCCTTTTTAATTTTCTTTTGTCCTTTTTTTCAAATGTGTTTTTGTTGTTGTATGTCTGAAGATACTTTTTTAAATGTCTATTTTGAGCTGTTTGTGTTAAACTTGTCTGAAAAAACTGTTTTTCCCTTGCTATTGTCTCAACAAAGCGAACTGAACTAACAGGGATGAGAAGCACGTTCAGAGTTGGCAGAAGGATTGTGTTGACAATGTCATTTCCTCTTTGACCCCTTTCTAAAAGGCCAGATTTAACCTCAGGGTGAGGGCTGTAACAATCAAACTGTCCACCTGACTGTCTCACTACCTGCCCTGCTTTGTTTTTGAATGGGCTGTAACTCGCATTTGCCAGGTGGCAAACATTTCACCCTCATCTACAGCTGTTCAAGTTTATGGGCCGCAGCTCATTCGTGTGGCACGGTGACGGCGATGGAACGGCCCCACTCTGCTCGCCCTCCCTGGAAGTGGCATCAATCGTTCGAGCGCCAGCAGATGTGCACGTGTAAAACTCATTCAAAATGTTGGTGGGTTGACAAACAAGTATCGCTCATGAAATGCACAGGCTATTTTTTATGTGCCTTACCTCTGTGGAAGACCGAACCCTTTACAAAAAAAACAGGTTGCTGGAACTCGCCCACACAGATCATGTGTCTGTAAATAGTAATGATTTCACAGTAAAGTCTAATTTAAATGGTTATATCCCTCTTCATTTCTTTTATTGGGCTTTTAAGCTGTTGGGGTTTTAACTGAAGCGTGGTTTTATTAGTTTGAGGCCTGACTTGCCTCTAATATACACAACATGAGGTAAAGAGGTGGATTCAGACTAAACTGGGCCTTAGATATAGTAAAGGCATTCTATTTAGCCTTCTCTGTGTAACAAGCTCAGTTTCACCTTAATTGGATGTCTCTTCGTGCGTTTTTTTTTTGGTCTTTTTTGACACTGTTGCTTCTTTATGTGTTTGACACTTCATTACCAGCCATATTTGAGCCTTTGATGTACGCCGACAAAGCAGACAACTGAGCCAACCCTAATTTGAAACAAATAAGCATACATGTGGTGAAAATTCATACATATAAAAAATTACAGTGCTGAACAAATGAGCATTTTGGGTTGCCGCTTTTGAGGACTGCAGCCATGACATTTTGGCACTAAATTTACACGACTTAGATGAATACATGCTATCAACATATGAACGAGGACATGGCCTGGAGGAGGTGTAACATGCACCCACATGTTCATCCACCAGTGAGGGCTAGTAACAATGATGCAGTCCAGCTGACACATTAGACTTGTTTCCATCAAGGTGTTTTTATGTACATTTTGTTAAATATTATATTTGAAAAGCTTGCTGGAAATGGCAAAACTGAAAAAAAAAAAAAAAAAATCCAATCAGTTTCCACTATAAAAAACCCAAAGAAGAAGAAGAAGCTGTTTCCGCTTTCCTCTTCCTGGATATTCCCATAAAGCTCTTCATCCTTGTGATCTTCTTCTCCAGAAAGCATGAAACATGGCCAATTCTAGCTGACATGAAAGAACAATTGCAACTTGCCCAAACAAAACAAATTCCTGCAGACCTCTCCAGTTTTCTGTAAGGTGGCTAAGGCGACTCGAGGAAACTACGCTTTGCATAGCCAAGTTCATTCTCTCTAACCCAGTTTATGGAAACTGATTGATTTACTTCCTCTGTTGGATGAAGTAAACCTCCAGGGGTGTGCACCTCAAAATGTTAAGCAGGTCTTAAAGGATGGGTTCACATTTTTTTGTGTCTTAAAACAATAGTCAGGTGCCCATACAGCTCATTGAAAGCTTGCTGTCATCATTCCTCCTACTGGTCATTAAGAGATCCATTCCAGTGTAAGTGATGGGGGACAAAATCCTCAGTCTTTGGTCTGTGCTCCAAAGTTATGGTCAGGGGCACCTGACTTCTTTGAAAATCCTTTAAAATCCATGCCACACTGAGATTCATGAACCTGCATGTACCAATTTACTCTTGTGTTTGATCATTAGAGCAACTTTGGTCCAGTTTTAGTCCCCTTACTTCAGTAATGCCACTGGTTTATTTATTTTCTTTTATTGAGAAGCATTTTGGCAGCAGTAATCCAGCAGTTTCCACACGTAAACCTCTCCATCATGTGCATCATAACAAATACACATTAGGTCCAAGCAGTTATGAGTCCTTACTTCATTTTAAATGTCAGGAATATTATAAAAAGCATGTTTTAACATGTTTTTTTGTCATTTAGCCTTTTTTTCTTTAATGTTTGTTTTATGGGTTACAGTGCATTGATTGATTGATTGATTGATTGATTGATTGATTGATTGATTGATTGATTGATTGATTGATTGATTGATCCAGTCAGGTCCTTGCTGCCTGCTGCTTTCGCTCTGCTGCTGCTGCTTTGCTGTTGTTTACATTTGGTCGCTCCTGCCCATCTCCTCCCAGTTGGAAGGGTTAAACCCATTCAGTTGACTGCTATGAAGGACATGGCATGCTAATATTATTGCCATCAGATGTCCAAGGGCGGGGAAATGCCCTAATCATTTCCTCACGAGTGCCCCTGAAAGAGAAGCCCTGTGGCTTGGGGTGGAGGGCGGCTGGATGGGGTGTTTCAACCCCGCCTGGATGGGCTGTTTTGGGGGACGTTCGGGAGGGGGGGTGGGCACAGTACAGCATCCGGATCGGACCGTGATGGTACAGGATGTGTGTGCTTAACTCCATTGAACTAAACTAAATAGGGGAGAGAGCCTTTAATGCCCACAGTAAGCCGCTTCATTCAGCAGCGCGGCCCAGACGCACAGCTCTGCGGAGTAGAAATTACGCACGGAGGGGCTGTTCTCTGGCAGCAGTTTAGATATTGAAATCAGTTCAATAAATCGGCGGAATGTCCTTTAACGATTTTTTTAATCCGTCTCAAATCATCTGACAAAATAATACCCTCCTTCAGTTCTTGATAACATGAGATAATTTATCCTCAGACTCAATGTGCGTAAAAGTATCTTGAACGGGAAACTCTCTCTCTCTCTCTCTCTCTCTCTCTCTCTCTCTCTCTCTCTCTCTCTCTCCCTCCCTCCCTCCCCGAGTGTGTGTATGTGTGTGCGCGAGGAATACCCAGCTGGTCCCACAAGCCCTATAATACCAAGCACAACATGCTTTACCTTCAATGAAAGCTGAGACGGAGGGACGGTTGACTGCTGGTCCTGAAATCAGCCCAGAGCCCGGATACAAAACCAGGAGCGTCGCTGTTTTAGAAGCTTAGTTCTCCCACATCTGCCCCAGTCCACCTTCTGCTGAGCGCCGGGAATTTTATCATTTACTGACTGTAGCACGTTTAGACCTGCAATTTACCAGAAGTAGAGAGGCCACTTGGATAACGCTCTTATTTGTTCCTGCCCACCTCCCTGTCTTGCTGTGACTGGTGTCAAAGGTGATGGTATCATTTTCAAACACAGGGCTCCTCTTCGGGTGATGGTATGTCTTTTTGGAGATAGGGACCACTTTTGGAAACGTGCTAGGTTTTCTACAACTAGGCCTGTTAATTTTTTCTGCTGCTACCTCCGCTTTGGCTCAGGCATGGCTCTCTACTCTCGGGCTGTGGTCGTGCTGCTTTACGGATGGAGTTATCTATGCGTTGGATACTGCGCGATGCTGAAAACAGACAATTTGCCCGAGAGACGAAAGGTGGATTTTACGCATTCGTTGAATAAAAAGCACCCCGCGAAAGACGACCAGGATCTGCTTTTACAGGATACAATGACGGAACACATGCAGATGCTTTACGCCAAGTACAACCGAGCTGGATTTCCCTTCAAGGACGGCAACACTGTCCGCAGTTTCAAAGCGCACTGGGGTAGGTGTCCAAAGTTTTACGCATGTTGACGGCACTGAGTTCTGCCAGTCTAGAAAGGGCATACATGTGTGTCTTGTGGTTTGACATTTTCTACAACTAAACTTGAGTCTCCTGCCTCGCTCAGTTGGAAATACTCTACACGTGCACCGAGCTGTGTGGCCACAGAATGCGCAATTTAGGATTTAGTATTTAAAAGCACAAACACAACAAGAATCTGTAGAAAATTAGGTTTTGAAGACCAAAAAGAACCTACAAAAACTCTTTAAAATTGGTGCAATTCACATGCTGGTTTACTGAGCTGACACTGAAATACACCTGTTGATCCAGTCGTGGAAATGTCATCAACCTGTTACCCCTTCCCTGTGCCAGGAGCAAAGATTCTGCATCAGATCTCTGCATGCAACTCACAAACGTATGCCGGCACAATTGTTTTCACACCTTGAGATTTTCGTGTCAGATAGTCCAGATAGATTTTCCCTCGAGCCAGCATCTGGCAGCTGCCCAGCCTGGCGGCAGAACTGGAGGCTTTTCACTGCAGTGAGCCTCTGCGTTTAAGGTGCTTCTGTTAGTGTCTTCTGCGACAACTTTTAGAGTAACTTCAATCTTATTAAGCTCAAAATTGCATACTGGCTACGCCGTGTTATTATCACTTGGATGTGGGCACCATTAACGACGACCAGTTTCCACATTGAGTCAAAGTTTGTTAGATTATACTGCCTCCTATCGTCTGATAGCAGTATGTCATAGCATGTAAAGGGTGAGTTCACCCAAATTACAAACACATCTTCTCAACCCCTCAGTGGAATCTAGTCGTGCAGATAGTTTTGGTTTTGTTTGTCCAGGTTTGGCACCCTGTCCTGGTTACTCTGGATCATCCACAGACCACACTGTGGAAGGTTTTTAGTGAAACTATTATCTTTGATGAAAGAGTGCCTGTGGATGATCCAGAGTAATGGGGAAATTCTGGGAAGAGATAGGATTTGTGTTTTTTAAGTGTAATGCTTGAATGCTTTTAGAACCACAACCCAAACACCATTGTATTGTGTTGGAGGAAAAAAACTTAGAGACAGAAATGTCATAGCCTGGCCAAATAAAACATTAGATCAGGAAAACGTGCATGTTATCATCATTATTATGTATTTAATGAATACAGGTGTGGGTGGTTTTTGAAATCCTGCATGTTGCATTGTGTAAATAATATTACTCATTATATACACAGGTACAATAAACAAGAATCAGCTGCAGATTTTCAACCTCACCTCACTCACCAAGTCAGAAGACGTTCTCTCAGCCACTCTTCATTATTACATCGGAGACCTTCAGAACAGCACTCAGGGCTGCTCCAGGTCCAAAAGCTGTGGCCGCCATGGCCCCCGGAGGCACAGCCACATCCACATGGTTATCTGGAGTTTCGCCTCTGTGGATAACAAGATGAGAACTCTCGGACACTTTCGGATCAATGTGTCCACTCTGTACAGGGACTTCATATCTTGGCAGTGGAAGGACATAACTCGTGTGGTCAACCAGGCCAAAAACCATGACGAGCTGCTTATTGGGATTGATGTGGCTTCACAAGGGCCCCAGCCGTGGAGGAAGCTCCTGTCAGACCGCTCACCCTACATCCTGGTCTACGCCAATGACTCGGCCATTTCAGAACCTGAAAGTGTGGTAGCCACCCTCCAGAGACATCACCCGGTGGGAGGAGAAGGCTCCCTGTCGCACAGCTTCCATAAACTGGGACTGCGTGAGCGAAACAATACTGAGCAAGAACAGCCACAACCCAGACACAAACGCTCGGTGAACGTTCTGCTCCCCTTGCAAAACAATGAGCTTCCAGGGCCCGAGTATCCATATGAGACCACCGGGTGGGATGAGACGAGTCCATACGAACCTTTTGAAAACAAGCAGGCCCGTCGGCCACGTAAAAAGACGCGCAAGAATCAACGGCACAAGATGCCCCTCCTGCAGTTCGATGAGCAGACGATTAAAAAGGCGCGGAAGAAGCAATGGAATGAGCCCAGGAACTGCGCGCGGAGATACCTGAAAGTGGACTTTGCCGACATCGGTTGGAGTGAATGGATTATATCACCTAAGTCGTTTGATGCCTACTACTGCTCAGGGTCCTGCCAGTTCCCCATGCCAAAGGTGAGACTTGGAGTCTTGTAGTGCAATGCTGCAGTGGTTCCCAACTTACTGGATTATTTGACCATTTCAGTCTTCTAAAAAAAAAAATTTGAATAAAACAGGAGAAAAAAATCAGTCACAGGTTGAGCTGGTCATAACCCACAGTCATCTGCAACTTGTGATAAGTGGTTCCAAGTTGACACTGCTTTGCTTTCAGGTCAGGATCCGCTACGCTAATGAGTTATATTTCCAGCACTTCTTGTAACCAGCCATCGTCTTTTCTCTGCTATTGTAGTTAACAAATTGTAAGATAAGTGGTGGTCATTGCCACTTTTTGCACCACAACAATATTTCAGTTTTATGCTTGCAGGTTAATTTGGTGTTAACCTTAACCTATACTTCACCAAGTATATTAATGTAAATGTATATAAAAATATATTTTAGATGCTCTGATTCAGATATATATTAACTGATGCACACGATATCACCAGAGGTCAGCATACAGTACATAAGACTTCACACATCAGTCTGCATATTTAACATTCAAAAACTGTGCTTTTTTCAGGCAGTATGGTATTTATTATATAAATAAAACAGGCTGTGTTGAGCTATCAGTGCATCTATCCATTAAGCTCTCAGTCCATCGTTTACTGTTGCATTTACTGTAACTGTAGTATGATCACTTAGATAACATTTACATCAGAAGTTCCTGAAGCCAATCTGTCTTGTATTATAGATAATAATACAAGTTCTCCATGCTTTTATGTTCTATAGTATATGTTAGGAATTAAGATCATTGAAGGTACTGTGAAGCCCTACTGTACTAAACAGACAGTAAAACTGGTCAAACTACAGATGATGTAATCTAAACTGCTTTGTAGCAAAAAGTGAAAAATTGTCCTTGCACAACTTCCTGGGAAGTAGGTGGTTGACCTTGACATCGAAAATCAATAAAACTTTATAACCATGCTGGAGAAGGAAGAAACTCAGGTAATTCATGCCAGCTTTAACAGTCTTTCTTCAGGTGGCGGCAACCTGACATATGATTTTACACGTTTGAAGGAACATAGAAAGAAGTGAGAAAACAAAGAAAGTTGCGCTTCAACTGATGTTAAACATCAGCTCCCCTCGTAGCTTGCGACCCTGGTGACAAGATAACATCACAGGTATTTTAAACATGGCCGGAATGCACGAAGTCCATCCACTTAATTCATTACCTCGGAGTCACCGGCCTTTGTAGTCGGATGTAATTAGTCCCAGAAGTAGGGCCTAGGGCGAAAGCAACCCCCTCCCTGTCCTGCAGGTTTGCTGCTCAGTCAGACAGGCCTGTGATCCTGTGATGTTGCTCCTCCTTTGTCAGGCTAAAGCTTTAGAAGCTGCTGAAGGCCTACGATTAAAAGCTGCTCTGCCTAGTCTATTATGATGTGTGGGAAGAGCCCTGTCACTTATTGGATCCTGTTAGACATGAAGCGGTTGATCAGGTGTGGGATGTGTGAGGGATAGAGCAAGCATTCAGTCCCTCAGGTTTTGATCTACCTGCAGCTGCTTGTTGAATGCTCTGGGTGATAGTCTGTGTGATGGATGTTGTAGAAAAAAGGACCTCCATAAAAGATGCTCTTGGTTGAAGATTTGGTATATTGTAATTTTCGCTCTTATTTCCATAGATTTGTCCATCATTTTATTGGTTATGATAACACAGTACTAACAAAATTGAACCAGGAACTTGACGGAAACTGTGACGGATGACCATTTTGGCTAATAATTATATCATTTGCTTTCCTTTTCTCTTCCAAATAAGTCTGGTAAATGTGTTTTTTTGCCCCAACAGACTTTTTAGTGATGGCACGCATCAAATTGAGTATTACTGAGAGAAATGATGACCAAGACTATGACAATAAGACCTATATTGTTAGAAACCCTCCCTTTGAGTGCATCTAAAAAGAAGTTCTGTGATAATATGCAAAGCAATCACATTCTTGTACAAAGTACAATCCAATCAGAGGCAGATGTTTTGCTTTTAAAGAATCCTTTTTAATCTTTTTGTTCCTTTGCTTTAGGCTCTGAAGCCCTCTAACCACGCCACCATCCAGAGCATAGTACGGGCAGTGGGCGTCGTCCCAGGCATCCCCGAGCCGTGCTGTGTCCCAGAGAAGATGTCTTCCCTCAGCATCCTCTTCTTTGATGAGGACAAGAATGTGGTGCTGAAAGTTTACCCCAACATGACTGTAGATTCTTGCGCCTGTAGATAGTTTTTTTTTTTTCCTTCAGTGCCTGTTCACATAAAGCTCATGTCATCCAGAAAAGCAAAAAAAAAATCAACACATGCAGCCAGAACAACACCCTCTCCTCTTGTTTCTTTAGTCATACGCTCATTCACTTACAGACACCCGTTGAAAGCAACTTATCTTTTGCACTGGAGGAGAGTGCTTCCTGTTGTTGCAGGTGAAGAGGAGACTGGTCTGTTCAAGGCGACGAATGGATCATGTGAGTTATCCTCGTGGAAGATAGCTGGGATGGAAAGTTAAATCTCCATGCTCCAGTGTCTCCACCGGCACCACTCTTTATCTTTCACTGTCAAGATACACAAATACCAACGAGGCGTAAGAGAGACTAAAACTGAAGGAAAAATCACTTTTCAGGAAAAATGACCTCAGTTTGAACTGATGCCTCTGAGGGGGGCCGTTCTCATCTTTCTCTCCTTCATAGCTTGAAGTTGTCTTTGGTCATTACCGCAAAGTCAGACTCGCACTTGCATGGATTTTGTTACTATGTCTATGTTTTTATGTCTGTACTATCACTGTGTTATTCACTATATGAGAAGTTATTGTATAATTATTGGCTTGGCTGCTATAGAGAGATATATTAGATTCCAAAGCCAGAATTATGATGTAGGCGGTACAATAGATAGCCATACACGTTTGTGTTAGATCACTGCTCCATCGTTGTACAGAACCCACATTTTAAGAGTTTATTTTATGTGGAGGAGTAAGCTACTTTTCATTTGTGGTCTTCATTAACATTTGGAATGAGGAGTTTTTGAGGAGACCCTTTATGCCAGTGCTTTGCCAAGAAAATGTTCAAGCTTTACCAATAAACTTCAGATTTCATTTTGAAAGATAAAGGGATAAAGCATATCAAAATGACAAACTACTATGTTGAGCAAGGGTTATCACAGTGTTTTTACTGCAAGTGTAAAACCACAGGACTCCAAAAGCCACTTGATGCTTGTGTGGAAACCTTGAAGCCTTTGTTGGATGTGATAAGTTCAGAAAGAAATCAAATGCATCGTTGGACTTGGCAGGCATTGACGATTAGTGCTAGTGGTTTCAACGAGCCTGATATCAAGCTGATCTTATTTGTTGTTGCCATTACATGATGTGTAAGTTGATGTATCGTATTTACAGCATAGAATGACATTTATGAAGAAAAACTATTATAAACTGCCAGAATGCTTCTAGAAATCTGCATTTATCAACTAAAATATCAAGAAAAAAGTCAATATCAAGTCAATATACACTGCTGGTCTGGAATCAGTTTTGCTTTACATATCCTTAAGGCTCATTATTTTTGTTCTTTACCAGTTTTCATTGAAAAATACCTGGATGTTCTTAAAGGTTGATACTGGTTTAAAATCATATTTTCTCCTGGATTCCATGTTCTTAAACATCTAAAAGCTGTTGTCTTTCTAGCTCCAAGAAAAAACTGCTGACTGTAGTTTACAGTAAATGGAGTCTTCTGGTGGCAAGAACAGCTCTTAAAATGCTTCTGCAAATAGAAATAGAAACAGAAAATGAAAATAGAGAGAAAAACAAAAATGAGCTATGCATAATGCACATTAACCATGAATTGTGCTGCGAGGATTTTAAAACCCAGTTTTCAATCAGATTTTTCATCTGATTTCCAGCAAATTCCCATTATTTCAAAATAAAAAACAAAACTGATGAGCAATACATGTAATATATTGAAGGATCAGGGAGAGCTGATCTGTTTTCCTGGGTCGCATAAGCCTTTAATGTTACTGTATTTTACATAAATCATGAGCAGTGTGGTATTTGATCGCGTGTGCTTTGCGTAAGTTCAACATTGAGCAACAGGCACACCTGGATGAGCAGTTATCGTGTTGTAACGCTGCTTTGGTTTGTGCATTATTTTCAAGAGTTCATTAAACCAAATATTTATTCAGAGCAAATAGACTGAATTATAGCAGCAAACCTTTTTCTATAGATTTGTACATTGTTTTTGTATATAGCTCACAATATGTTGATGACATACTGTTGTCTCTTTGAGAATGAAGTGCCTTTTGAATGGGTGGATTTCTGCTTTTCCAAAAGTTTGATTTGATTCATCGCCTGTTCAGAGGCTCTCAGTCATTCAGAGAACTGAGCTTAGTTTGTAATGAAGCTCAAGTGTAAGCAAGCAGCTGAGAAGAGTTTTTATGGTACAAAATAGTCTTCAGTGAGTGAACATAGTGCATATTCTTTTGATAAGTATGATCGCCAGTGGAATTTATTCTAAAATGTATTTCAAATAATTCACTATTTTGATATTTCAGAGACATTTATTTTGTGTCAATAGCTAAGGGCAGATTTTTTAACTTTATATATTTTGTACTGACACTTTTTCCACTGTGTGCTTCCTCAGCTCGTGCCAATACAGATTTCAGCAGTTCATGCTGTAGAATGGAGTGGCTTCCTCTGGTTGTGCCAGTATGACTTTGCAGACGTGATGACTGCTTATGAGTCGTTTTTGGAGCCTGTGCTTTTGCTGCATTTCAGACTCAACCCGTTTCTAAACTTCACTAATGTCTTTTGGAGAGCAAGTATCAAATATACGGTGCAGTATATCAGCAGTTTATCAGAGCTTACTCCACTTCACTGATCCTATCTTGTAAATGTTATGCTGTAGGTAAAAAAAGAAATGCTTGTACAATAAGCTTCATAAAATATATTTGTATATGGAAATGACCTTTAACATGCATCTATTTATTATCTGTATGTTGCATATCTTGTAGAGGTGTGGTCTGGGAAAGGGGGATCAAAGCTCTGACATGTCGATGGTCTTTATATCTGTGATGGACATTTGTCACTACTGATGTGAAAGTGTGGTGAACTGTTTAAAGGTCTCCCCCCTCAGAGCTCTGACCATCCTTGCAAAGCATTCAAAGAAATGAATAAACATATGCAAGACTCAGATCTATCAAAGTTTTTTTGGTTTCTAAAACTGAAGGTTTTGAAGGGGAGTAGCACAAAACAGCACATGAACAAAACAAAATACTCAAAATCTGCTTCCTTTATACTCTCCCTTTGTACCAGTGTGCATAAAATACAAGATTACTACTTTGTTGGTCTGAAGCTTTTACATACTACCCAAAAAATGAAAAATGTGCATTTTCTTAGCAGGTACAGCATATATTTCGTAGGATTGCAGCAGTAGCTTGCTCATAGGTAGATCATACACTATGTGTGCTGTAACAGCCTAAATTGTGTGCATAAAATTACAGGATCTACTGCACTACAAATGTTTTAACCCCAGTGCCTAAATAAAGGCTAAGAGACACTTGATATCTTCCAGAGCTAACAATGCTCTGTGAACATGAGCTCTAAATATATTCTGAGGCTTTGAACAGTTTGGTTCCATTTCTGTATTTGTAAAACTTTATTTTGAGGTACAATTCAGTCATGAATCCGCACAAGTCAAGCAGCAGGCCATTCTGGTGGCAGACATTTCCACTTGTCATTTTGGTAAAGCAAGTGTAATGACACTGATGATGGAAGTTTTATTTAGGAGTCCTGTAAACCAGCATGCTCAATGACAGGGCTGCTCTGGTTGCAGACGTCTCAATTGTTGCCCAAAACTTTGATTTCTTCAGTGGTTCAAATATTACTCACTGGTGGCCGTTTCCCTGGTTGGAGAAACAACCAGCCAATCAGAGCTTTGAGACTTAAGACTTAAAACTATGGATGTCATCTTTTTTTTTTTTTTTTACAGCAAGCTAGCTAGCTACATTCATGGAAAATAACACAAAAAAAAAATAATAAAAATGGCAATGACTATACAGGCTGTTGTAAGTCTACTAGGAGAACTAATTTCTTTTAAGTCTTAAACTGGCATCTGTCTTATTTCTTACTTACTTTCTTATCACTCACTTGCCTGTCAGTGGAATAAAGGACATGCAGCCATTATTCATGTTATTTATGAAGTCACAATGTCCAAAGGTCTGCACATTTTGGTCAGAAAGTAAGAGAAATAATTAGAACCGTTTATGCCATAAAACAAATTTTTAAATCGATCAATCTAAAAATTGTTTAATTCAATTGCAAAATGTCAAGCAGCTGTCTCCCGAAATCAGTCATCAATATCTTAAGGCCACAGCTTGTTCAGGTGCTTTATCACATACAGTACATACAGCACACACATTCAGTCAGTGTGTACATATATATATATATATATATATATATATATATATATATATATATATATATATATATATATATATATATATATATATATATATATATATATATATATATTAATGGTATTTACAAAAGGTATACATACATAAAGGAACAAGTAGCTTGGATTGTATAAACTGTATTTTTGCTGCTTGTGCTTGTGTTTTACAGTATATACATAGACACATAGTACACAATCGATTTACTGTAAACCTAAATATGGGAAATACATATCTTTTTTAACTCCTGAAACTCCCCTGATAGTAAACCCTGGAGATTTTCTGCTCAGTTTGGTCTCTTTGCTGGTCCTCCTCACATCATCAGTGCCTCAGACCAAGCAGAACGTCTTCTCTCCTTAAAACACGGAGAACCACAGAGTTGATTCAGCTTCAGAAAAGGTAAATATTTCTTCAGGTCAGGCACGCTGCCAAAGGGATGTTCACTCTCTGTAACATCAGTGGAGAAGGTCTTCGTGTGTGTGTGTCTAGTTTGGGCAGTAATGGGGGGCTGTGGGGACACTGCTGGCACAAGGAAATCTTGATGCTTGGGATAGTCGTACATTGTGCTTAGATGCTGTTGAAGTCGTTAAGTAGATTTTCTTCTTGGGAGCCTGACTTGCTGTGAAGCTGCTCGCCTTTTTTTGCTCTGTCATCTCCACACATATTGCCACCCTACACACCTCCATTCCCCTACAGCCATAAACAAACGGCACATGTAATCACAGTCCCTCAGCTGTAAGAAATAAAAACTGCAGCTGCATCACAAATCTCCCTACCAGCCACATCTGGAACCATCAAGAGGGCCCAGAGAAAAGTGTCTGAAAACAATATTTTAGAGGTATTTGTAAAATAATATTATATGGGCGTAGATTGATTAAGGAATGTAAAAACATAATACTGTGACACAGGACACTGATTCAAGACTTACTCCCTCCACAGTAATATGAAAGGAAGCTTGAGGAGGCCAGCTTAGTTACAACTTGCCTGCAGGCTAATTTGCCAAAGCTGTCATCAATAACTGTCCGAACTTTGAAACAACAGCGAAGATAACAAAGCATCTATTGTTGAATTTTTGCAGTTGTGGTGAAAATGTCATTGATGCACCTCTCTCTCATGCAAGTGATTAAATTGGACAGCGCTGGCCACTCAATTTGTCTTCACTGTTTTCTTTTGTGCAACACTTGTAAGTGCTAGCTCCTGTCTGCCATACTGTAAACACTATGTTAGCATTAACACATGACTACTGGAACTGTAGACTGAAGCGCACTGAAAAGTTATCTTTGGGGATCTGCAGTGTGCAATGAAAAGTTTTTTAATGAGTTCAAGGTTGTTATTAGGGATGCACTGATCTCAGTTTTTCAGTCCTGATACCGATGCCTGGGCTTTGGCCTCACTGCACGGAGGTGACTGGGATCATTTTTTATGTGTGCGGCAACATCAGGCTTGACTTAAACATCGTTTTCCTAACTTTGTAAAATAAAATGTAACAAATGCATACCTAGATATAAATCTACAGAATTCTCATTTATTAAAATAATGGTGTCTGACACCAGATCAGCCCACTGTCACAATACCTGATCCAGCTATTTCAGTCAGCATTGGACCGATATCGGTATCTGTATTGGTGCCCCAACCATCCAGAAAGGGCCAGTAATAAGTAAGGACTCGATCCCTAACTGGCTTCCCACCCATAAACACTGCTGGGTGTGTTCGATGTAGGTGTTTATCCACTGCCCCAGACTGAGGAGAACCTCAGTAGCTAAGAATTACTGATTTCAGCTTTAATGCTAACGTGCCACCACTGCTGTGCTGCTATGAGCACTGCACTGTAAGCCCGTTGATTAGCTAGAGTACCAACCAGATATATTAACCAAAAGGACGGTGATAGTTACATGACAAGCTGTTGAACACCTGTTCAAATTCAAAGGAGCATCCTCCTATGGCAGTTAGCATCTGTGTTGAGACGCCAACTGTTGCCCAGACCCCAAGGACCTCCACCATGGCTGCCAGAGGTGATGTAAGGTCACCCGACAACCCACTTTGCCCGTTCAGTTTTGGTCGTTAAGGTTTTGGAAGGAAAGTAATGGAAAGATGGAGTAGTTAAAGTCTCAGAAGTCCATGTCCCAACCAGACAGCTCATCAGGAGGACTGTCCTCATCTGGAGGGTAGCTGTCAAAATAGCTGTGATCCGTCGGCCCTGTAAGCTGTTGTGGAAGAGAAGAATGAGACATTAATTGCTTAAGGAACCTCCTGAATTATGAGCAGCAACACAATGGGAATTTTCTTCTTCCTTTCAACACGTGTTTATCTTAAACCTAGCAATATATGGACAATTAAAAACGTTAAGAGTAAAGCTGTCTGCTCCAAGACAATGCAAAATTTAAAAGCTCAATACAATCATTCAATCATGTAGTTTAATGGTTTAAATTCACATACACATAGTAGAGTGGTGTTTTTCATGGCAGCTTTTATCGTTTCTCCAAGTAATAAAAGTGAAAACTTGATCCGATCCATTTTTCTGCCATTTGCTTTTTATTAGAACTTTCAAAGACTCCTAGTTTTACAACCCCATTTCCAAAAAAGTTGGGACGCTGTATAAAATGTAAATAGAAACAGAACGTGATGATTTGCAAAACACTGAATCCCCATGTTTACTTGAAAATAGCACAAAGACAATATAGCAAATGTTCAAACTGAGAAATTTCATTGGTTAAATAAATGATATCCTTATTTAGAATTTGATGCTCACAGACGATGATTTTTTGGAGTGTTCCTGAGCCCATGCAGTGACGTCCACTACAGAATCCTGTCTGTTTTCAATGCAGTGCCTTCTAACGGTCTGAAGATCACAGCCAGCCAATATTAGTTTTTGGCTTCATCTCTTGCATACAGACATTTTTTCTGATTCTCTGAATCTTCTAATGACATTATGCACTGTAGACAATAAAATCCCCAAATTCTTTGCAGCTTTACATTGTTCTTAAATCATTGCACTATTTGGCAGCCTGGTGTGTCACAGAGGTGTGAACCCCCCCATCATGTTACTCACCCGTTGCCAATTCATTGTTAGTTGTTCCTTCAGCTGTTTTCTTTTAGCATTTCAACAACTTTTCCAGTCTTTTGTTGCCACTGCCCCAACTTTTTTGAAACGTGTTGCTGGCATCAATGAGGATATCATTTTCAAAGTCAATGAAATTTCTCCTTTTCGACATTTGATATTTTGTCTTTGTGCTATTTCCAATTAAATATGGAGTTTCAATGTTGGAAATGAGGGTTGTACAAGTTTGGATAAATATTTATACGTACTTCTCTTTTCAGAGGAGATGGTAAACTCCTCGCCTTCAGTCCCTCCCAGTTGAAGCCGTTAAACCACCTTCAGACACATTATAGAGAGCAGATGTAAACATGTCTGTAATTCAATCTATATCTCTTTCTTTCTGTTAGATAGTCATGAGACTCACAAACACAAGAGACAAATGTTTAAAATCAAAGTTTGGTACCAGTACTTCGCCTGACCCTGGGATGGTGTGATTGGTTCTGTTACAAAGAACTTTTGTGGAGGCAAGAGTATGAAGCCTGCATTAAGTCTAATAGTGATAAGCCTTTTGAATATGCTTTGCATCCCACTGCTTTGGACAGTGTGTTCAGTGATTATTTAATTGTGAGGTCAAAAACCACTGGCTCACATTCATCATGTTCAATCAGTGCTTATTTGTGCGGCTCATCTTCACACTGAGATCAGCAGCAGAATGAGTCAGTTCCTACTTACCTGTGCTTCTTGATATCAGTTATTCCATTTTTGAGGTTGCCCAGTCGCTCTGAGGGATTTCGCCTGTAAAGCAGATCAGGGAGGCAAATTACTGTTCGGCACAAAAAAAATTGGAGTTTCTGTTTCTTTTTTTTAATAACTTCAATCGTGAATGTTGTTCTGCCGATGTGATCATGTACCTGCACAGCTTGCGGATGAGGTCCTCAGGTCTCTTGGTGACCTTCTTGGGGAAGTCCATCTTCTCGATGCCTTTCAAGATGAAAGTATACGTCATCATCTGGTCACTCCCTGAGAATGGAGGACTGCGGAGTGGAGGAAACGAAAAGGGCAAAGACTTAATTCCTTTGAGCTAAGATTTAATGGAGGTCTGCTGGAGTGAAGGTTGTTCAGAAGTACTATATTCAGGTCAGGAAACAAGAATTACTGCAAATCAGCAGTGGAAGACTGAAGTGACAACTAGATGGAGGATGATACTGGAGGCACTGATGACCACATGCACTGACCTGCCAGTAAGGAGCTCAAACACCAGGATGCCCAGAGACCAGAAGTCCACACTGAAGTTGTGTCCTTTGTTGAGGATGATCTCTGGGGCCACATACTCTGGTGTCCCGCAGAAAGTCCAGGTCTTTTGGCCACATCTGATCTTCTTGGCAAAACCAAAGTCAACCTGGGAGAGATGATCAGTTAACTCAACAGGCTTTCCCAAGAAAATACCGCAAACTTGAAGGAGCCTGTATTTTTACGGAGTAACACTGAGGTGCTTACTGGCTCTCTTTAGATCTGGTCGTACCTCCTGATAAGTACATTCTTTTCTCTCTATAACTTTAATACAGTTAGTGCACGTTAAAAAAGCTGGTCAGTGAAATACATAAAAGCTAAAGAGAGAATTTTTGAGCCTTGAAGCCGCAGAGTTCCTTAATTATCCACCAATTGCACAGTACAAATTTATGACTAAGCTTGATCACTTGGATCTACCAGAGACACACTAGTCATCACAGGAGATCAAACTGTTAACAACGCAGATCTAACAACATCCTGCCAGCTGTCGGTGCAGTTATTTCATGTTTTCAAGGCAGAAAATATTGGATCGCTGGCGGCACGCTAACCAGTTTGATGTATCCTTCAGTATCCAGCATGAGATTCTCAGGCTTCAGGTCTCTGTAGAGGACACCCTTGCGATGGAGGTAATCGAAAGCCTCAGTGACACAGCCGACACAGAATTTGGCAGTGGCTTCATCAAAACTTCCCCTAAAGACAAGAAAACCACATTGAAACTTTTTGCTCGTAAGCTGTTCATGAGGCAACAGCAGTGGACTCATTACACAACAGCACCTGAACCCACTTGGAGGCAGCCATTATTCAGTGATTTATGACAGTTGGACCTGAGATTCATTATTGCAGGACGGGAGAAGTTCCCTCATTAGGTGGTAAACTAATAATACACTTTACACAAGCCAGCAAGTTTCCAAAAATATGAGGCATCAGTCAGCGGGTGGTCTCTCCTACCTGTCCCTGAGCAGACTCCAAACCTCTCCACCCAGACAGGCCTCCAGCAGCATATACACATATTTGTTATCCTTAAATGTGCGATACAGTCTGGAGAAAGAGAAGCACAGACGTGTTCAGCTTCAAAGTAAGTTTTCATGTAAACACAACATTGGCTGTGCTGTTTCTGCATTTGTCCTGTTTCTCTTCCATATTTGTATAATTATTGAGGCTTCAGTTACAACCAGATTATGCTGGTTGTAAAATATTAAGGGGGCAAGATTTCTTTCTATAATCTCTGCCTGTTTAATTTAATAGTCACGGTAAAATTAGTAGAGAATATTTACATTTAATAATCACTTGCCTAAACAGTGCACGTTAGCTTTCATTAGGTAAACTCCAGCATTACTCAGGCTTAATTCCCCGCTATTAAATATTACAGTACATATGAAAAAGCAGCAGGGAGCGAACTAATGATGTAAAAAAGATCATAAACAGTAAGCAGGGCACTTAAAGAAATGAATGCAGCCGAGTGGTTATTACTACAATGCACTGCAGTGGACTACGATAGAAGTACAGACGTTACTGCACAAATTATAGCTTGATTTGTGAACTTATGTGATTTTAATTGATTGACTCTTGTGCTAATGTTGTCTTGTACTTGTGTTAATAACATCCTAGGAGCATGTACAGGTTCAAGATCACAAAGACACGGACGTTAACCACGTCGCAGTCTTAAATCCTAGATCGTCTTACATCGGTCTTGAAAACAGATTAGAAATACGAAGAGATGATATTTAAAACGTACGAAAAGGGTCAAACAAACACATAGGGTGTATGAAGAGGAGGTCAGCAGGAGGAGCTTTTCACAAGGTGAAGAATGGCTTTAATATGTGACTCTGTTCCACTGTATACGGTGAAATCGGATCATGGCAGTGTCGCAAAAGGAAAAGAAAAGCCACTGCTGCGATATTTCATAACAAATAACTACATTTTCCTAGCAGACGTCTCAATATCCCCTGCCATTCTACCCCGCTGAGAAGAAGTAATCTGCTCAAGGCCTCAACTGTGATCTCATCAAAAACTAATAAGTGCCACACTGTTTTCCCAGACTAATGCAGCAGAGCTTCATCATGTAGGATAAAAAGTGGAAATGGGTTTTGAGGCTGAGCAGGAGGACTGACTTGACAACGAAAGGCGAGCGAGCCTCAGCGAGGATCTTCCTCTCCGAGTGGATGTGCTCCTCCTGCCTGTTGTCCACGACGTGCTTCTTCTTGATGACCTTTAGAGCGAAGGTGACGTCCTTGTCCTGCACCTTCACCTGTAGATGGAAAGATGGAAACAGCAGGGTGGGATGAAGACAGACCCTATTCACAACAGACTTTTTCATTTGTCATTTGTAACTAATAATAGCAGGTTTGACTTTAACACATCTTAAAACAGGTTTTGCAATAATTCCTCCTGTTCATAATGGTCATAAAAATATCCCTTCCTGATACAGGCAGAGCTTAAATTGATTACCAGAGCATTTCATTTTTCAAATGTTATTTACTGTCTAAATAAATATTCAATATTCATGGATTGAGGTCTCACCAGCTCTACTCGTCCAAAGCCGCCGACTCCGAGCGTAGCGATGACCTCCAGGTGGTCGAAGGGCCTGGACGGAGAGAACACTGACACCATGTCCTTCAGATGGATTACGTCTGCTGACAGCGGCTGACTCTGGTGGCGCGACACCGACTTCCTGGATGGTGGCACAGACAGAAGGAGGGGCTTCATCTCAATCAATGATTGATTATAGATTTCAAACTATGAGAAACACGTTGTGTTTCTAGTTTCACTCAGTAAAAGTGTTGCTGTGTTCTGCCCCGAGCACACAGCGCTGCGCCTACCTGGCGTGTCTCTTCTTGTCGTCACGATCAAGTGTTGCCACGTAGCCTTGGAGGTACTTCTGCAGCTCATTGAAGGTGCCCACTGTCTGATCAAATGTCCTAGAGAAACAAGAACTGCACGTCAACGGTGCAACCACTGGAATGTTGGCTGAGAGGCTTCATAACCCCAACTCCGATTAGACAGAGAGGTGTCCCACTGAGATAAAGAACGACATTAGAGGTGGAAATCAGGGCAAGACGGTTTAGCCAACACTGCTGACAGTGCTGATAGATACCAAGATATCCCCATTGTGTGTTTCCTGAGGGAGATCATATTGGGGTAATGGGAGGACATACAGGAACTGGCACATGTGCTACTTGATAACCTTCCATTACAGAGGGAACAATATTTTGCCGGTGTTTGCTGTTAATTCCTTGAAACGTCAGAAGGCTCACTCTCTGTCGATGACGAGGCACTCCACCCCGTTCTCCTCAGCGATGATATTAGCTGACCGGACGTCGTCACTGGAAGAGACACGGAGACGTACATCACACACAAAAACACACTCTGCTGCGATCGTGATTAGGATTAGGAGGACATTTTGTATTCAGTGTGAGCTAAAGCTGTCAATCAGGCTATAGCAGATTACATTTGATGAGTTTAAAGGTTACTCCAGTGAAAATGAAATTGCACAGTTTCTCATTTTGCAGATTTTGAAAGGTTGCATATTCTCCAGAGGCTCTTTTGAGCCCTGCTCCTTCCTCTCATTATTTTCAGTATGGAAAGCAGGTACTGAATCTCAATAGAAATGACTTGACATGTCTTGGCTGTTAAAACAGTGTTTGTTTCCACCAGAAAATCCAGAGGCAGGAGTGACAGAACAATGTGTGATGTTAGTTTTCACCTTATGAGTGCTTTCTCTCCAAAGTAGTCTCCCCTCTGCAGCGTGTTAATGATCTGCGGCACCTTGTGGGCCTCGGTGGACTGGGTCACCTTCACCTGCACAACACAGTTATCTGGATCTTTAAAGCATATTTCACTTCCTCCTCACTCTGCCGTCCAGTCCACTGCTGGAGTTTTGTCCAAATATTTTTACGTGCATTATAAAAAGTTCAAATTAGAAGAAATTGAAATGATTGACATTGAGTCACAGGAACTGGAGCATGATGGGCTATGACTAATAAAGTGTCATTGATGCATTTCATGTCTTGACCTGCTGTCAGAACAGACACAGTTATTGCGAGAGGGTTCAAGTCAGCTGCCTCTGTTTGTTCTGCTTTTGCTTCTTCAATCTGCTGCCTATAGACGAGCAGTTTTCTACAAAAATACCCCGCCAGCCTGGATGTTGTGAAATATCCTCTTCATTTGTGAGGCTTTAAAAACCAGTGGCCCACCCTGGTCGAGGTCAAACATCCCACTCGCCGGAGAAATGCCGCGATGACATCACAGCTGTAACGGCTGGGGTGTGTTTGAGCTAAGTATTCCGTTTGACCTCAGTGACCTTCACTTCCCCTGTTTTTCCTGGTGGCAGGCGCTCTCAGGGTTTATCCCCTCCCCGATCAGGGGGTACGAAGGGGCGGGGGGTGGTAGAGCCATTTCCTGTATTAGCCCCCTTCCTCCCAAACAACATGTGTCTCTCTCTGGTTTGGTTAGCTTAGCGCTGAGGAGCTGCTGTCTCACATCGGCTCATAATGGCATTTTGAAAGTCCCCTGTGGTCAGCTCTGGCCCCTCTCCATCTCCCCTCGCTGCCAGGTGTCAGGTTGCTGACTTATCAGACAGACGGGCGGGTGAGTCATGGTCCAACACCTCCCAGACTCACATACAGTTTTCCCAACATCTTGTTTTGTTGAAGAATTGGCCAAATCTGGTCTGTTATTTAAGAAAATCAATGCTTTTGTATGTATTTTGTCTTTTGGACATTGTTTCTATTGGTTATGATAACCTTGAAGCATGATTTCAGACATGGGGTCAGATATACAACAATGACCATTACCTATTACACAAGTTTTTAAAAGAAATGGTCCAATGATCCAAAGAACTTTAGTCAATGAATCAGTGAGTTCATTGTTCAAAGTTGCCACCAGGACCTTCTCCATTTGCACATACACCTGCAGGATGACATGCCTGCTAGATTCTCTGTTGCATGCAGTTTTGTTTACGTTCAGGTGGCAGCTAAACTGAACGGAAAAGAAGAAGAATTTAAAGCAGAAAGAGACGCAGACTTTTGGTAATTCTGTAGTCATTCAACACTTATGCTGACTAATGAGAAAAGCCTTTGTCCGAAGCCTGCAGCAGCATCCTCATCAGTGCGTCACACGGTATTGTCTAACTGAGGCAGTGGAGGATTTATTTCAGACAGGATTAAGGCTTTCTGGCCCTAATGAGTGCCATTGTTGCAGAGTCTAAAAATGTCTCAGAAATCTCTGCAGTGCAGCCCATGTGTAACATCTTATCATAACCAAGGGAAATAACGACAAGAATTTACTTAAAAAATGAGCTGAATTTTCCTGTAAGAGTTAAGTCTTTGCCTGTAATGTTGTTGACTCTTCACATAGTAAAGTTTCCTCCCTGACTACATCTGCCTGCGAAGGCAGTAATATATCTGTTATACTAGACTCTGAATGTCTGGAGACCCAATTTCACTGAGATAACACCAACAGTTTTGCAAAATTAATTTAAGAAACTTAAATCCGAACAAAATATTAGTAAATTGGTAAAATGATCAGTTTTGATGTTGGAAAAATTTTTTAGCATCAGTCTCTCTGTGTAACTGTGGTGTGTTTTTCTTCTTGAGTTAACAGGAAGAGTTGCAGTTTGAAGGTCCTCACATACAGTAGCTTACAAGCTAAATGATGTGTTTGTGTGTGCATGTTTCTCTGGCTTGTTCATGTCACCTTTTACAGCGTGTAAGACACGTTACCTTTCCCTGTGCGATGATGTAGAAGGTGCTGCCCTCCTCTCCCTCCCGGATGACGTACTCTCCTTTGTCATAGTATTCCTAGTGGGACGGGGGAGAGTGAGGGTGAGGACAACAGTCAGAGCTGAAGCATTATATTGATTTAACCATCGACCTGGCTGGTCTGATTCCTGGTAGCTGGTCCCCTGCGGGATGAGCGCTGGAGTTCAGCCATTGATGTTCTGTTATTCAGAGCTTCTCAACCTGCTGATTAGGAGGGGATTTGGGGGCTCACGGGAGTAATGAACCATGAAGTATAGGTCAATAGTACGTGCTAATTATGATGCTTTTAATGTCTGTCATGAGGGCCTTTCATGGTCATGGTAATAAGATGAATTTGTCGGTGGTGGATATTTGTGTTCTGACACCATGCTCTCTGTTAACGTTGTTTTAAGTGCTCGTTAAAATTATTATTACCTCTGCTATCACTTGGTGAGTTATTTTTTTTAATATCCTCTTAATTTAATTCAAGAAATGTCAAAAAGAAATTACCATACATTAACAGGGACATGACTTCAAATTACTGATTTTGGCTGAGTTTAAAATCCCAAAATATACAATTTATACTGACATGAAGCTGAGAAAAACAAGCAAATGCTGAGGAGTGAGCGGCGAACACTTCACACGATCATGTACTGAAACCATTGAAAGTATAAATTGGAATGGATTTTTTTTAATACCTGTAAAATCGTTTAACTACTCGATTGATCAACTAATTGATTCAGCACTAGTCATGTAAGTGTTTAGGCACAAACAACTAGCCAACACACAAATTACCATTTGTCATAATATCAGTCCATTTACTTTGATTACTGATTTTTACAGCTTTAGTCATCAGAAATATGGTTTCTGTACAGCAGTCTTCCTGCTGCTAGCATTGTCAGACAAGATGTAGCTTCGATAAACACCTAATACACAACTGCTAATAGCATTTCACAAGAGCAGCAGGGCTCAGATTACAGGAGTTTTAAATTGTAGACCATTTCAATATCAGGTTGCCTACATGTATGTTAACTATCGACCTGTAGTATCATCATCCTGATCGTCTATACTGTAATTCCACGTTGGTCTGTTCTGTATCTCCTGCATGTCTACCTGTACTGGGAAAGGGATCCCTCCTCTGTCGCTCTTACTGCAGTTTTCTTTCCTATCAAAAAGGGTTTTGGGGGCTTTTTTCCTTAACTAAATTGAGGGTCTAAGGATGGAGGCTTTGTGACTTGGCTGGGCTATATGAATAAAACTGACTTGATTTCAGTTTCAGAGACAGACTCCTCCACTTCATGCTGTCAGTCACTCTCTGCCCATAACAAACCACACACACCGGCCCGACCGCAGCA
Organism: Chaetodon trifascialis; assembly: GCF_039877785.1. Lineage (NCBI taxonomy): Eukaryota > Metazoa > Chordata > Actinopteri > Chaetodontiformes > Chaetodontidae > Chaetodon > Chaetodon trifascialis. Next base: position 20,686,670 of record NC_092061.1, on the reverse strand, counting down.
CTCAAGCCAGGCTGCTGAATCAGCGAGCTGCCACAGCGCCTTCCATTTTAAAGCTTTTAGGTGAAGAAGGGGAAGTGCAAAGAATGAAGGTGACCAGGATGAAATGTTCACCGGGACAGATGCCAGATTCCCGCTGCTGAGACAACGGCAGTAATCCATTTGACTATAGAGGACTTTGGCGAAAAGTGAACAAACAAATCAGAGCAACCACGCGTAAACATTCCCTGGTGTTTACTGTCAAAACTCTTGACACAAGTGGCATTTTCCTTGAGCGTCCGAGCTTGTTTACGTCCCGTTTACGCTTCAGGAGAGCCTAGTTTACCACCCGCCCATGACAGCGGAGACAACATGCCATGGTTTTGTTTATAAAGACTGTCTGGATGATACAGTGACTGTGCAGGGGATCGACAGCATTTGAATTGTGTCTCGGGTTTGTTATACTCGGCTTCTGAGCTTGAATCCTAAACTTGACCCAAATAATGACCTTTTCAGGAGAGAAAAAGGACATTTTCACTATAGAGCTTAAAAGCACATCTCGTCATAAGACCCTGACTCCCAACAATCACCTGCATACAGCCCTCCTGTCTTATCTCTACCATCAGCACGCTCTAAATTGCTTTGCTCATGTTGGTTTCAGAGAAAGCTGTTAATGCTCTGTTGTGTGTGCCCAGGTTTGGCTGTAGTCATCCTATTTTTGGAGACTGTCAATCGACCAGTCAAAGCACATATTCAACTGCATGTCTCTCTGCTTCCATTGACAGAGACACTAAAATAAGAGGACTAAGCCTTTTTTAAGACCACCCCAGTCTTCAGCAGCCCCCAGGTGGACTGGTTGTCCTGTGCAGCTCCTTGAAAGCATCACACTGCCGTCAGAGAGCCGTTGAAGTATCAGTCAGTATCAGTCAGTATCAGACATGCATGATTGATTTAAAAAGTGGTAAAATATGACAGTTGTTACTTTCAGCCATCCCTTTTTTGCAGAGAAGTGACATTTATGGACACAGAGAGAAGAAACCTTGTAAGGAAGTGGTTGTATGAGTGATTTTTTAAAATTTAATTACAGTATACTAGAATTTATACACATGTACAACATATAGGCCACATGGTCCATGTCCCATTTGTGTCAAAGCATGTTCTGCATTTGTATGCACTCTGTAACACTGTAACTTTCTGTTCTCTGTTCTGGCTGCTTTTACACTCTGGTTTTTGTACAGATGAAAGGAGTAAATTTGTTTCTGTTTGACAGAGCGAGGCTAGCTGTTTCCTGTCTCTGTGCTAAGCTAAGCTAACCGGCTGCTAATGGGCAGATGTGAGAGTGGTATTGATCATGGAACTGTCTGACAGTAAGATAATAAGTATGTTTCCCAACACGCAAACATTTGCTTTAAAATGACATACATTTTCCAGATGACAAGCAATTTCTTCCATTCGTGTAAATAATAATAAGGTTGGAGCTGTTTTCCTGCCAGTTGTGTGCACAAATGCTATCTTTCCCTAAATTTAACCAAATAGCAGTTTCAGTTGAATGGACCTAGCTAGGCCTTAGCCATACAGCAGAGGTAGTACAGCAGAAACACTCGAATGGTAACAGCATCCACCCTCCAGCACCTCTAAAGCTCTCTAACACCTTACATCTTGTTAAATAAAACCGACAAAGTGTGATGACAATTTGCTGTTTTACAGGTTGCGGGTCACATGTATGTGCTGGACAACTGAACATTAATTACATTAAACAGATGCAGCGGTAACTGCTCGCTGTCTGAAGGCACATCTGATGTCATTATTCAGCTTCACCATCTGTCACAGTGTCACACAACAACATATAGCATCATATGGAAGCTCTCACAATCTGTGTTTGTCTTAGAGCTCTCTGATATTCTGAGCATCTTCCTCATTTTAGCAAGACATGCTATTAAAGCGAATAAGATATACAGTATTTAATCCCTCTCTTGAGACAAAAAATATTTTGTAGCTGCATCATGTTGCAAGATCCAAATTTCAGGCTTCACAGGGTCACAGAGCTGCAAGCTAAGACTGCTACAATTTTAGTTGGTGAACTGAGCTGCCAAGTTCTGACCGTCAGTGTTGTGTGATGACATTAATTATAGAAATTATTTCATGCCAGGATCGTGAGTGAATGAAAAGATAAGTTATTTTCATTTCTATCTTGTGTTTTTACTTACAGCAGAGCCCATTTCTTGCCATTGAAGCATTCCAGTTCTAATTGCAAAATGCAGATCAGACCGAAAACCTGAAAGAGAATCCTAAAAACGAGGTACTGGGATGGGTGGACCCCCCCCCCCCCCCCCCCCCCCCCCCCCCCCACACACACACACACACACACACACGTAGACATACTATACAAGCAAAAACACACACACACCAGAACACACCAAATTCCATTCCCCGACTGTTTGACAAGAAGCTTCAATATTATCTGGCAGATTCTCCATGAACATCTGCACCACTATTAGGTTTCTGCCTAATAGTGGTCGCCCCACCCCCACCCCCCACCTCCCCGAAAGGCAACAGAATCGGTGCCCTCAGAAAGGACTGAATAAGGAAATTCTCCCACAGTGGAAAGTAGTGGGACAACCAACGACTGCAAGGAACGTCCTTGAAGTTTTCATTGTGAAAAGACGCTGAGACAGGCTGTTTTTGACCTGAAGCTGACAAGCTCCGCTCCATTTTCTCCTTCACTGTTGAAATACAATGCTTAAGGAGGAGAGCTGGAGTGAGCCTTTCTCCTGCGTGTTTCAACATACACACATATTCACTTTTACACACTTGTATGTTCTCACACCAAAAGGCTGTCACTCGCACATCTTTAAGAAATCACTCGTCCCCCATTTGAATAAACACTTTCTGGGGCCTTGGTCAAATAATTACGGTAACAATATACAGCGCCCGGCGATGACAGGAATAATATCGGCTCTGTTCATCAGCAAGGTAATTTGTGAGGTCTTGCCGACTGGAGGTAGGAAGAATATGCTGACACGCAGTAATGGTATATGGCCAAATGGTAATGATATTTTGACAGCAGCTATCTGCGACGCTGGGACTCCCATGAGCTGCCAGAGGGTTGTGCAATACTGAGGCAATACAATGAACAGTCTAATTGTCCCTCCAGTAGAAATATAGATAGTTTGAAAGAATAACTTACCACCTCGAGGCAGTCCACTATTTTGCTTAGCTTGTCTTCTGGTAGATTAGCCAAGAGTGAAACACTGACAGAAAAGACAAAACACAGATGATGAACATTGATTTCTGCATGTACATTAGAATACAAATTACTATGCACACACTACCAGGGTCCTTTCATGTAGAACCATACTTCCTGTGTCACTGTAATCAAGTGACATGATCTACACTTGATGTCATGTTTCAGAGTTAGGTTTTCAGTGATAGTTCACACATTAGCAACGATTAACTTTATCTACTTTCGACTGTTTTTCTCAATTTCACATTCATCATTTTCTGTCGCTAAACGCTCAAGCTTTTAGCCTCTTCAGCCTCTTTAAGCTGCTTGGTTTTGTTCTCAGCCACCAAACTAAGCTTGCAGCTTAGACAGGGCCACAGTAGGCTTACCAGTGGTGCACCAGTGGCCACCAGTGGTGTATCATGGATCTGCAGCCACAGCTTTGTTTTCGAATCTTTCTGCCCCCCAGTGGTACACGATTGCTTAATGCAGCTTTAAATATTCTGTTGGTATAACTGTCTTTTTGCTATGGTGAAAAAAAACACTACTACTACTTCTACTACTACTGTTCCAAGGGACAAAATTAGTTCATTAAAATTTGTCCAAAATGATCTACACACTTCTCCTTCATATTGTTATTGTGTCTAACAGAACCCCCAGATCCCGATCACCTGGTCTATTTTCTGTTTTTGGCCTATTTAGCTAAGACTCAGGAATTTATCCTTTTATGTTTCCTTAAATATTGGTTAGCAGATGGTGGCCATTAGATAGTTTGATGTAGATGTTTACTGACCATATTTCTACCATGTCCCCTAAAAAGGGCTTCCTAATTGGCTGGCGGGAATCCACTAAAATCATATATTGCACATCAAATCATTGAAGAACAATGTCATTCTCCACTTCTATCTTGACCATTACTTTCTTATATAGGAAACATTTTGTTGGACATTATTGCTGACAAGAATCATTACAGTAAGGTAAGACTAGCTTTGTGGCTACAGCTTGGGGCTAACCTTCGGAGGAAGTTGCGGTACTGTTCATGTCGCGTCTCAGCCGTCCTCCTCATGATGTTCTGAAACACCTCCCGGTCCAAAGCCCACGTCCTCACTTTGTTCACCGCTGCAAAAGCAACATCACCTCCATCAGAAAGCAGGACACAATCCAGGTTCTGACCTTTCAACAAACTAGTTAACCTGATTAGTAAATATCAAAGGAGCAGCTGTTTCCAATAGCAGAGGAAAACTTGCAGGCTGATAATCATGATGGAATAGTGAGTGACAAAAAAAGGAACATTCTTTTTCCCTCCCTTATCTTTCTTCCCATTTTCTTGTTTAATTAAACCTCTCTATCTCTGCAAAGACATCACATATTGTTTTGTTGTGTCAGATGGACAAAGGAGGCGAGAAAAACACCATAATCTGTCCTCTATCGGTGGTGAGTCACATCAAATCTACAGAAACTCTGAGACGAGTGTCCGTTGGTGCAAGGTGGAAGAAGCAGTGAAAGTCTGACATGAGCCAGTAGCAAAGAGTTCCCCTTCATCTGCTTCATCTGTTAGCATGTAAAACCCACTGAAAGAGACTTGTCAAACTGTCACGTTTTTTTCCACTTCACCCTGAATATGGAGGTCAACTCAGTGTCCCTCCCCCAAGGGCCACTGGTCAATTACTTGGTAAAATACACAAACCTGAACAAAGAGCACTCACATAGCATATGGTATGTGCTTCCCAAATGCCAAAGAGGTGAAAACCGATCAGAATCCAAAGCTGTGTATATCATGTAAAGCCTTTGTCAACACACCCATGCAAAAGCTTGTTTACTTCAGTCTAATGACCTCTCTGATTCTCCTGCTCTCAAGATCAGGCGATTATCAGCTCTGAGAAGTCACTGCGACTCAGACGAAGGTCAGGGAAGTGTCAGATTACATTCAGGGGTGCCTTTTTAGGGAAATAAGAAAATATCATGTTAAAGAGTAAGGGGCAAGATGGGAACCTCATTTTCATTGGTCACTGTGGCCGGTAACAGAACAAGGGTAGCTACCATGTTGTCCCCTCAGCCACAGTCACTATTCTGCGGGTGTTAATTATCCTCATGTGAAAATCTAAATAGATTCGCACCAAACCTTGGATTTTACACCTCACCACTGTGCTCAATGTTCAGTCAGTGTTAGCTTTAGATCTTTAGATAGATTTTTGTCAGTGACCTTTCAAAGCATAGAGACGACAGTTGTCCACAACTTAAAGTAATAGTTCATCAGGGAAAAATTGCTTGCTAGGCCTCAGAGCTCAAAAACAAACAAGCTCTGAAGCTCACCAACATTCACTGCTCCCAGTTTCTGTCTGATGTTTGGGCTTTTGGCTGTCTGCCTGTCCCTTCTTTAGTATTAGGAGACATAATTGACAGAGATCTTTCTCTTGTCTTTTTCATTTCCCCAGCACTTTCCTGCTACCTGGAACGACTTGGTGACATAATCCTTCACTGCACATTGCCTCTGTGCTCTGTGCTACACCCTGCAGCGTGAACGGCCCAGACTGCTGATTATGTGTGGAAATCCTAACTTCATGAAGTGTTGAATTGGGACACCACTAGACTGCATGTGGATGCACAGTCTGAGGAGGGAGGGGCGACAGCAAAGCGGAGTAATGGGACACATCATCAGACTTCTGTTACGTGACATTTGATTGTGTCTGCCACAAGGTCACAGTGTCAGTCCCTGCAGTGGTTAGTGTGTCCTTCCTCAACCATCATGGACACACTGACTGACTGCTCAGTCACGTTCAGGCAGACCAAAGAATCACTTCAGTCTGATGCAGCAAATGCAAAAGTGCAATCTGATCAGAAGAAGCTGACTTCTGACAAACTTTGTCTGCTTAAATGTAAAAGCCTTTACCTCGCACTGATGCAGTCCGTGTGCAGTTGTACAGAATGGCTAATTCTCCAAACGTGGTCCACACCGTTATAGATGTGAGCAGTTTGTTGTGTTGGAACACATCCAGCTTCCCATCTGTAAGTATGAAACAAGGACAATCAATAGTTTTTTTAAACCCACATTTAGGACACGGATGACAATACACAGGAGACAGACAATGCGCTACAGGCACAATCGAATGACATTTAAGTTTCATTCAATTCAATTAACACAGGACAAGGGGTTAGGCTACTCATCAGGCTCCTTTGGCTCAAACATCACAACATTCTTCTTGTGCTTTTCATGATTTCACCACCTGGTAGATGTGGATAGAGCCTGAAGAAATCCCCGCAAACAAACAGGTATATGCTACCTGTTACAGAGACTCAGGAGAAATACTTTAAGCATGTGAAGCACCCTTCATTTCCTGCATTTCCTGTGACTTACAACATGAATTCTGGGATGTATCACAAATAATAAGAATAATAACCTCTTGGATCCAGCCCAGCTAAAACTTATGCTACTGGCTTAAAAAAAAATAGAAGAATATCTTCTCTAAATTCCTAAAATCATTTATATATGACAAGGAAACAACAAAATATCCCCTCATCCTTTCCTCCTTCCTACCATATGTACCTGCTGCTGGAGCAATGTTAGACATAATATTTATTTTTAGGCTCTCGGTCCATCAGTGACCCTGAAATAAAATCATGTGCTGCACAAATTACAACTCAAATTAAAGACTTCATTAATGAGATTACAATCACTGGCTCCTGATGTCTGTGTGACTATTTCAAGGGCTTTCATTGGAGAATAATCATTAATCATGAGCAGTTTTAATACCCTTATAATTATTCCAATCACAAAAGCAAAATCTGTGCTGGATTTAGATTCATTCAGTGCACTCAAGATTCTGTTTTACATTTGTCTTAAAGATTCATCTTTCTGCATTCATTCTAATATGTCAATGTTTGGTCACAGTTGGACACACCTGACTTTGTGTGATTGGTTACATTGACTCTACTGGAGAGACGCCATCACTGTGCCGACCTATTGCATTTTCCTCTCCAGTGAGAAATCATTGTAACACCAGACAGCAGAACAAATACTCAGACATTTTGTCTGTGAATGGCTAATTTCACCACCAACCACGCTGGCTGATGACCAACCATTGTGCCATGTGGTCATCCAAGAAACTTTGTTGCCTGGTTACTCTGAAAGAGTTGTCAGTGACATTCGGGACCTACCGGTTACTACAGATGGAAAAAGTTAGCTTTGGGGCCCCTGTGTCAACCAAAAAAAAACTACAAACCAACCACTGAATTAATTGATTCAAGCAAACGTAGAAGTAAACGGCTAAACAAATAGATGAAAAACAATATCTAAATATCTAAAAAATAAACACAGACTGAGGTTATGGTATGCTTCACTTCCATGTACTTCGTAACACAGTGTGTCTGAGTGACTGTATGAATACAAAATTAACTTTTTCACTCTCCTGCCAAGAGCTGTTAAACCAGAGGAATTTATACTGTATGCACCTGCCAATAATGCTTTTCACAAGCCAGAATAATCACAGTCTACGTTCTTCAACCAAAAACATTAGGTTAGTTGACCTTTCAAAGTGGTACGAATGTTTGTAAAAGTTTAGATGCCATTAATCTGTGTAGAGAACCAATCAAAAGCATGCTTGATGCAGAGTGGCTGCTTCCCTGTGATTTGATTGGCTTGTGGTCAGGGAGGCTGTGCAGAAGCCAGTGAGGGCAGAGGTCGAGAAGATACAGAAAGACCAAAACAGTCATTAAGCATCTTAAAAAGCTGCTTGCCAGAGTGGCAGGTGGCTCAGCTTTTCCTGCCAAACGTTTTTCTGTTCATTTCAGACCCTCTGACCCTGCAGTCAGCACAATTTAACTCCATAATTGGTCACTTAAAAAGCAGTCAAATGTAAGATAATACACAGCTTGGGAAGGATACACATGGACACAAAACAGAAAACAAAATTATCAAAGTAATTGCTGTCTGTAATGCTCCACATCTGGCTTGTCATTTACATCATAGATTTTCATGCACAGCATCACAACTACTGTAATATTTTCCCTGACCAGACATCTTGAATAAAGCCATTGGTGATTCATCACAGGTCAGATGATGAGATCATGAGATTTGGGTTTGTAAATTTCCAAAACCACATCGAATAAATTCATACTTTGACTGATTGAAATAAAATGTGAATGTATGTGTGTCCATCCACTGCTGTTACTTATTCATCAAGATAAGCAGTAGGTGGTGCTAATGCAGATAATACAGATCTGATGTTTTCATCTCTGAAGTGGACATTTACTCACATGATGTGTTTTGGTCACGGGTCACATCTCCTTGCAGTTCTCGCACATTAGTTTTGTGTAAAAGGTTCTCAAATGTATGAAAATTACAAGTCTGCTACTGTCCATGTCATCTTTCTTAAAGGTCCAGTGTGTAGGATTTAGTGGCCTCTAGTGGCAAGGTTGCAGACTGCAATCAAGTGAACACCCCTCGCCTCACCCTCTCCTACAGTGGCCGTAAAAAACATGAAAGGCACACTCTAAAGGCAGTGTTTGGTTTGTCCGCTCTGGGCTGCCGTAGAAACATGGTGGACTCTGTGGACTCATTCTCAGGTAACAAAAACAATTCTTATTTTCAGGTGATTATACACTAATGAAAACATAACTGTGCTTTGAAGTTGTTATGGCTGATACAGGCTGTGGGTGTGTCATGTGACATGTTGATCGTTTGTTGTTGTGAACAGCCAAATGGTGCGTCACTTTAAATGTTGCTGATGCAAGGAACTGTGGGGCGGCATTATCCCCTTTCCAGCCCCATGTGACCTATGCTACAGAGAGAAGAACAAAGTGGATCGAAGAAGTCATTTCCTCTAAATTTCTTGACCAAGAAGACGATGATCAAACAGGACTGAGCCTACCTCCCAGGACGAACAGATGGTTCCCGGGCTCTCCCTGCTTGATGACGTACTCTCCCTGCTGGTAGGTGCGCTCATACATACACTCCACCATGTCTTTGATCTGCTGCAGCTCCAGCCTCTTCAGGTACTGGTTCTTGTTCAGGGCATCTGTGAGCAGCTTCTTCACACTGTTCACACACACATAACAGAGGAAGGCTTTGAAATGTGACGTCTGCTGTGAAAACAAGTGGTGATCTTGAACATTGTCGTTTGTGTTAGCTAGTGAATGGTTACACTGGATGACTGACACGCTGTCGGTCACTTAACTTTGCATTTTTGTCATTATGTTTTTTTCGTTTTTAACGTGTTTCTTTAGGCAGAGAGAAACAGAAGAAAAGAAAGATCTTTGGACAGTTTAAAACGGAGTGCATTTGATCGAGTGCACTTTGAGTTTTCTTCATACTCCAATACATTTAACTTGAAATTCAGTTACTCACTTCTTTGCAGGTTCAGATTTAGCCTTCGATAAAAAAACTAAATACTGATATCAACTTCAAACATTTTGATAAACAAATAATAATGTTTAAAAAAAATGTTTAAAAAGTACCTGTTTCTTGTCTATTTTCTTGGTCTTACATGTTTAGTGAATTGACGATCTTTGTGTTTTGTGCTGCTGGTCGACCACAAACAAACAATTCAAATACACCAACCCTACTGTGGAATATTAGGATGGACATTTTTCACTATTTCTAATATTTTCAACCATTTGTTCATCAGTTAATCGATAATCAAAAATAACCAAAATATTAATTTACAGTAAAAAGCAATTGTTTGTTGCAGCAGTCCTTCTTTGCTTTCTTTCAGTCTGTTCTTCCATCCTCCCTCTGTTCCTTTTTCCCTCTTTGTGTCAGTCTCTCTTTTCTCCTTTTCTCTCTTCTTTGTATCTTGGTTTTTGTTTCTTTCTTTACTTCATTCATCCATTTCTGCTTTCATTTTGTTTTCCTGTCCATCTTTGTCTTTCTTTCCTCCTTTACATTTTCCTTTCCGTACTTCCTTCCTTATTTTTTGCTGCTTTGCTTCGTCCTTCCCTCTTTATCTATTTCTTCCCTTCTTTTCATCCTTCACTCCTAATTTTCCTTTCCCTTCCCTCTATCCCCCATGTCCTTCTTCAACTGATCCAAAAACATCAGAATCACCAAAACTAGAGATGTGTGTTTTTTACACAACAGCAAAACAGCCTTTTTCACCACAAATACTTCAACTTTGTACTTTTGATAGTAGTAGGTTTTACTTATAGTACTTGTTTATGTTTACTGAGTTAAAACTGATTTAAAAGGTATGTTTCCATTGCAGTTTTCATACTTGCTCAGTGAAGGATCATTTTAAGTACTTCTCCCACCGCTGACTGCAGCTCTGTGGTGCGTTCCTGAGCCCACTGAGCCACCAGGACGCCCACATCCACATTACTCACTTTTTAGTCTGCGTGAAAAATATTTTGTCTCCTGCGAAAAGATGACTATTTGCAGCCACTGGGCTCCTTCCGACAATGAATCAAGTGAAACAGCGAAAACATAAAATCATCATGAGCTGTCAAACTTCGCCGTAGTGCATTTTAACAGCTGCAGCGAGAAGAAGACATCACTTCCTTTGGGGAGTTGTAAACCGCAAAGGTTAAGAGTCACGGCTGGATGCAAACTATAGATCATGAGACCCAGTCGCTGCTCGGAGAGGCGAGCGGCGCAGGTGGTGGGTGGTCTGTTTATCCACCTTATCGGGTGCAATAAATTATCACTTTGGGCGTCATAAAACGAGGGCAGATGACATCCAGCCCTTTATTTTTCAACCCACATCCCTTCCTCCCACCTAGATGTGTCATTACTTTGCCGGGTCTGCACCACGCTACAGTGTCATTCACAGAGGATGAGGATTCTGTTCCAGAGGGCCAGTCTGCATGAGGGTACCAGCCTGCCTCATTTACATTGGTTCTGGTTATATAATGCACACTGGGCTTATTAGCAGCATATGTTTGAAACATGAGGATCAAGTTGAGAGAGGGAGACTCTGCATGCTCACATGTATTCACTGCAGCGCGCTGTATTCATGTTGTACAATATGAAGAACACTTACTGTGACAAAAGGCAATTTGGCTTTCATGCTAGAAAATGTTTCGAAAGAAATCATAAATGTGCACATATACCAATCAAAAGTCAACACATTGATACATTTGGCTGCATTATAAGAGCCAAAAGTGGGACTAAATGAAGAGGTGTTTCAGACCTGGCTCTTATTGCTGAGCTGAGCCAAATGATCTTGCTCACTAAGAAGAGCTGGAATTCACATCACCAGCTCCTTTTTCTTAATGAGCGAAAAGCAGAATTGAGTGAAACAGAATGAAGTGAGTAGGACATTTTCAAGGGATAGTTTGGGAAATAAGCTTATTTACTTTCCGGTGGAGAGTTAGACGACAGGATCAATACCACTCTTGAGTCTGTTAGTTAACTAAGAAGCCACAGCCAGCAGATGGTTAGCTTAGCTTAGCTCAAAGGCTGGAAACAGGGGGAAGCGGCTAGCGTGGCTCTGTCCAAAGGTAACAAAATCCATCTCCCAGCCACTCTAAAGCTCACTAATTAACACATTTTAACTCATTTATTTTATCCAGATGAAAACCACAGTGTGAAAGTGACAGTTCACTCTTTTACAGAGGGTCATGTGTCAGAATGTTTCTTGGCCAGTCACTAACTTCCTGGAATCACCACTGATTGCCTCGCAACTGCTGAGCCTGGAAACTGATGACTGTGAAAGTTGTATCATGTACAGTGGATCTCAAAATGTTTCGTTCAGTTTCTAGGTTGTAGAGTAGGCTGTAACTTTTCAACTTTTAATATAACTCGTCTTTATCAGTGTGATATCTGTGGTTCTTTCTGATTACATTAATTAGACAGGTGACTTAAAATCACCATACATGCTAGCTATACAAAACAACCTTACAGTCATCTCTTTTCTAAACAATCTGCTAAGAAACACACTGTTTACTGTTAATTTAAAAAAAAAATTCTAAGAAAAGTATAACTGAAGCCAGTGTTTGGGCTGTATGTTGAACTGGAGAGCAGCTGAGTGGCATCTTCAGCAGTCTTGTCAGTGATCAGAAGATCAGGGATCAGTCCTGTCTCAGTGTCGACCTCTCTGATCCTGCTCACAGCCACTGGGCCGCGTTCGTATGCAAGCTTAATATTTAACATGTTACTTCTTCAGAGGCAGAGAGCTCTGATGGATTGACATGTTTGCTTCATTGAGCCTCTTTTGTCAGTTTCAATGATCCTTGGTGTCCCTTTTTGAGGCTTGAAGCCTTAACGTCCCCAAATACCATTGTGTGCATTTTTGCCATTAATTGTAAACAAGGCTATAATAATCAAAACTGAAAAGCCATTTATTGTTTCATGAGAGTATCAAACCTACAATACGTGGCCAAATGTATATGGACGCCCAAGGATTACACCGATGTTCAAAATAGACTCATTTGGGACGCACAGTTGATTATATATCACATTTGTTTTCTATGTTTTTATCAGTCCTGACTTTAAGTCACTGACCAGCAGCTGAATAATCTGGACCTGAATGGTGTTGGTCTTTACGACATCTTTTTTTGCACATCATCACACTGAAATCTGCTGCTGCTTGTGTTTGCAGCTCTCCTCCACTAGGTCGAGATGGACTGAGCCTGAGGGTATCGTAAACCTTTTAACTGCCTTCTGTCTGGCCTCGTTTTCATCTTCTTTTTGTGTCTTTGAACCTCTCTGAAAACAAACCTCTTACCTTGCATCCTTCGGTACCCGGGCCTTCTCGAAGGAGAACTTTGGCAGGCCACTGGAGTCGTAGGTCCTGGATGTGGGTTCTGCCGACACCCCGGCTTTGGCCCCCTTCCTTCTGTTGAGGGTTTCCTTGATGCGAACGCTGAGGTTGGGGCTGCTCTTACCACTGGTTTTGATGGAGGGCGGCCTCGATGGCAGACCTGCCGAGGCTGCGCTCTGGTTCCTCATCACGTCCTGCAGCTTGTTGAGCTGGATGCACTTGTTCTGCAGCTCCTCGCTCAGCTCGGCCAGAGCTCGCGTCTGTTTGGCCAGCTGCTCCTGGAGACCTTTGATCTGCTGCTCCTTGGCACAAAGCTCCTCATCCCTCCTCTTGCCCTCTCGCTCCAGCTCGTCCACTCGGGCCCTCAGGGAGTCCAGGGATGAGTTGTTGAACCTGCCACCGTTATCTTTGTGGGCTCGGCTGTTGGAAGCTGCAGCAGCAGAGCCGTCTGTGTGTTTGTAACGCTTTGATTTCATCGAACCGTTCCCCATCTTATCACCTGAGGATCGGAGGGAAAGTCAATATTTGCTGAAGTGACTGAAACGTTATCACAGAGAGGTGAGCTTTTCTGACAGGACAGTGACATTTAGCACAGGAAGATCTGTTTGAGGAAGCTGGGAGTGAGGTTTCAGACAAAAGCGCTGACGCTGTGAGGAGAGAAAACCGGAGAAAGATGGAAAGAGAGAGGAGAGAGAGCAAATCAGTATATAATGGTCAATGAGTGTGTCCTCCGCATTTATTATTCAGAAGGCAGGAAGTATTACATTACATCAACAGTCACTCCCTATCTGCCAGCAGTGAAGGAAATGCTGCTCAGGAAGCTTTCAAAGAAAACGTGCCAAAATAAAAACAACTTCAACAACAGCATTTCACTCTGAAGTGAACTTTTCAGCCATGTTTCTCTGCACATAGTAAGAGTGCATATGGGAGAAAATGTCAGAGAACAATCCTGCTTTTGTCGTTCTGGACTGTCGCCCACTCACACACACAGTCCACTTCATTCATGACATTCCTGCTGGATACAGTGAGCGGATGGCAGATCAGACTGTTCTCTGACATTATTCTGAAAACTCAAGGACTGCCATCATCTATAAACCTTTTTACAGACATTACTACAGAACTTATCTTCTCCTTTGTTTTAAAGCCTCAACTCCACACACTGACCAGTGCCACTAACAGATTTACTGTCATTCAGCCGAGGACGGTTCATACTCTAAGAATATTCCCCAGCTCTTTTTATAACGTGAAGGTAATTCAAAACGAATTCAGTTTAAATTCACTTATTAAAAGGACTCCTAAGAGGACCGTGCACCTGCTCCTCACGATGCCTCGTCATTCCTCCCCACAGAGTGATAAATGACTTCAGTTCAGAGTGACTCTCGCGCTCACCTGATTAGTTTCCGGAGCCTTCAAACGAGTCTGCACGACGATTTAAAAGAAGAAATAACGTGTTTGCACATTCGAGCATCCGTAGAGAAACCGTCCATCCAGCAGGCTGTCCGTATCCTCTCCTCCCTCTGTCTGCCTCTCGCGCTCTCTTTCCTCCCCGGCGGTGCGCGTTCCTGTTGGCGCGCGGCAGCCGCTCTGACTGACAGGTGAGGTGTGAGCGAAGCAGACTCCTTTATTCAAATTTATAGAAGAATTAAGCAGTTATCCATTAACACAGGTTGTAATAATGAGGCTTAACTTTTTTGTTAACCTTTATTTATCCAGGAAAAACATGTGATGACATGTGATTTAGAATATCATGAATAGCAAAAACAATCATCCAAAATACAACCTAAATATCACTTTTAAAAAACCCAAGATCCGTGTAAAATTATAGAAATGACTCCAACCAATCCCAAACATAACTGGCATGTTAGAACATGCACACAGTGAGACATTGCCTTAAAAAGAGCAGATAAGGCATAAGGGAAGATGAGGGATGATAGGGTGCAGAAACTCAACTCAACAACTCTTGTTTGCTGTACGTGTGGGCATGAGGCTGGAGCATTTCTGCAGCAGTGATGTGAATTCACACAGAGCAAAATGTAGCTATTTGAGATGTAACGGCAGCGGTTCAAGGCAGAAGGAGCAGCATACATAAAAACTCCTCCACTGTTAGTAAAAATGAGGCCTGGTAACAAAAAGCATAGCGGTTCACACATTCAAACATGTAGGTTGTTGTAGAGAAGAAGTGATATCTGCGATGGCATCAACAGCCCCACTTACCAATGAATCACGCCTCAGGCCCGTAGTTTAACTAACAGTTTGTCAAAAGAAGCATCTAAATAGAAATGTAAATAAATGGATAAACAAATAAAAAGAAACACATTCTTCCTCGTAAAGAGAAAAAGTTAAATTGATAAGAAATGAAACACAACCTTGTTCATGTCAATACACTCATATTGACTAAGGTTAATGTTTAGACGTCACTGTGCAACATGACTGAGTCAGTTCACTCACTTAATGGCTTTTCTGTACCTCTGCCACTATCACCCTCTGTTTTAGCCTTATCCTGTCATTACCAGCTGCGACAGCACTGCCGGGATTGTTTTCACCTCGTCAGTCTGTGTGTGTGTCATCATGGCAAAATGTGGTCCTGGAGACACCTATTATAGCAGGAACGACCACAGAGGCGGTTTTGACTGCCTTCCCAGCTGTTAGTATGTCTGTCTGTGGACAGATTTTGTCAACACAACAGTGCAAGATACAGTCACCAAACTTCACAGGAGTGTAATTGAGGTCAAAATGAAGGCTGAATTCAAAGTTGGGTGTGATCTGAGCATTTTTGGAAAGGGGGACACTTTGGCCAGTCCCCACAACTGTTAAAGGGCTGTTTGAGGGTTAAGGGTTGGTTTTAAGGGACAGCGTGTTGGATTTGAGACAGAAGATGTGAAAAATCTCAAATATGATACACAGAAAGGACAGGACAGCAAATAAGTACCAGTGCATGGAGATTTGTATCATGTATGCACTTTGAATGAGCCCAATGAAATGTGTAAAAACAGAGGCCAAAGTCAGGCAGGCAAGCCTTCATTTCCAGTGGGGTCAAACTATAGAATGTGCTGTATGCTTAGGATGCTTTATTTCCAGCTGTGAGAGCTGCAGAGCAGTGAGAAGAAGTGTAAACAGAAGTGTTGTGGGCCAGAAAACAATGTGGTCATTGCTAAAATAAAGTTATTCATCAGAGCAGCTGCAAAGAAAGCGAAGAGATGGTACAAGATGGTTTAAACTGCAAGTGCAAAGCTCAGTATGTCTCTGAACTGATCATGTTCCTCTCTTGTGGTAATGTTGTGTATTTTACTTTCTTTTTTTTTTTTGGACAAGCTAAAGTAGACACCCAGGAAGCTGCAGGCTTTCACATTCAGAAATGATTAATTGGTTTTCCCAGTGTGTTTGTCTGTGACGCCGGCAGAAGCAGCCTGGGCTGCAGCACATTTTATTGACAGGCACAGAACAATAATGGCAGGTGGCCAGAGCTGATTCATCTGCAGCACTCAGACCACAGCAGAAATCTAAAACATAGAATCCAGGTCAGTGAATCCCAACCTGCAAGGCCAGCAAGTGACGGACATATGTTAAATGAGCCAACATGTTTACACTAAAGACGTTTAGCTGACTTTATAATTCATGCCTATTCAGGACTTCAGTGACTTGCTTAAGGGCACTCTGGCAGAATGCATGTTTTGGCTGTTCAGTGCTTCAGTTTTTAACTTTGCCACCCCACAGCCAGAAAGTCAGGGTTCAAACCTGCCAATCAGCTTTTTGCAGTTTGCATGTTGTCCCTGTGTTTTACGTGTGTTTCCTGTTTTTGTTTACTGTGCTTACACTCTTACAGGACTGTTTAGATGATAGAACATTACAACTTATGCTTATTTTAGTTTCAAGATAGCATCTAGACCCAAAATCAGTCAAATCTGTTCTGATCTATGGTGAGATTTTGATGAGAAGGGCAGCAGTTCAATAGTTTTCCTCCAGCTGCTGCAGGATAACAAATCACCAGATGCTTGACAGCATACAGTGATATGTTGTAGCTGCAGTTTTCATATTCGGTCAAGGTCATGATAAAATATGACCTTTTTTAAGTTTAGTGCAGTGATTCATAACCTTTTGAGCTTCTGACCTCTTGAAGCAAAACAAAGTCTTCTTGTGAGCCATTAAAATATAAAACTGTTCGGTAAATTGAGCAGCATGTTAGCACATATGAATCTTAGCTCTGATAGAAATTTATTTTATTTTTTTACACTTTTAAAAGCTATTCATCTCACTTTATCATTGCTGCCTCAAATCTCTGTGCATTGCTGTCAGTTGCACTGACTTGATGTGGTCACTTGGTGGAGCCAAATATGTATTTTTGTTTTCTGCCACTAAGCAGAAAATTCACCTTTGGGGAGAAAATGTGATCACACACTCCTCAGATGTTGATCAGAAAGTGTTTGTGTTGTCTTGCCCAGCATTTTATAATGTCCCTCCATATATTCCTGATTCACATTAAAGAAAGTTCTGTGAAGGTTTTTAAGACAAACTTTATAATTTCGTTTTTTGTTTTTTTTTTCTTTCAAATATTCTTTTATTTAATTATTTATTCCCTCTGTTGTAGGGAGACTATGTGTACCATCAATATGTTTGTTTACCTTCCAGGTCTCTGATTCATACTGAACTATGCCTGCACGTCACTTGAGTAACATAATAATTTATACTATTTAAGATTTCAGTCCACACCAGCTCCAGATTTTCAGTGCCCCTCACAGACTGTTAACTCAAACCTCAGCTGCTTTTTGTTGTGCTTTCTTTCTTTTCATGCAATCTCCAAAGAGTGCTCAATGCAGTGCTGTACCCTGGACAGAGGGGCACAACTTTTCACCACGTCAGACGTTCAAGAAGCTGTGCTGGTTGGACTTGCAGATAATAGCAGATCCAGAAACACCTGCTAAAATGTAGTAACGTTGTTTTTATGACTTATGTTGATTGAAAACAAAAATATGCATCACTTGTTGTGTGATGTGCTTGTGGTTCTACTAATTAGAGCCGGTCGTCTCCAGTGTAGCAGATGCTTCTAAATTACTAAATGAATTTACTATGAAAAAGTCATCATATAAAGACTTAACCTCCCTGGACCTGGCGTCCACATATGTAGACATTATACTGCTAATAATGATAATATATATAAAAATAATAAATAGAGTACATTATAGAATATATGTAATATTATAATAATAATAATAATAATATATAAATAACAACAACAACAACAACAACAACAATAATAATAATAATAATAAAATACTGATAATTCTTTGTTTTTACACTCGTCAGGTCAATCAGCTCAAATTGCAAAGAGAAATTAAAAATGCATGCCATGCAAGAGTTCGGGTCTTAGGAGGTTAAAGGTGCACTTCTTCATTTTGTTGTAGCGGCCATTAATCAAACCCAGCTGACTGTTTCTGAGCTGCGTTCAGTGTCAGTCCACTGTGTAAGTTTACCCTGGATAAATAGATAAATATAAATAGATAAATATTCATTTGTGTACTCTGAGAATCATAAAAGTATTTCATATTTCAATCTTTTGTGTAATTTGTGCATGTGATCACAATAATCTGAAACGTATTTCAGACTAATATTTAGAAATTTTTAGAAGTGCATTTGACTGAATTATCAACATGTACAAGTCATCACATTTATGATGAAAAGATGAGTCGCCACTCATGATTTTTCAGCATTATTTTATTAACTCTCTTTTAAACACTAATAATTCATTTATAAATGGTTCCTCTATTCCATTTTAACAGTCCAAATACAAATGAATGAACACAGGGAGGGAAAAAAGAAACACAGTATGTACACAATAAACCACAACAGCACTCAGTGTTGAGGGACAAGCGGTCAAGGCAAAGCACACATCAGTCAAAATATTCAACGTCATACTCTGAGCTCGTACCTTGAAAAATAAGTGTCTCATACAAACTCGTATTAAAAAAAATAACAGTTAAGCCAATATCTGAGGACTACTTAAGCATGTTATGTACCTAGTACAAAATTAAATAACAATAAAATAATAGTAAATATTGGCATGAGGACATAATGTGACTACACAAACAGATTTATAAATAAAAACAAATATGGAGGAAACTGTATTTTTTTAATTATATGAAAAATAAAAACATATAAAGGATATTATTCAGCATGTATAGAAACAGAAATACTCAGTTCACATTTTTCAACCACACAAAATTCATTCACTGTTCTAACTGAACCACCAGGGGGCAGCACAACCACACTCATTTTCTATATGAGAGCAGGAACAAAAGGGGAAAGCATGAACAGTAAGTAGCCCACAGCCTGGCTTAGCTTAGCAGCAGAGGGCTATTTCAACACTGAATATCAGGAACAACAGGAAACACACCATCGTCACACCTTCCATTTAAGGTCACTGCTAAAGGCCTCAGGATGCTTCAAATGAAGTGCTCATCACGGCATCCTCCTGCATCTTCAGCCGCACTTCCTCCATCGCAAAGATGTGGTTGGAGGGGGGGTTCAGATGCTGGTCAACCACGCGAGAAACATTTTGGTTGAAGCTTACCGGTGCCTTAATTCCTTTGAAGCATACTGAGGCTTTGAGTGTGTCAAAGATAAACGAGCAGGAAGTGTGGCTTCCCGCTGAAGAAAATCACAAAGTCTATACAACACAAACAAACAAAAAAACGACATCATGTTACATCGTCCTTAAACTGCAGCCAGCGCATTTTTTCCTCACACGTCACAATCAACAAAAGCTCGAGAAACATGAAGTCACGCACTCAGGTATCAAACAAAAGGAAGGAGACCGAACAAAACTACAAGTTATGGCTAGCTTAACGACAGTGTTGCGGGAAAGGTTTGAGTTCTCCGTACAAAGAATGCTGGCTTATGGAACCAGCGAGAGTAGTTTCTGTTGAGTTAGCCAACCAGCAGCTAACTTTGTAGCTTCAGTGGAAAAGAAACTGTGGCGGGGGGCACAAACAACCCCAACGACTCCATTAGCGCTCACAGAAGGTTTATCGGGGTGAAATGCTTCAGACGAGAAAAAGCAGCTCGGCTTTTACTTTGAGGGTTTAGCATTTCTTTTTTTTTTCTTTTTTAAAAGACTACAAAGTCATACAAAACAGAAAAAACAGCTGTTCTGAAATATACAGCACAAAGAGCAAGAGGGTAAGGAAAAGCAGAGCTTAATAGAAATCTGAAGCTGTGAGGAACACAAAAGATCCTCGCCAGCCAAAGAAGAGATTGTCGTTTCCCTTCCAACACGGGGATACTTTGTTCGGACAGCAGCGCGTCTACTGGGCACGGCTCGCTTGTCGGGTTTCTCATCATTCTGGTTCCTTCAGTTCAGGAGTTTAGACCCTGCTTAGCAGAGTGGATCTGTGGAGACAGAAACATCACAAGATAAGCCTGAGACTAACACAGCGCACACCTTCAGCACGGCTGCACAAGCCTCTGAATGTGTCATTTTTAGCAAAGAAATGTGATTTTGTTTGAAGAGTTCTCACACTGAAAGACTTGGTACACTATAAAAAATGTTAAGAGAACATGCTCTGAATTTTTTTAATGTGAATCTGCACTGATGCATGAGAAAATCTCCATAAAAAGTTGAGGAAATTTAAAATTTCAAGGCAACTCGTTTTGCTCGTTCTTAGATTTTTGAGCAAAACTCTGAAAGATTTTACCAACAAAAAAATCTTTGGATAGATTATTTACTTAAACTTGGCTGCTGCAAAAACTCACTTAACTTTACAGTAACTTAAGGTTAAAAAATAGCAGCGCAAGAACTAACAAACCTAGTTTACAATACACTCACTCTTTTTACAGTATGTGACCATCAGCACATTTAGTGGGGATTTATTTGCTGACCAATAAAAGCTTTTAATATGTTGTCTGTAGTTTTGTTTAAAACTGTTGTTGAGCTGGTTTGAAACTCAAATTGAGCACATTTCCTTCAGAATTTTGAGTTTTCTTAACTTCTTTTTCTATAGTGTACCCAAACATACGTAATGTTGTAAATCTTATATCAAAACACTTTTCCCGCCCAGCGGTATTAAATGAACAAATTACTGTCAAATTTTGTGCAGACACAGTGTGATTTCAAAAAGCAGAACCTGAGTCGCAGCAACAGTTTGTATTTGGTGGATTTCTGGGCTTGATGTGTGTGTGTAGGGGAACGGTCTGCAGAGCCGAGCAGCACGAACTGCTGACGCGGCTCGGCTAGAATAAAGTGACAGATCGTGTCGCAGCGGAGGCAAAGCTCAGGGGAATGCGGAGAGGGTTGGCAGACGATCAGGAAACGTGACCACACACACACACACACACACACACACACACACACACACACACACACACACACACACACACACACACACACACACACACACACACACACACAGCAGAGTGGATTCACCCTGCTGGGTTTAACCCCACGCTCACTGGGCTCTGGCTCCAAACCTGCTCTCACCTCTGACCCCTGCCAGCAGATCTGATTCATGTGTCTACTCGTGGGAGGTTGGTGTGTGTTGGATCAGTTTGTGGCAACCTGCAGCATGACTGTCAGCTCTGAATCACGAGTTCACTGTCCAGAAATACCGGCTTCATTTCTTACGTGTATATCTCGTGTATTTCCACATTCTAGTTTCCATGTCTTTTCCTTCCTTTTGAGATTTATGTAAGTGTTTCTGCAGAAGTTCAGAAAATTTGATGCAAGAGAATCAAACGTGCTGTGTCATCATCTGTACTTACAGTGATGTTTTTTAGGACAGTCTGCATCTTCTCTGTGTGCCTGTCTCCCCACACAACTCCTCCTCACATACTTGCTGTTCACACAGCTTTAATGCATATTTAATAATCTTTCATTCCCTTCAATTAAAAACATTTAATGAAGCGATGTACCAGACAGACCTCATGATTGCTGGATGACCCGTTTTGTCACTGCGGGAAAAACAAATGTCCCAAACTCAGTTTGTGTCAATTAAACTTGAGCACGTGATGCTGAAGCAAGAGGAAATATCCCTCCATCAGCTCTCTGGGGCTTTCTTCAAGCAGTTAGAGCCAACCGAACAAAGACTATTTCCTCTCATCCGTCTTCTCACAGACACACACACACACGCGTGTAAGGATGTAATTGTGTGAAAATGACTGATGTCCTTTGTGAGCATCTATGCAAGCAATGGTGTGACAAAGAAGAATGATGAGCACCTGTGTGTGTGTGTGTGTGTGTGTGTGTGTGTGTGTGTGTGTGTGTGTGTGTGTGTGTGTGTGTGTGTGTGTGTGTGTGTGTGTGTGTGTGTGTAATGCATTTATTGAATAGCGTGCAGGTCAGCATCAGCCTGTGACCTACATCCCTCTGGGCCTGCCTGGTCAGCGGGGAGGCAGGAGGGGACGTGGGGTGACGGGCGTGATTGAAAGACTCTAAACCCCTGAGGGCGTGTGTGTGTTTGTGTGTGTCAAGAGGGAGACGGGGGGTCATACACACCTCAGAGACTTCCATCTGTCCTTCTCCATGTTGTTCTCAGGACCTTCGCTCTCGTATGATGCCAGATACAACGCTGCGATGAGAAAGTCAGAGAAACATCAGCAACTTTTCTCAAATGATTTTTGAAAACATCACATCACCCTGAAGAAGTGAGCTTAGTTAAAACTGCTCTGGTGTCTGTTTTAGCTCCAGCTGAATTTACTGCAGTACTCTTAAAAGTTGCTTCTTCATTTCTCTTCCTTCAGCCTGTTACTCGACTTTGACTCTTCCTCAGGTTGTTGTTTTTGCTTTGTGCGGTTCGGCTGTTGCATTTTTTCAAATCTAAAATGAAGAAACTTTCTTGCACGTTCAAAAGTTGAACCTGTTCAAATCAACCTGCTGCCCTGCACACACTCTGATTCTCTGTTTGCTCGCAACTGATTGACAGGAGGATGTTCGCTGCCACCGCTGGATGATGGTGTTGGTTGCACAAGAGCTGATTGGTCAGTTGGCTCGGTGCACTTCAGTGACAGGAGGATTTCACAGACCTCCCTGTCTCTGTCTGATAAGACGGTGATAAGAGCCGGGGCCAGTGGCACGCGACTTTGATGTGGATTAAAGGGGAGCTATCAGCGCTGCTCGAGTATGGCAGGTGATAGCGAGGTGTGTGTGGATTTGAGGCTTAGTGGGAAAAGAAAGTCATTCTGTTGTCTGTGGTCGGCTGTATTTTATCAAGAACATGAAGCAGCACAGAACATCCCTGTGTTTTCTGCTGCTGTCATAATTTTGTTTGAAGCAACATGATTCATTCTTCTGAGATCGGGTTAATGATGTTTTATTTGATGATGAGTCTGTGTTGTCACTGCAAATGATGCAGTTGAAAAAAAATATATAACATATTTTGTTGGAAATTAGCTTTAGAACTGCTGGTGGACATATTTTCAACTTTGGACAGAGTCGCAGTTCCCTCTTGCTTCCGCTGTTTAAGAGGAGATCATGTAATTCAAGCACTACTGTTAGCGTGATATTTAAATACAGACATCATTCTGGACATCTAATCCTCAGCCAAAAAGTGAATAAGTGTATTTTACAAAATACAAAACCATATTCTAGCTGTGATTTCGCAGGACGGTCTTGCGTAACGTACCGTCTTCGGTGAAGGCTGGGGCGGTCAGCAGGTACTGCAGGATCTTGCGATCCTTCTCAAACGGACACTCCACTTTCTTCCAGGTCATGAACTCACTCACTTGTTTGGCGAGCTCCCAGAATTTCTAGATTGAAACCACAAACAGACGATACAGGTTAATATTCAGAGGGACTCAGCGTGTTTACGGGTCTGTTAATGTATACATTTGTGACTTGGCTATTACACATTTACTCCATGCTCCAAATATTACTGTCACACTGCCTGTGGAGCAAGATATATAACCTTGTAGGGCTCCACTAAGGCTGCCCGGTAACATATTACACAACTCTTTGCAGCGGTAATGTGTTTAAATGTACTGTAGAAATGTCATAACAGGGCTGGACAGAAAAGGCAATCAGCAGAGTTTCCCAGGATAGAACAGATGCTTAAAATAGGGTCTGATTCAGTGTAGCTGTGACCAAAGACCAGTGGAAATACTTATGAGCCTCTGGTCACTGGTCAGTTTTTTTTGTTTCCATGGAAACACAACTGAACTTGACACACTTGAAGTCCGACTTCTTCATTTTCTAACACACTTTAGGGAAGTGGAAATAATAAACACCAAATCTGTCGCCGTGTGTAGTAAACAGTGACGTAGTCTCAGGCGGAGAGGAAACTCCCTCTGGGGAATTCAAAACTCGGTTTACCTCAAAGTTGATGTGCCCGTTCTGCAGCCTGTTGGCACATCCTTCGTTGAGGAAGTAGATGTCTTTTATGAGCAGGCTGAAGAAAGGGATGACAATCTGCAAGACAATAGACAGACAAAGGGATTTCATTTCACTGAGAAGATGTGCGGGGGGGGGGGGGTTTCCACATGACTCCCAGGTGTGTGCTCTTTCTGAACATCAACACAATAGACAGAGAGGATCTCCTCTAAATGTTCTTTTCCTGGGAAAAACAGACCCTCGTCTGTTCTGATCAAACACATTTCCATCGAAAGAAACCCACTCACTTTCCATTCTTACAGGCCTGTAGCAGCATGTATAAACACAGCCTTTAAAAAGTACCCAGGATAAATTTCTCCGACCAAAAAATGGAGAAGTAAGACTAGAGTAGAGTTTCCACAGAGGAATTCCCCTTTAAAGTCCCATAAATAATTCATCGCCACCCTCAAACAATGATTCAGGTCACTGCGTGTCTGGGCACTAACATAGATGTTGACGGGGAGCGAGGCGGGAAGAAGCACCAGACTACATTCAAATAACGGTACATTTCACACCGGTTGGATTTTTCTTTCTTCTCTGCCACAGAATCAACCATCAGGAAATCACACTGGCGGGCTGGTTAAACCTGGCATTTTCCACTGCGATGGCTGATAAACACCACTTTTGTTTGTGTGTGTCCAGAGATCTGACACAGTGACCTACTGTATGAAAAAAAACCTCTTTCCAGACAGCGCCAACACATCCCCACCCAAGATTATCAAACATTCATGAAAGTGGAGCTTTTAAAAGATGAAATACCAGGGGGAAAGCAGAAGACTCATTTTTTTGTTGTGTTCTGTATTATTCAGCCCGAGTCATTCATGTTGCACTTGAATGAACTGCACACACCCTTTCCTCATTTTGCCAAGCCAGTGAATCCACCTAATGTGTTCTTCTTTAGCTCTGCTCTTGGCTGAACTGCGCTGCTTGTGAGAGAACACCTCCGTACGATCCTTCCACATAATCTGGGTGCAGCTGATAACTAGTTAAGCCGATGCCAGTGAAGTCAGAAAGTCTGCACACAGTGTACTCTGAGGGGTCTATGGAGGCAGGATGTTTACAAGGACCTGCACGTATGTATGATCTGAAGACTGCTGTCATGAACGCACACACGTCTGTGCACACATGTTCTGCTTTTAGAGGAAGAGTGCCCAACAGGAGCAGAGAGGAAGTCGTTTTCACAGCTGGACACATCTGGGATGTAGAGGGTCTGAGCCAGAAGGGCGCCAGGTCTGGACTTGTGGCAAAAATTAGATCTGCTGGAGAGGATGTGTCTATTTAAAGCTGCCCTCATCATCAAAAGCTGAAGCTGAAGTCTGAAACAGCGGATCAAAGTGGGACTGGTGTTTTTGGGGTGGATGGTTATGGGTTGTAATGAGTTCCATTTCTGAATGAATGCACTGTTGAGATGTTTCTTTCTTTGATTATCAATTTTCTTGTTGCAGTCTGTTCTATTTAATCTTTCTCTACTAAAATGATTAATTGATAAGCAACATTTTTAACTGCTAATTTATTTCTCAAGCGCAGGCACCGAAACATCACTGGTTCCAAAAGTATAGATTTCTGCTTTTCTCCATTCTGTATCACTGAGGACTTCACCTGGGGCTCCGGTGACCTTGTGATGCGCAATTTTCAATATTTTCTAACAAATGATGAATCTAAAAAAATAACCAAGATTAAGATGAAATTAACGAAGAATGAAAATATTCATTAATTGCAGCCATAGTTCTCAGCAATCATGTTTTTATTCCTAATATTTTGACTTTTTACCTCCTTTTCCTGGTTTTATTCTTGATGATCATAATCTTTGTAACTTGTTCTCATTCATTTTTAATTTCCCCTCAAGTTTGCAGTACTTTGATTAAACCGAGCAACAGAGGCGTGTCACGCAGTGTAACATTTATCTTGGTAGAATAGCTTTGTGAGCTGTTGCTTCACAACCAAACATGTGACACAGCAGCTCTGCCTGAGATCAGCTGTTTGGTATTTTGTTAGGAACTGTTGGATCGCTTCAATCTCTCTGCCCTCACAGGAAAGAACAGACAAACTATAGTGAAACAGGATCGAAAGGAAGCACGTATGTTGGCTCTGTTGACCCTCTGACAGAGTCAACGGCCCCGTGGATGCCTGGAGTAGCCCATAAACAACCCCTCCCCATAACAAGAGGCCACAAGGGCGAGAACATACCAGACTTCTTGGGAACTTTCCGTTTCATGACCCCGGCCTCTTGTCCGGGTATGTTTGCATTTCTGAGCTCCAAAAAAACATCTCTCACAAACCTCCTGGAGCCAGATACGCACTGACGGTACATCGTGTCTCCATGGAACAACACACATTATTCAACATGTGATGTCCGAGGAGAGGCTAACCACTAACGCCTGGCAGCCCACGAGCTCTGTGACGCTTCAGATTCAGTCAGGGTGGGCAGCTCCAGGAGCAGCAAAGAACACTATGTGATCTGGCAGGCGACGGTGTTTTCTTTTCCTCCCTCGTTGAGGAGAACATGTTTGACGAGGAGGAAACCAAGACCCTTCTCGTATCTTGACCCACTTTTAACTCAACCTCTGCGTCCCCTCTGGGCCACGCTGTTATGCAACCTCTGTGCCTCGTCCAAGGCGCTGCACTCGTGTTTTCAGCTGCTGATGCTGTAAACACAATGGGAAGGCAGCTCGCAGACAATAACAAGGCGCAATGAGCGACAGCGCTGCGCTTTGTCTTTCTGCTTTGCCTTCCTTTCCCTCACGCTCGACGCTGCAGCTTGTTGAAGGCAGCGTGATAACCATGTCGGCTGTTTTACGTAACTGTAATCAGCTCAAAGGGTCTCTGCTGCAGCGTGACTCAGCAACACATTGTTCAGTGGTCAGAGTGCTTCCCTGAAACTGAGCTGTCAAGCGGTCTTTAGCAACTCACCATAGTAATCTGCGATTATTCACTGGAAGTGGCTCTGGATGTTAGTTTCAGCCATATGTACGGAACATAAAGCAAAGTCTGCAGTGCAGATGTTCAAACTTTATTTAAATGGTGCTTACTGGATGCATCAGTACTCCTTTAACAGCCACTGACTTGACGAGACTCAGAGTTTATCTGATGCTTGATGTCCCGGTGGTGGTGGTCTTGATAGAATTTCAAGCTTTATTGAACAAGCTGCACTTTAAATGTCAGCATGTTAATTTAATTTGCTCTCCTCAGTTCTGCCCAGCACAGTTCATTCAGACAGGAGCTGAACTACGTGTGAACAACGTGAGAAAGTTCTACTGAGGATTCAGAAAGCATCACGTTCTACGAGCACACACTACCAGACGTGGTCTTACAGCTCAATCACATCAGCATTGTGTCGGACAGTGTGTGCTGCTGTGCTGAGACCTCACCTTCTCTCTGCTGCTGTTGGCGGTGATTGATCTCTGTGTGGCTCCTCTCAGCGCTGTTCTGTAGTTGTAGAAATTGCTGGAAGGATCCATCTGGTGCTACGGAGAGAAAGAAACACAGTGTCAGTTTGGGCAGAAGATAACTTTGGATCAAAACCCCACAAACAAGCACAGACGAGGAGCTGAAAGAGGACAACAGGCTGCAGTTTCATTCGCTGGCAGACAAACATAAATAACTGTGATCATCATTTGCTTAGCTTTAAAGGTCATTTTTTGACCAGAAATGCCAAATATTTGCTGGTTTCAGTCTCCACATCTTTTATGATACTGTAAAAAAACATACTTTGTAGGTTTTGGACTGTTGGATGGAAAAAAAACAAACAATTTAAGATGTCACTTTGGCCTCTCAGAGCATATAATTCCAACTTTTCTACAAGAAGTTCTGTAAAATGATAGTGAAACTAAACATTAATTGCAGAATAAAAGGCAAGTATGAGAAAAAAGGTCATGAAATTTGCCACTTCCTCAACCCCGTGGGTTTAATAACTCAAACCGTCAGTGTTGTGAAATAAGCCTGCAAGGTCATGTGATTTGGGGAATCAGCTGATAGATCGAGCTGAGACCTCAAACAAACCGAGGAGCACATGCACTTCACACAGCCATCGCAGCAAATCATGACTGGTAGATAAAGTTTGGGATTCACCTCAAAAAAGGCTCAAGGGGAAAAAACAGGAGGTAAAAAGGGAATCATCGAGAGCAAAGAGGTGAGGAGGTGTGTGAGTGACAGGGAGAACGACAGAGAGGAGCACAAAGATGGAGACGAACTCCGGTGAGACGAGGGGAACCTAAAGAACAGAGTCTTTGAAAGCTTTCACATCCCACAGAGGGTCCCAGCCTGACTCGTCTCCACCTCAGATCTCCTCGTTCAAAGGGCCGACTGAAGGCCTGTTGAGCTCAGAGAGCGCCTTCCCTGCGGTATCTGGGCTTTCCTCAGGTACCGCAGGGAGGGGAGGGGGCCGTGTCTGATTTGTATCCAGCAACATCTGGAGCTTCCTGCCGGCCTTCATCCCCGTGGATTCATCACTTCAACACGTTAGGTGTTACATCTGCTTGTTTGTTGCCATCTCTGATGTCTTACTCTGGACTTGGCTTGAGGAACAAGTGTCTTCAGATCACTGCTACCCTGTTTTCTTCACTTGTTCCCTTTTTAAATTCCATCCACTGTATCGTTGTCTTTGCATGTTCAATTATGCTGGCCTAAGCAGGGGAAACACATCTATTCTAATGGTGTTTATCCATCTGTGTGACTCTCTGCTCTCCCACTCAGATCCATGCTGGCCAGAGCTTTCAGCAAGACTGTGTTTATCCGTCTTTGTCATTACACTTGACCCAACAATTCACTAACCAAAGAAGAAGCTCCCCACACGCCCACAGCATGGTTTGTCATCAGTGTCAAACACAACAAAACCACAGGGCTGCTATGTGCGGGCCCACAAGTGAAGCTGGATGACTAAAGCTGAAGAGGAGGCAGCGCGGGAAACTGCAGATTCTAAGTGACAAAGGTGTGAATTTCCTTAACAGAGGGATTATATCCAAAACCCTGCATGCATATTTGTTGCCTTTCACAAATGTTTGTGACTCCAAACTCCAATCTTTTGAGGCAAACTTACTTCCAGGATGTCGAACTTGGCCGTTTTGACTTTACTCCAGGTCTTCTTGAGCCGAGACACGGGACTCATGTTCATCCCAGCTGCAAGACGGACACAAAAACAAGGGCAGAGGACAATAAGAGAGATATCTCACGTCCAAGAAAACACCCAAATGTGATCGCATTAACACATGGCATTTTCCCATTCAGCCAGACAGACGCACCCTCCCCAACACACACACACACACACACACACACACACACACACACACACACCCTTCCTCCCACGACAGTCATCCTTTAACACCCCCTCCACCTCCCCTCTGCTTTCTTTCTACTGTTGTCTCTTCTGATGCAGTGAAGAAAAAGGCCCCAGGAACAATGGAGTTAACACACGCCTCGTTTCCCCTCCCAGAGCTCTGCTTCCCATATGGTAATCCTCTGTGTGTGTGTGTGTGTGTGTGTGTGTGTGTGTGTGTGTGTGTGTGTGTGTCTGGTGCAGGTTCAGGCATCCAGGGTCACCGTCAGAGCAGCACGACGACACAAAACAACCCTCGAGTAAACAAAGAAGCCCTCAGACAGAAACCCAAACCTGTAAACCGACTAAACCTCGTTTTCTCCCTGAACTCGCTTCACTTCCCGGGAGACAGTTTGAGCTTAACGTGACACTTCAGCGCTGTGGGGCCAAAATGAAGGAAAGTCCGAGCACAGCGGCATGTGACAGCGTGTGTCCGAGCGTGTCTCGCATAGGAAACGGCTCCACATACTCACAAAGACAGCACTGTGTGTGAGGACAGGTGTTGGCTGTGGTAGTCGCCCCGCTGGGACACATACTCCCCTTTATGAGGACGTTCATATATCGTCAATGTCTTCTCCTTTTCAGCACTGACACAATGTCGCAGGAACAAGAGACACTGACAGAGTGTGTGGTTTTCATCTTTAAAGGGTCAGTTCGCCCAAATTACATAGAGAAAAACATCATTTCTCACTTTTAGTACTGGTCTCTTAGCAGGCAAACACTTTTGGTTTTATTTGTTTTGAGATATGTGCCAATACTAGAGGTCTTTACTGATCTGAGACATGGTAATGTCAAAGCCAGGTCCATATTATATTCAGTCTAATTTAGACTGGGTAGAGTTTGTGCATCCGAGTGCAAAGACCTGTCTAATACCTGGATTCCTATTGGCTTAGTATTATCTCTTATGTCATCTTAATATCTATTATCATGTCACAGTAGCATTTCTGGTGACAGTTTTACCAAATTTGCACCATGAATACATGCAAGTTAGAAAATGCAGCACAAGATCACTCCCCCTCACCCACTTTGACAAATGTCACTAATCTCTCGCTGCAGGCCTCTTGCACGCTGATGCAAATTTATGTTGAACTGACGAGAGACAATCATTTGTGACGCTGCCACCATTTGTGGTCTGTGTGCAAGCAATGCTTGCAAGCTGCTTTTGTGACACGGGTCTGAATTGAGTTATTATCTTTTCTTTTCTCCGATCAGCTCTGGCTGTCTTTGGATCTCTATTGGATCAGATCTGACTTCAGATAGGTATCTTAACTGCCTGGTCAGATACAGTGAAAGGTGAAAAGCAAAATTTGCTTTTCATAATTTGGGTGGACTAACTCCTTAATTACATCACTAACCCACTGTCTAACCTTGGTGGATCCCTGGAGACGAGGCCGGTGGAGAAGGGATTTGCCTGTGGCGTTCTCTCTCAGGGGAGAAAGACAGAGAACAGCTGGCACTCCTCTATCCTCTCACTCAGCTCAGCTCTGCTCTGCTCTGCTCTACCCCCTCATCAGCCCCTCCTCCCTTGTGTGCTTACGCTCTCTCTGGTCAGTGCTGACCATCTGCCTGGATGGTTTGCTCTGCATCCTCTTCCAGCTGCCCCCCACTCTCTGCTCTGGACAAACAGACCCCCCCCTCCATGCCTGTGAGGATGACCAGATGCCCTCTCCTTTAAACACTGGGGCATCTCTGGGCTCTCCGCAGCCCATCGGCTGTCTGAGGTGCTTCAGGGCTCTAATTGTGGATTAATTATCTTTCTGTAACCAGAGCGATTTTGCAGAGACTAAGGTCATCTTTATCAAGAACACATTTACACACATTCACACCTGGAAGCTGCTCAGCACAACCCCGGTCTAATCTGCTGCCCACTGAGCAGCTCTACTGGAGCTGTTTGGGGTTAAGTGGCAAAGAGGCAAGAATTTCTCTTTTAGTTTTTCTGGATTGAACCAGCAACCTTCCAGCCATAAGTCTCCTCCTCTACGCTCCAGAGCACCACTGCAGCTGCCTATCGCTGAAAGTCTGGATCGGGCTCTGCGCACGCACACACAAGTCTATCAGGGTAAATGTTTGACAAAACGGAATCCAAATGTTTGTAGTCACATCATCTCTCAAATTCAAATTTTATACCTAAAATAAGGTTTTAGTCTCAGCTGGTCAAAATCAGAAGGCAGTTTCTGCAATATAAAATGCTCTTACTGTTCAGGTAGTGTCCGGCGTGCACAGTGTATACTGGGTCTTTGACAAAGCCAGCTGTTTCTTTTGATAACCGCATCCTATAATCCCATTTTTTATAACAAGCAGCAAGTTTAAGAGAACAGGTTAAGAAAATGGAGGCTACGTTTAAGACACTTTCCCACAAAATAACTGTCAGGTGCACCTGTTTGGAAGATTTAAGGAATTAGTGTTTCCATAGTACCCATGATGCTCTGCAGCTACTGTGTGAGTCTGTTTCTGCAAATACAGGCAGTCAAATGTCAACGCCAGAAAGAGGAAAACTTACGGGTTAGGTAAGGTTAGATTAGGTACAGGGTTGGGTAAGGCTCCAGGAAATGAATGTAAGTCTATGTAACGTCCCCACAAGTGATATAAACACAACGTGTGTGTGTGCGTGTGTGTGTGTGTGTGTGTGTGTGTGTGTGTGTGTGTGTGTGTTTCCCTCCTCTGATCAAGATAATTATCTCCATGAACTGCTGCTTCGTTCCCTCTGCTGCCGAGTCCCACTGATATCATTAGTCTGAAGGAAATTACTCAAGTTGGAAATGAACTGGGACAAAGTCATGAGAGGTTACTGCTGCAGGGGGACATCACATGGCTGCACGAAATTCTCACTGAACAACAAATTTACTATTTACTGCGCTGATCCGATTTACTGATGACCGAAAGGAAAAGCTTTGTGCAGGAACGCAGATCGGAGGGAACAAGTGTAGCAAAGAAGACGTAATCATTTGAGTTCATTAGAGACTTTTTTGACATCTTTATTCCCCAAAAAACTAAGTTCTGCAAAGAATCCCTTAAAACGTCATCTCAGAGGGAAGGAAAAAGTACTCACATATGATGGCCATGAGGGAGTTGAAGTTGCCGATGTTGAAGCATTCGCGCGCCACGTCGATGAAGAACTCAATGACTCTAGCTCGGTGCTTCTTCTTCACAGGCTGTTAGTAAAAATGGACATGTTTGACATCATCAACAGCACTGCCCTCAGGAGCAACTGTCTGGTAAACGTGTTTGTTTCAGGCAGTTTATTGAAAAGTATGATGCAGAGGGGACTGAAGTTTGCTTGTACTTTATGGGACATTTGGAGTTTTACTTGTAAAGCGTGACTGGTTTTTGTGTATTTGGGTGATCCTGGAGATCACAGAGCAGAGACTGTAAGGTGACTGCGCCACATTTTATTGACCAACACATGACTCAACACAGAACTGGTCTCTGTTGCTTTAAATACCAGTGTGGTGCTGAAACAGCTAGTTGATAAATCAAGTCATTAGTTAAGGAAAGATAGCAAACAGTCATTGTTTCTCCAAAGAGAAAATTTGCAGCATTTCTCTATTTAATATCATGCAAATTGAACATTTCTTGAAAATGCTTTGCTAAGCCAAAACGTGCAATTTGAATACATCGCCATGGTGATGTTCTTTTTTTTCACTCTTTTCATGTAACTGGTAGCGAAGCTGAATTTGCCTCCCGCTGTGTCCAGCCACAGTAGGATTCAAGGGCTGAAATGACCATTTGATTGCCAGTTAATCAACAACAGTTTTGCTAATCAATTAATCATTCAAGTCACTTAGCTGGAAGTGCCAAAGATTTGTAACTTAAAGCTTCTCCAATGTGAGAATTTGCTGTTTCTCTCTGTTTTTAAATAAAATTTAAATGCATTTCTTTGATGAAAATAGTAAAGCCCCATCTTCTTTTCGTCCTCCTGCAAAGCACTGAGGGTTCTCATTTGAGGGTGAAGTCGGCTTCGCGTTCATTACTCACCATGCAGATTTCTGTAGCCACCAGATAACTGAGTCTGTTGAACCATTCAACATAAGCTTCCAGGTTGCTGGCCTTCTTGTGATCACTGAAGCAACTCTGCAACAACAACAACAGACTTTCAATTAGCATTTACACTAATTGCAAAACAGAAAATATTGCTGAACTGGAAAAAAAAACTGATATTTGCCTTTTTTCCCTTCCCACAGTCAATGCATCACTGAGCATAAAAAATAAACTCTTGGCTAAGTGGACCTGTGACTCACGCTCAACTTCACTCTGCCTCCATAAGCACAATACTGGCCAATGTTATTCACATTATGCATGCTGCTCCTTTGTGTGGATTCCTCTTGATCTAATTCCACACATTCCTTTGGCCTTACGCCACTCACCCCCATGTAGTATTTCCCGCCAGTGGACATGCCGCATTTTAACATGCAAACACACACACACACACGCACGCACGCACGCACGCACGCACGCACGCACGCACGCACGCACGCACGCACGCACGCACACACACACACACACACACACACACAGTTATTCTCGTCTTTTCAAAGTGGCTCGTTGGGGGTACAAGGCAGGCTAGCCTGAGGCACAAAGGCAGCCTTAACCCCCCTATCACCTCGCTTCCAAAAGGGGCTGTTGCCTAGCAGCCGAACGCCAGACAAGAGAATCCACCGCCAGACACACACACACACATACACACACACACACACACACACACTCAAAAAACTCACACCCCTTCCCAAAACAAACCCTTGGCAGCAGCGGTTGCTAGGAGATGGGGTGCATGCATGCCCATCCCATGCAGACACCGGGGTGATTTGAGGGAATTGTCAGTGAGGTGCGTCTGAGTGTGTGTTTCTGAATGCGTATGTGTGTGTGTCTGTGTGCAAGGGGTGGATATTTGGTCTGCTGCTACAGTCTAGAAATCACCTGCCCTCGCTTTGACCTGTGCGATGGCCAGTCTCTGTGTTGTGTAAACTTAACATCCGTCTGGGAGAGAAACTAGGCCGTCTCACCTCTAACCCACACCAGACGGAGACAAATAACGTCTGCACACAGGATTTCAGCCCAAAAAAAAAGATTGCATAATGCATATGCTTCTTATCTGGAGATTTATTCTTATAAAGGAATGCAGACATTACCTTATCGTTGTCCAGAGGGTCTTTCTGGACGAAGGCCTGGACAAATTCTTCAGGTCCGATGTAACTCAGTCTCTCCTGAGAAGGAAGCAGAAGGGAAAATCAACTCCCTGCATCCGACTGTGTTGATGAATGCTCTGCATCACCTTCAAGATCAGCACTTGCATTTCAGGAATCATTAAAGGTTTTTCTGGTTGTGGCCACAACGGGAATAGAGACAAAGCACAGCCATACTTTTTCTGGTGTGACCAGCAGCCTCCAGCACCTAATGTTAGCAAACTTCAGATGGATGTTTAACAGACATCACTGACTCATATTTCTCACTCTATGGCTCTTCTTCACTTGTGCTGCTGCTACATTTTAGCATTTACCATTATCCTTCAGTTGTCACTTGTGGCCACAGCGGCTGCCGTTTTAAGCAATTCAAGAGTTAATGAGGGCTGATGGCACTTAATGGATCCTTTCTATGGCAGAACACCATGATGTGACAGGAGCATTTCCATTAAAATGCTGAAAAACTTTTAAGAAAATTTTCCATCAGCTACCTTTATGCAAATATATTCAAGAGGATGTGACTAGATTACATCATTAATCAAGCACCAGTGACTCTGATACATCATGGGATTTCATTCCTTCCTCACACCAGAGATGCCATGTGTGTTTTTTTAAATGGAAGATTGTTTCTTCTGATCCATATGGTGTTTTTATCAGCTGGGATTTCATGTTACGGCTATGTACACTGTATTTTTTTTTTTTTTTTTTGGCTTTCTGGGGAAGCATTTTTGCATTGCAGCAGAACATGAATACTCAGTTTTTTTAAAGCACAAAGTGAAAATGAGTATAAAAAAATTACCTAATGGACCTTGGAAGAAACCTTCGATCATCTGCTAGGTTTCCAGATTGACTGATTGTATTTTCAATGGCAAACTAACATGTGATGAATATAAAGCTGTGGTCAAACACCGTGGTGTGGTAGGTCGGACGTGGGAGGAGCTGTGACGTTCAGTTCACCGCGACCACCACACTGATTTCTAATCCATCATATGTGTCAGCTCTCCCCTCTCTCACCCATTCTCCTCTCCACCATCGATTTGGTCTTACATATCAAGCCGATATGGGCGCGAGTCATTGGCAGGATTTCTCATTGTTCTTTGGAATATAACATTTACATCTTAATTTGGTTTGACACGTCACAGCAAATGATTGATGGGAGGTAATGATTTAAACTAATTTTTACTATGAGACAGACGAAAATTAGGCCTCTGGGCCAAATCTGATTCAATAACAGGTTTTCTGTAGATCAATTGGAATTGACCTCAACAAACAATAAAAATAAGAGACCTGAATAAAAATGAACAAAAAGAGTCCAACAACATCTGGGTTGTTCTCACCAGCTCTATGTGTGTGAGCTGTTGGGCGACAGTAAATGGGTCGTTGCAGATGGACAGCATGTCTCTCTGGATGGCTGCCTGGGGCTTTGCCTTAAGAGCCGTCAGTCGCTCAGCCGCCGTGGAGTTGATCTTGACCAGCGCCTCCTCGTACTGGCTGAGCACCGTCAACCTCCTGATCAGGCCCTGGCTCATCTGGCCAACTGCCTTCCTGTAAACCTGATGGATGGACGGGGGACGAACAGAGCAAGGAAAGGGGAAAAGTGGAGAGAGGTAAAAATCAGTAAGCTAGGAGCTTAAAAAAGAGTTTTACTTCATTCTGAAGTCACTTCGGAATCCAACATATTCTTCAATGAACACCTTCAGAAAGGATTGATGATCATTTGACAAAGCTCCCGCATATCATAAACTCATTTGAGGAACCCAAGATAACCCCCAACTCTTTACCATGAGCTAATGCTTTGTTGTCCAGGTCTCCAGCTCAGTACAGGTTTGGTCACTGAGAGCAAGACAAACACTATAACTGAGATAACAACAAGAGAGCAGAGTGTGATATCCAGTAGCATGCGTGCAGCCACTTTGTTTAGCTCAGCTGTAGGCATTTTAGGTTAAACCCTAACCACTCCTCTGTGGCAGAGCGATAACAACCTCAATGGAATTTACAACACACATGTTGACTACATGTCAGCAGAACTGATGCCAGCTCTCAGCCCAAACCACAGAACGACCCTCAAAATGTGATGCCTGCAGTATTTATTTTGCAGAAAAGCATCCTTTCGGTCATGCACTGGAAGGGTCACTCACAATGTTATGCAAGCCTCTTCCTGCCGGGCTCATTAAGGCCTCTCAGTTCGACAGGGCAGAAGAGGGAGACTCTTGGCTCGCTGGCCTCAGGGGTCGAGAGGTCGGCCCATTTTGAAACCTCCCCCGGACTCAAAACAGGCCACAGTTAGATAATCGTTCCCTGACTGACACAGTTTAGCACAGAAGTTGCATAAGAGGAAAAGAAGGACATATGTTTGATTCTGTGTCTGTGGAGGAGATGATCTGTTACTGTATGAACGTAGAGAATCTTGTTTGTGGCCTCTTTCCACCGGTGTGAGCTGCCCAAAAAAATCTGGGGTGATGAGGCCCCTTTTCTCACGACCGCATCTCTCCCTGAGCTTTCTGCCAATTCAGCCTCCAGAATCTGGGTTCTACAAACAAGTCTCCAGTTCAACAGGGTGGGAAGAAACACAGCTAGCCTTATAACGAATGTGGAGGCCCGGTGGCGAGACAGAAATCAAGTGTGAGGAGTCGTTGAGGCGCTCAGGCACTTCGGAAAAATGAGCCGACTCTCATCACTCAGCAGGAAACAACCAGGGCGGGACCTTTTCTGAAATTCATTTCCCAGGGCGTGACTAATGGATCTGTCTGTTGGTGATGGGGCTGTGATAGGTGTGATGGCACATGAACGGACACGTTCACATGTCAGCCAATCAGCTGCAGCTCTGCGGATAATGCAGTTTTGGCAAGGGGTGATTGTAAGAGCACAGGACCGAGAGGAGAAAAATAGTAGTGGGTGTCTAGATGGACTGGAGATCAGAGAGTCCTTCTTTACATCATTAAACAAGAAAAACCTTCACTGGTTACAGCTTCTTAATTTTGAGGATTTGCTGCTTTTCTCCGTTTCGCATCATTGTAAATGGAACATCACAGCAAGCAATCTGAAGGCATCACACTGGTCTCTCAGACTGCGTGAAGGACCTTTTTTTTTTGCTATTAAGGGATTAATCCATAAAACATGGAGAGATTAAAAAATATCGAAAATAATCATCAGGACATTGCTGCACGACATGCAACACCGTCATTTGGACATTGCAATACAGTATCAGTGTAAACACTGTACACACTAAGCTAATGCTTGACCACAGTCCTGCACAGTTGGACAACAGTGAGACACGCCACCAGTGAAAATCGCTCCAGTTGCCACTTCAAAGCCAGCCATCTGCCGTAGCTTCTGTAACCACTACGAACAGAGGACGGGCCAGGGTCGGATAAATATAGTCACAGATCTTGGAGACAACAGCCTGCCTGACATTTCCAAGCGGAGCGAGTCACATTTGCTCATCAGAACTATTGGCGTCTCGAATGAGGTGGCCTAGCAGGGGCACACTCTTCCCTATGCTATCGACCCTGGCAGTGATCCTGAGGTGGCAGACGGCTGCTCAGTACAAGTCACCACGACTGAGCGCGTGGTTGGTTCATGCCATCGCATTACTAGAGGTCCTGCTTTTCTTGGCTGAGTGGTGTTACTTCCTGTGGAGCACCACCTGACTCACACAAAACGCCTGACTGTTTTTAGCAGGTTAGCCAAGCAGCACTAATGAACAGGTAGTAAAAGGTGCATCACGTGGGTTTATATTATCTGCAAACACATCCACGCTGCCAAGGCACGATGGGGCAGAAATATCTCCCAACCACACAATTACGGTGCACCAGTATTTACTACAAGTCCAGGTCTATCCAGGTCTCGAATTAGTGCAGACAAGTTAAGTATTTGTAAGCAATTTGCAAGTCAACTTCAAGTCTTTCAGGTTACTGAATGCTGACTATTTACAGTCAAGATGAACTTCCCAGAGAAACTTAAAACATAAAGCGCAGTGGCAACTATCATGAAATGGTACTGTGCATTCTCCAAAAGTCTGCCTTATATCAAGTGTAGCAGGCATCCAAACTCGAAAAACTGTAAAATGTGGGACCTGTTGAATCAACCCAACTTATCATAATAAAGCAAAAATAAAGTAAAAACTGCACATTTTGAGGGAAGGCAAGAACTCAGTACCACCAAATGAGGTCAGATCAAGATCACAGCGCTTGTTTTCTTCTCAGCTGCTGCTTCCCTATATATCCAACCACATCCATAATGACAGTCTTACTACAGAGATCAAGGTCCTGGAATGTTCTGAGTGTGGTCTGGACACGACTTTGACCAGATGTTCGGGACATCTATTCTGGACTCAAACCCTTTCCCAGAGCGCTGTGGTCGACGCTCTGAAGAAGAACCAGCATCTCACTCTGTACTCAAGACCTGCTTATGGGTCGACGTTTGTGTTTTGTTTTCAAAACATGATTCGAAGGATCTGTGGCAAACATGACTGCAAATTAGTTCTGATCAAACGTCTGCCATTGTCATCGGCCTGCTTCCTTAAACAGCTGGACTTCTTCTAAGAGATGCCCTGTGGTGTTTGCACTACCCGAGGAAGCAAGGAACCACATTTTATTATCACAGGTTATCATCTGTGGAGATGTGAATAAACAATATCCCAACTTTACTTCCTCAACGATGCCTTGTGGCAATTTGTAAACCCGAGCACCAAAGCTTCCCGAGATGCATTCAACAAAGCATTCTTTTGTCACGCTGTGCTAATCATGAGAGCACGTGACCGTGGCTTACATGATACCATTGCACATCTGCAGGGTATTGGTAAAGGTTGCTTTGCCAACACAGTACATTCATCCAGGGTTCATAGCCTTCATCTATTCACTGAAAGAGCTTCTTTTCTGTTCAGGGTCAATCAAAGGCAACAGCATGTTCAGTTTGGTTCACGTGAATTATTAAGGACTGTCCGTGATTTTAAGGAAAACACGTGGCATCATTCCTATCAGTCATGATATCATTTTACTGACCTTACTAACTCACATCTCACAACCCAAAGCCATTGGACAGGTTGTTTCTTTTTTTAAAGACATAGAAGAGAATTCGAAAGCGAATGTTAAAATCATTACACAATCTGCCTGTTAGGACATCTTTTTCCATCAACTTTCACCCACCTTGAGGGTGAAAGCAGGTGGTGTGAGCAATGACGAATGGTAAGCAACTCTTTGGGTATTTTTACTTTCAATTTCACCTCCAAACATGAGGGTTAGGTAATAAACAAATGGGAGAGAGAGTAAAAACGAAACCTAAATATAGGAGTGGAGAAACTCATATATATATAGTGTGTGTATATACATATAAACAGGTTGTAAAAAAAATGAAGGTCGGGTAAGTTTTTATTGCATACAAATGCCTGTGGATTCAATTACTTGGCCACACTTAAAAACTGAGGCACATTTCTCTTATTTTGTTAAATATAGTGAGCATGATATCACCTCAAGGGAAAGTACCAGGAAATCTTGTGCTAAATAGCTTTCTGTTGCCTCGAGGCAAGACTCGATTTCAACCGTCAAAACTATCTTTGGAGCAGTCGGGCTAGTGCCAACGACCGCCAATCCACTATGAAATCAAAAGATGTTTGCGCGACTATCAAGAAATTGAAAGAGTGTCTATTACTGCCGAACAGTCGAGAGGTGTTTTATATCCGGGGGTTGCACATGGAGAGCAGATATCGGGAGCTGGAAATGTGGCGTGTGAGAAAGATATTGATCTCTAGATTAAATCAGGATCAATACTCGTGCTTGTACTATTGATGAGTCATGTGAAACCTGCATGGTGAAGGAGAGAGGTCTTCCATCAGGACAGATGATGTTTGTGTCCTCCATCACTGTCTGGTCCTAACAAGCCCCTGCCACCTTATCGTTAACATCAACCCCCCAAAACACACACACACAGCTCACTCCAAAGCACAGCACACCCAAAGTCATGTGAGCCCACAGAACATGCACTGGAAGAGGCCTGATTCATGATGACAAACTCAATTATTTGTCCAGACCGAAGAACACTAAAGTGGGGACATAACCGCTGTTGACAGGGGGGGAAAAACATGTGATATGTAGCCATTCTAAACCAACTGATGAAAACTGTGAAAACTCCCCAAAAACCACTGCACTGAAATCAGCTGCACAGATGGTGGTTTGGAGGGTAGACTTTACTGTCTCTTATTTTAAGAGACAGAAAAGTTAAATCCCCTTTTTAAGACAGCCTGGCCAAAAAGGCAGAATCAAACACTTTGGTGCAAAGTTAGAGGAGAGGATTGATTCCACTCATGTGTTAAGTACAAAGCTAAAGCCAGGAGGTGATGATCTTACCTGAGCACAGTGACGAGAAACAGGGATCAACAGTTGGCCTGGCATTCACCAAGAAACACAGAACTCCCCCAATTACAAAATATCACTTCAACATTTCTGTGCACGCACAGATTAAACAGACAGGATATAACATGTTCACCAGTGAGCTTTAGAGGTGACGGTAGGGGGATTTTTGAACTTGTCTCCCCCAGCTTCTGGTCGTT
This sequence comes from Chaetodon trifascialis, assembly GCF_039877785.1. Classification (NCBI taxonomy): domain Eukaryota; kingdom Metazoa; phylum Chordata; class Actinopteri; order Chaetodontiformes; family Chaetodontidae; genus Chaetodon; species Chaetodon trifascialis. The sequence goes on along the minus strand of NC_092061.1, from coordinate 20,645,388 downwards.
ATGTTTAGTCTACCAGCTCAAGCTGCATGAGACTGACGTCGATCCTCTCAGCCATGAAACAAATACGCTGATTTTGTTTTTAAAGTCATCTTTTTATTGTTTAAACTTCTGCTATTTCCACGAGAGGAAACGCTAACATGAGTCATCACATGTCTACCAGTGGAGGGTCTGCATGTGCAACGAAGATAACAGAGGGCATGGGACAAAAACAGTTCTACCCTGCTAAAAAAAACTTTGATCCAAACAGCAGTGGAGGCTACCGACGCGCTAAGCCAGTGACATTCAACTCTGCAGCGACGGAACAATTCAAATGCTGCCTAGGAAGGAGCGCAGCAGAGATGACAAAAAAGCCACCTAGCCCATGAACAATGGGGCTTTTCTCTCAACTCAGCCAGCCTCAAAACCTGCTTTGTTGCCAGAGATACCCCTTCCACCTCCCTCCACTGCTATCAGCAAAAATCTGCCAGTGCCTGTAGCTCTGCTGCATGTGCGGTCTACAAAACAGGCCTCCACCGCTTGTGATAACACCTGAACTAAACATATTATCTAATCAGCAGGCCGGCCTTTGTTCCTGAACTCATTTAGAATGACTGGCTTTTTTGTTGCACTCGTATGATGAGTGACCTGAAGAGACTGAATAGCAAGGACTGACCTCGTCTCCGCTGGCCAGCCGGTGGGTCAGCTCCTTCAGGCTCCGCATCATCCTCTCATCCCTGAAGTCATACGGGAAGGTCTCCGTCCACTCTGTCAGCAGCTGGAGGATCTTGGGAGCAATCTTCCTGACTCTCATCTGAAAATGCAAAATAAACACATAAGTAAGCTAAAAGCCCACAATATTCCGCTGATTCCTAAAACGTTATGAAGAGAAACTAAGAAGGAACACATACTTTGTCAGCTTGGGGATCGCTGAGTCGCTGCTGTTCCATACACAGGTGACACACCTTCGACATGAGTTCGTATGGGTGGATGAAGAGGCGAGAGCTGAGCAGGAAGGTGAAGATGTACGTCCTCTGTGGGCAGAAAAGAAATCATGATGACAAATTGATCATTTAAGTTTGCAGATGGGCTTTAAAACTCACTCAGGGAAATAATACCTAAACAAGAAAATATAGAAATAACAACGTAGGCTGAAACTTTTAATCCCTGATGCGTAGACAGAAAGAGAGATGCAAGAAAGACAGAAAGACAAGAGAGAAACAGAGAATGAGAGTGACTTTGGCACCTAACAGCGTCTCAGAGCGCCAGAGCGTCTCAGACAGACAAGAAAGAAGGCTTTACCTCCCGCCTTTGATGAAACTGCAAAGGAGAAGGGATAATACCACCTGGGATAATAAAAAAAAAGGGAAATGCAAAAGAACCAACACTCACGTCTGGATAATAGTCCACAGTTGGGACCAAGTGGTGAATGAGGGCCTCCAGGGACCCGGACACCAGGTTGTTGTCATGATAAAAGAGGCCGGGGTAGCCCTCCTCCTTGGTCTGGTACAGGTTCTTGTTGTAGCTGCTGGTGTTCAGCTGCCCTGTGAACGGTGGCGTCTGAGGCATGTTGTCCTGCAGAGACAGGGAGGACAAACGCAGGAACAGTCAGTCAGAAGTCTTCGCTTCTTCTCCAATAGATATTTCACCACAGACGCTGATGCAGGATGGCCAAACAAATCCAAAATAGCTCCGAGACACAAACACAGACGGTGAAGGTTTTGTTTGGGAAATGGTTTGGACGTGGTCAACACCCTTCCTCCTCTGCTGTCCATTTTAAGCTTTCTGGTTTTGGGTTTAGTTTTTTTTTTTTTCTTCTAATGTACAAATGGCTGAGTGAAAAAGCTGAAAAGCAAACTGTGGTTGAGACACAAAAAGAGAGAAAAGAGGAGGTTCACGAGTCATTTGCTTTACAATGAAGAGCACTAGAATAGACGGCTCATAGACCCCACTGAGCGTCAGAGGGAATTGAACCTTTAACCCTGGCAGTGCCTTGCTCAACAGAATAATGGCCAAGTCAGGGCAGGCTAATAGTGTGCATCATCTCATAGGCAGCAAATTCTACGAAAACAAAACCGATGAATGTTTCAGGTTTCACATTTAGTACTTTCCCATAAATCTTCAGAAGGACCATTCATTCATTCAAAAGGACCTCTGACTCACAAAGAAAGTTCTGTGTATGTGTTTAAACACGCAGACACCAAAATCTAAGTATAACAAAAAACGTGTCATGAGGGATGGTGGGCCAAAATGCAGCCCCACAGGACTCGGAAAGCACACTGTTCAATCACGTTGCCTGTTTACTTCCACCGCCGCTGTGTGTTTGTGCACAACACAAAGCCAGTGTGTGTGAGATCATGATGCAGGGTACAATATGATGAGCGGAGGAACATGTGTGCAGTCCTGTGCTGGACTGCCAGCGCCATGTTAACACTGATCAAAACATGTCAAACTGCTCCTGCAGAGTGTGAGTTTGAGGAAAAATACAGTGTTTTGTAGATAAATGTGTTGATGTTTCTAAAAGTGAGGTAGTGCTAAAAGTAATGTTTGATCAGCAGTGAAGTTCTGGTATCCCATTAGATGAACATAAAACCAGGTCGTACACCGAGCATCTGTAACTTTTGCTATCCAGTTATAGAATAATGCTTAAACTTAGAGTAAAAGATGTGCAAAGTCAGAAAACTGACTCAGCCGATGTTTGACATTAACTTCCAAAAGCTACTGGTCATACCAGACCAAGTATGACTGTACCAGCAAACTACTGAGTGTATTCCACTGAGCAAAGGTGCATTTTACAACTTGTCAATTCAACTTTTCATCTGCAAGACAAGGAATTTGTTATTTCTGCTTTCAAAAGTGACATAGCCTGACTTTAACCTTAAAACAGCCCTTTAAAGAACTGAAGCCCATCATAACATCCTCACTCTCAGGTCTAAAACTCTGGTCCTCACAAAGATAGAGCACCAAGCTCACTCACGTTCCTCTGCCAGCCTCCTGACCTCTGAACCTGGCACTTAGGCTCAGTCCCATGCCAGGCAGACTTATGGTTAGAGAAGCACAAAGGGCCTTTTCACACTGGGGGTTTGGCGCAGGGTGCAACATCCCCACCCCCACACACTGTCACAACCCTCCACACCCCCACCCTCCTTGACAATATGCTGGCCCGTGGCTGCCTGCCGAGCCAGGAAGCCTTTAAGGCTGATGCCCTGCAATGCTGCCAGGGACGGATACGGGGGATGCCAGGAGGTATAAACTGCACCTGCCCACACACTGGCACACGTAGTTCAAATAAATTTAGGGTTTCATTGTCCTGTGATGTAATTTTGGTTTGTAGAGGATGCTTACATAAGATAAAAAGAAAACCATAGGGAAAAACATCTGCTGATCAGACCAGAGGGAGCGTTAACAGATATTATTTAATAGCATTTCATGGTCTTAGAGACACGGTTGTGTTTGCTTTTGCAGGAACACGCAGCTTGAGAAACAAACCCTGTTTATTCATAAGTTCACTTAAAGCCTCAACCCACACAAGGCTAACCATGCATCATGCATCCACCCTTTCACTCTCACACGCCTGCCGCTCCATAATGCACGCGTGCACACACAGACCATCGCTATTATTCAGCCAGACAGCCATGGCCATTTCCATGAGAAAAGCGAGTGCGAGGAGTCAGAGCACAGCGGCCCGAGCATCTGCTGCACCATGTGGCTTCCCCACAGAGAGGGAGAGACAGGGAGATCATGAGAGTGGTGGAGGGAGAGAGGAGGGAAATCCTGATAGCAGTCAACTGCTTTGCAATATTTGTTTACTCCGCTGAGGGTTTTTACTGAACTTAAGTGCTCTTTTCTTAGCAGCACTGCACCATAGACTCATTTAGCTACAGTCTCTTACGTACAAGTAAAACCACAGACATCTAGTGTCCACAAAGCAGCTCTAAAAACACCACTGAGGTTAAGACGAAGAGCACATCAACAGCAGCAGGTGATCGAGGACTGAGAACATGTCCCATTCACTGTCCCCAGCTGGGACCTAAACCACCAAGTCCCTGGTCCCACGCTTCTCACCGTGAAGGGGGAGCTTGTTTTGGTTGGATGTAGAGCCCAAACTATTACTCATTCGACATAAAATCAATCAACAACAATTTCAATTCTTTGTTGTTTTAAGCTATTTATCTGGGCAGATATTGAGCTTATTAAGAAGATCAGGTATCTGCTAGATGCACCTGGTCTGCTTTAAATATAGTTACTTGTCAATGTTATTCTAAAGTACTGGAATCTGTGTTGGTGTCTGGTTGCTGCCTTGTTGGATGCAAAGTTCAACAGTTTTTGAAATCCACACAGACACAGATCATCACATGCAGCTCAGATCACAGAGCATAAGGTGAACACTGCAGCGACTTCTACTGAATCTTCAGTGTTGTGACATCACTCTACTCTGTGATGTATCTGAAAAGGTGAACAATCTGGATTAATCCCATGCTGCCAGGGGCAGGTGGGCTTCTTTGAAGATAAAAGATGAGTCTCCAATACTGGAGAAAATAAAAAACCTTAGATAGAAGACACCATGAGCTCAGATGTTGCACTTTGTGCTCTAATCTCTGTGTCTCTTCTATCAGAGCAGCATGTTTGCCTACCAGCACGTGCAGGTCAGTACTAACATCTTCCAAGCTCATCTTAAAACATATTTGTACTGAATGACGTTTTATTGATGTTCTTGTGTGACATGGTTTATTTTAAGGCTTTTCAAAACATTATTTTTTTCACGTGCACTTAAATTTCAAAACTCAGTGTATAGATTTTGCCAAAGAGACAAAAAAGGCACAAAAATAAAGTTTTAGTCGCGCACAAAGAGTAGGGTCACTTTCAGCGACAGCAGAGACCTTGTTCTCAGGCCAAAAAATGCTAATTAGCTTGGATTTGTCCAGCAAGAGGACACCATCACTACCACCACCTCCATCCCTATCCCTGCACTGAAGCCAAGAGTGTCTCTTCTCATCTGCTCAGCTCCACACATGCCAGCTGCAGCCTTCACCACAATCCTGAAAACAAAGCGTGGGATGCTTACAAGCAGCGACAACTGAGACGCACCGATTTACATTTGCTTTCCAGGTGTCTGGGTGGTGGTAGTAGTTGTGGTGAAAGACTCGGGGGTCGAGGGGGACACATGTCAAGTCCTCAGTCCTGACAAAAACAAACTCTTAGCACGTTGCTGTTGGTTTAGCGTGGCCGCTGGCTGGGTGGCAGCTGAAGGTAAACAAACAAAATGCCACAGCTCGCCTCCCCACTTCAGGGGGGGTTTGTTTAGGTTGGATGGATGGTTTTAATTATAGCCCTGCTGGTTTTGTGTGTGTGTGTGTGTGTGTGTGTGTGTGTGTGTGTGTGTGTGTGTAGCCATCTGCCTCAAGGTGTAAAAAGAGGTCTGGTTTGGACTTTAATTGGATTTAAAAACAGAGGATATTCAAACTTCTGTCAGTTTCTGTGTATTTATGAGTTTAAACATCTGATTGTACTCAGATAAAAAACATCAAGCTGCAAATTGTTGCTTATGGGTGAAAACTTCAGTGCATTTCTAGGAACTCGACATGTATTTTGGCGATATCAAAATCAATTTGGTGCAAAAGGTCAGAATGTTCTCAGTCACTGCTTGTAAACAAAGATCCTCTTAGAATATTCAAGCTCAAAGCTATTTTTAGGCTCACGCAGACACTGTTCCCTCTTTTTTTATTGACTAAAGACTCAACTGCTGATTATCTCATGGCAGTGAGTCTCTTGTAGATTGCCTGGCTCAAGAGCTGACTCGGTGACGTCCCGTGGTGGTCTGGAGGGGCTGTTCCCCCCTCCCGCCTTGTTTTTACACTTGGAAGCAGCACTCAGGCAACTTGGAAACAAAACCAAAAGGGATTAACGTTACACTGATCATGTGCTGTAGCATTCGGAGGTGATGGGTTGGGTTGAGGAGAAGGGAAAAGGGGAATTTTCAGTTTCAGGCCATGACTCGCTGAAAGGTTATAGAAATGTCAAAATATTTCCCTTTTTCGCCCTGTGGGAAAATTTTGAAACAGAAGGGCAGCAGCTTAAAAAGCACCAAACCTCCTCAGGCAAATGTCACATTAGGAGTAAACCCGGCCATTTAGGTGAAATTACCTTCAGGCTGCAGAGCCATCGATGTTTTCAGGTAATTCTGTCTCTAAACGTGTGGGTGGGGCTGCTCCCCTGGAGGGAGAATGATAGAGCCCAGTCTCTCACTTGCTTAAAATACAAGCTATCAAAGAGCCGATGGCGGCCCTTCCCGCCCTGCCCGCACTCTTTACGACTGCTCGTGATGAGCGCCCATCAGCAGTTCAGAGGCAGTGAAGAAAAAAGCTTGAACAGACAGAAAACCATTCCCATGGTCCACGGGACACACACAAGCAGCCAGGCCCTCACGTTTAGATCTTCCTGCCACCACAGAGGAGCACGCAAGTCAAAGCAGTAAAGCTTTAAGATTTGTGACGTAATAAAACATCCTCTGCAGCCTAAACAGCAACGGGCTTGAGAAGCGGTGTCCAAAGAAATGAAAGCTGACGAGAAAAAGTAGAACGGGGTTTTGTTTTCGCTTTATTGGGGCTGAGGACGGAGGCTGTAGCAGTGGGGGTATGCTGTGAGACACTATGAGAGACCAGCAGTAAATCAACATGCCCCCCTCCACACACACACACACACACACACACACACACACACACACACACACACACACACACACACACACACACACTGCGTAAACACTGAAAGGCATGAGGAATCCCACTCATCCATGGCTTGAGGAAATGAGGGTGAGAGATAGCCGAGTGGCTGCACAAGAGGGCGAAGAGGCCACAGTGGAATAGTGGAAGTAGTCTAAATAAAGACGGTGGGTTGGTGGGGTTGTTTGAAGCTGGTGTGTGGTCAGAGGTACTGAGTAACATTACACCTGCCTTAGAGGGCGGCAATCAAAAGATGGGATTTTTAGAGATGCAATTTAGAGACGCTTACGGGGGAATAAAGGAGAGAAGCAGATGTGATGGGGTTAACAACTTCACTCAGTTTTAACTACTGAGCTGATTCATCATTTCTGGGTGTTGCAGTCCAAATTTTCCAATTTTACCTTTAGCTGCCAGCATGGTGCAATAAAATGCACCCTTCTACTAGCCCAACTGGCCTTTACACATGCAATTAGATATCGCTTTAGCACCTAGTTTACATAATCTTCACAAAATGCTGCAGACTGAACTGAAAAGACAAATGCTATTTGGCCACTTCGCATCACACCTTATGATGGCTCAAAACAGAAGACCTTTCCTCAGTGCAATGCACCATCCAGCAGCAAGAGGTTAGTATATAAAATGCAGCGACGTGCAGCTCCTCCACCCTTCCCGACCACATCCACACCAGCAATGAGTGCTGTCCTACGAGCAGTGTTCGGGCTCGGGGCAATGTTTGCAGCTGTTGCACTGAGTGGTAAAAATCACAGCTTTCATATAAGATTCTGTCACCTGGCATCATCAGTGCTCGACAGCCACACGAATCCCCCCTGCAGACTCTAAAACATCCTGCACAGAGGGAAGCTGCAGCAGAAACAACACCTCTGTGGACTCAACTTCTGACACCTCGCCCGAATCTTTAAGAAACCGCAAACAGACATATTTCAACATGTGTCTTGAGGTGGGGCACAACAAACTTGGGGTAGTGAGGGTTCACTCAAGCTGTGTCTGGACTGGGAAAGTCCTGACATCAAAGAGTTCTCTGTAAGTGCTGATTTGACAATTTGCAGGTCGGAAGATGTCTGGGGATCAATGTGGAACTTTTTGGACATCTGGGTTATATAATCATTGACTCACCACATTTTTAAAGACTGCGTTTCAACTTGCGATCAGCACCTGCCGCACAGTCATTGAAACACCATTGAAACAACAGTTGCACATAACCTTGATGACAGAAATCCCCAATTTTCAACCAAAATTAGCTCAGAAAGGGCTCTGCAAAGTGGAAACTCAGGCATCTGCACTTGCATTATAACTGGGTGACCTGCTAATATAGATCATGTGATATGATATAAATCACCAATCATTGTGGTAGGATTATTGCGTCAATTTTAGCCCAGTTTTAATGCTTTCATCCCAACCCTCTGCCTTCTACACGCATTCCATCTTAAATACATCCCTGCTTGCACCAAATATCAAGCTCTGTGCCTTCAAAGACCCAAATAACTCAATTTGTCTCCATTTCTACAAACAAAGACCGCAAAAACCACTACTACACAACGCCAGAGTACAGTAGCAATCATGTAATCCACAGCAACAATAACTCATTCAAGTTCTTCCACAGGAGGCTCCCTCACATTGTCAGCGGCCCAGAGTCGTGCCAAATCACCAATAAACGGATTTAACCTGTCAGCACATTAAGGAAAACCGGATGCATGCATGTAATACAGAGCAGTGGCACGGGAAGCCAAGGAGAACAGAGCAGAGTTATTCAGGAGAGATGTGGGATTAACTTCACTGATCCCTCTCTGTCTTGCAGGGGAGGAGAGACGGAGAGGGGAATCCTCTTAGCCAGAAGGTAGTCGGGGTTAAAAATAGTCCGCCATTGACACTGAATTCAAAAATCCAATTATTGGGGTAGGTTTTAGGGGGAAATGACAAGATGGACACAGCTACTCAGCACAGCCAGCCGATTTGGGCATCATTACCCTTGTTTGTTTTGACTCTTCAGGTTAAAGAGGCGCGCTGCCAGCACTCACACGGCAGCAAAGGTTCAATTAAAAACACCAGAAACTCAAACTGAAATCGGAATATTTGCAGCCAAGTTACGAAAAGACTCACAGAGCATTCAGTCAGTGGTCAGTTAATTTACAAACGCTGCCGATCCTCTTTGGCTGGAATTAAAAGTGTGCTCTCCACCACCTGCGCGTATTTTGGGCAATCGCCGGGTGTCCGAGGCGTACAAACAACATGCAAAGAAATCCTCCAACAACATATTCCCACAACTCATCCTCATAGCTCACCTCAATAAGAAGTAATCCAGGTGCGAACTCCTGTGGTATCCTTTCCCAAAATGTGCGAAACAGCCTTTCAGCAGCCGAGACTTTCTGCTTTTACATATGAATAAAGCGCGGCGGTGAAACCCGGCAGCACCTCCCCACTCCGGCCGGTCACTGCGGCATTATTCAGCTGCAAATGGAAGAAAGTAAAACGTGTATTCTGAGTTTAAGAGCAGCAGGAGAAGCCTGTCTGTTCAGAGAGGATGAATCCGCATGAATGAATGACAGCTCCGGCCGTGTCGCTCCTCCGCTGCCTCCTCAGCTGTGTGCGCTCCGAAGCCGCGAGCAGCCTCACGACTTTGTTGTGAGAGAGAGGCAGCAGCCAATCAGAGGGCAGAGCTAAGCCCCACCACACCCCCCTCTTCTCCACTTTTCAATTTCATTTCTCTTTCTCATCTATGCTCTCTGTTTCTCTCAAACTCCGACGTGTTTTCCATCGGTAGCTTTCTCCTCCTTCCTCTTACATGTTTCAATTCTCCGTCCAGTTTGCTTTAATTAGCCGACAGGAATATCAGGCGAGGTGTTGTCAGAGCATCTCAATTTAAAAGGAAGATTAAAAATAGAGCATGAAAAGCAAACTGACAACTTTTAACGTAAAGCATATTGAGTTTATTTCTAATAAAATGCACAAGTTGTACCAAAATGCATTGCCCAGAAATTATAAAAAAGATGAGACTACAGCCATGCTAACAGCTGTCAGGTTGTACTTGAGCAGAGTGGCTAAGTGCTAACTTCAGCATGCTAGCATGCGTGCAGCTACAATGCCGATGCTAGTGAGTGTAATGTTTACCACGTTCACCACTTTGGGTTAGTGTGTTAACATGCTAACACTGGCCAACACCAAAACAGGCTACTGAGGGTGAGGGGAGTGCCAGTATGTCAAGGTTAATGGAGTGGTTGATGGTTGTAAAAGTAAATGACTTCATTAACCATCAGATTGTTAATCAGCCTTTTCACTCAAAAAGACAAAAGTCAACCAAATGGTGGCACAAGAGGAAAAATCAGACGGTCACCAAAGTCAGCAGGATTCATCCAATGGGAACCATGAGTGTCTGTTCCGACTTTCGTGTCAATCCATCAGTCTGGACCAAAGTGGTGGACCAACAGACCCACCCACAGGCCCTAGAGCCCCACCTCGTCATGGATAAAATCTCTAAGTCAGTCAAAACATGTGACAATAAAAACAATACCTACAATAATTCCAGTCAATCAAACTATCAGGATATGTGTCCTTTCCTGTGTATTTAGTGTTGTATGGTATAATTGTGAGAAACCAACCGGAGGAAAACTGGCTGCAATCTGACACTCACCCAGAAATATTTTCAATTTATTCTACCTTTCTCTCTCCACCTCCCTATCTTGCCCCCTGCCCATTTTACCCCTCCTTTCTCCTCTCTTCATCCCTCCCCCCACTCTTTCTCTCTTTTGTATGTCTGCACGGCTCATTCTCAGCTCAGGTCGTGGAAATTGAAGCTCCACCACCGAAAGACACAAATGAGAATTGTATAATTGATATCAGTGAAAAAGCTGTCATATAAAAAGAAAACTGAACATCTCAGTCTCTTTCTCTACGTCTTTTTTAGTTCTTCAAACCAACACTGATGTTCATTGTTCGTTGAAAGAATTCAAGGCGACAACTACTAAGTAGGCAACACATATAAAGGAAGCTGCCTTTTGCAGGAAAGCGTTGGCTCACATCATATGAAAGTTCAGAATGGGACTCAATCATTCACAAAAATGTGCACAGATTAAATGATATGAACATGCAAACCACAACTGAATTTAAATGTCAGCTGTATTAAATCCTTTGACACAGTGTTCTGTCAGCAGAGCTACAGAGGACCAAGGTGTGATTATTAGTTCAGTCATTATTTTTAACTTTTAGCGAAAAATGCAGGTCAGTGGAGAACGAATTCTCGTCTACAAAGGCACGCCGGAAAGAGGAGAAATTGGGGTTACAAAGCAAAAAATACTAGAATTTTTCTTTTGCTGTTGTATATCTGCAGAAAATAGCACTTTCAAACACAAAAGCCTATTTTTAAATTAAAAGCTGTTCTGCTTATCTTTTAACAAGAATATAGAGCGTCGTCCTCTTCTTTAAGACAAATTTGATCGTAGTTCACTTCCTCTAAACAGCAAAGACATGTTCTTATGTGAAGACGACATACTGGATGTTTGTTCAGCCGTGGGATCCTTTGTGCTTGGCTGACGTTCTCCACATTTCCGAGCAGAGTAATAAGCCACGGTAAAATAACAGCAAATCATCCCAAATCTCATCAACATCCAGAGATATTACGTAATCTGGTACTAACACAGATTTACGTATATGCACTAATCCAGCTTTTCTCTTGCTTAAACGACTGCAGAGTTCAGGATTGCAGCCATTATGTTGGACACGATGGGACACAAATGCAGTATATGTCGTCCAACAGAAGGCACGATGATCAGGTCGGAACCAGGTTAAATATCAAGGGGAAATATAGCTGACCAAGATACAGCACAAATGCATTTTTAAAGGGTTAGCAAGGCCTTGAAACAGACATCTTAGTTATTTTCAATTTGGGTCTTTGTCTTCGAGGAAGGATGTGGTTGCCCTCACTGTTGGATCAGTTTTCTGAACAATTTACTGGAATGACCGACACTGAACGTTACAGAGGAGCGGGGTTCAATTCACTGAGCGCCAGCATGAAAGCCAACCAGATGAAGAAGAGCAAGAGCAAAAAAAGGCCTATGTTTTCATGTGTTCACTCTGAAGACGAAAACAGCTAAGAAATATGGAGTTTCACTTTTAGTAAGGGCTCAGTAATTTCATGAAACAGCTGGTCACTGTAGTTTTTAGCAAATAATACTCAAGCAGGAGGAAATATTACATTTGCTGGGGACTATTTTCAGTGGCTGAATGATACACATTTGGTGCTCTAGTGTTTGGGGAAGCAGAGCAGTGTAGATTGTGTGTGTTCATTGTAATGAAGGAACATTGCAAAGGTGTGGCTCGCTGCTGCTCTGTGGCATAAAGGGATAAGATTTATCAGGCTCTGGATTGACAGATGATACTTGTCAGTGGGATCAACTCAGTGGTGGTTTTGGTCTTTTCATCGGATTTGTTGACAGTAAGAAAAAACAGTATCACCAGTCGTATCCTTAAAGTATTCCCATGTCTGGTTTCAAACACGTCTGTATAACAGAGTAGCAGTCTGTTCAGTATTGATTACAGTCTGGTTTCAGCATTTCTAAAGGTGAAGCAAGTGGGGCTTTTCCAAATCAGCTCGTTCACAGTCTGTCCCTTCAGGGCAGCCTGTGTTGAATTGCTGAGTGAAAGATTTCCAGTTTGTCTATTCAGGTAACAATCAGCATGTGGCAGCAGCAGCCTGGAGGTTTAATAAGTAAGATCTGCATAAGTGTGAGTGTAAAACAGGGCGTTGCAGGAAGAGGAAAAGAGATACTGTTGTGTAGCTAATCTGATAAAGCTTATAGCAGTATAGGTTACAGCACTATGTCCATGGCTTCATTAACATGCCGTGTGACTGAAGACATCTGATGTTTACTCTGATGGAGAAAAAGCCTGACTGGCATATCAGAACTGTGGTAAAGGTCTGTTATGCAAGCGAGACATCCAGGCAGATGTCCTGGATTTGAAATGTTCCTGCAGGGAAATAAATAAACACCGACTTTATGTTTGTGCTACATTCCCCATATACCTTCAACACAGAGCAGCGAAGATAGGCATCAGGAATTCACAGTAAGTTGTTGTGACCCATTTGTGCAAGCCCTGCAGCAGCCAGGTCAGAGTGTCGTGCTCATGAACACTTGGACAAACATCCTGAGTGATGATAAACACTTCTGTGAAGGAACTAAACTCTTCTGGTTGAAGAGCAGATTTTGTAATCACATCTGTACTGATGACAAAGCAAGAACTAAGGCTCACGGTCAAGTTGTTTACAGTGTATGTGATGTCACAGCTGTCTCTCTGCTATCAGTATTACTTCTTTACGTGACTGGAATACACATTCCTAACATGGCATAATGGCAGTAATATTTTCCATCAGTTCCACAAGACTACCCTGCTGACAAACAGATTCCAGTGGAAAACAGAAACTGGGTTGAAAATGTCTGTCTTTTAATATATATATATATAAAAGTGCATGAAACAATTCCATAACATTTGGTACAGTTACCTGACACCTGACAAGTCCCCTCACAGATGTCCACTTCAACTGGAATTTCCTCCTCTTAGCTTTCTGAGCGCCACTGACCACCGGTTCTCAGTCAACAACCATACAATACTCACAAACTCTTGGATTTTGAGGGTCTTTATCTGCATTTGGTTGAATTCAAAGTTCACTCCATATCACTGAGGCCTAAACCAAGCCGCCCTGAATGAGACTGTTTGCATTATCAGTGCTGTTATTTGGTTCCACCTGAGCTTGAATACATTCCACACTTTGGATTAACCATTGGAAAAATCCTTGGTGTGAGTGCACTCTAATCCCTGCCTTTGTTCATGGTGTGATTTGTACAAGTCGGTGTCTCTGCTACAGTCTGGCTGCCTCGACATTTACACCCATGTTCTTTGGCTAGACTGGTGAGGAGCTCCAGGACTCTGATCTCGTGCTCCATGCGAGCTTTCTCCCTCCTCTCCTCTCTCTCAGCCGTCTCCCTCTGCCGGCGCTCCTCCCTCTGCAGCCACTGGGCTAGGAGCTCCTGATGCCAGCGGGCCTGCTCCTGCCGCTGATTCTCCAGCTGCACAAGCAGGCCCCGAGTCTCCGACACCAGCCGCTGGAAGCATTCCGACAGGTGCTTGAGGGCGGGTTCCAGGCAGGTGGTGTGGCCAGAAGTGTGAAGGGTGTTGGGACTTGGATCTGGGGGTGCAGGGAGTGGAGAGGTAGCAGATCGGGTAGGAGGAGGAGGAGAAGCAGCAGATGGAGGTGGTATTACATGTGGAGAAGGAGTGCTCATGCTGTTTTCCACAAGTGTACCTGTGACACAGGATATAAAACAGTCCAGGTATGAGATTATTACTCACAGGACAATTTTTGGAGCTGAAACGATTAGTCAGTCCATGGACTAATTGAATGATTTTGAACAAGTACAGTGACTGTAAGAAGTCAAAATGGGCTTTAAGGTGTCCAAGGTGGCATAAAGTGAAGGGCTGACAATCAGGACCGTTGTTATCGTACGCACAGAAAACAGCCGACAGTTAGTTTGTTGTCCTATCTGACACCAAATACACAAAACTGAGACTGCACGAGTGATTAAAATGTTTAAAAATATTGATGTGCAGTTATAAAGTCACATGGTGACTTTTTATTCTGCCTTTGGTGTCGCTGGAGACCATAAGGAAATAGACCTTCACAGCCACGTGGCAGGTGAAAATGTGTCAATGTATAGAGAATCATGGCACATACCACTTTCTCGATGGATGCTGTCTCCTGCATGCTGTGGGAATTGCGTATTACTGAACTCAAACTCATCTGTTGAATCTTCTCTGTCCTCCAACTTGACTTCAGAGTCCAGCTGCCAAGACTGACGGCCTCCTATCTCCTCTAAAGAGCTCAAACATTGTCTTCCTGCCGTCCCCGGAGAACCAAAATGGTGTCCACTAATCTCTGAGTTAGAATGTAAATCTGTCAGGACACTTCCTGTCCTGTCAATGGAGTCAAGGTGGCGCTCCACCATCCCTTCTGGAGAAACAAAATAGGAACCTCCCTCCCCTCCCGCTGACCTCCGGCCCAACACAGCATCCATGTCTGCAAAGTACTTAAAAGTGCAAGGCTGCGAGCTGTCGACGCTCCTCTGCAGTTTGGCTCTCACGTAGTTGGCCTTCAGAGTTTTGACCCGAAGCCGACACTGGTGTGGACTCCGACAGAAACCCATTTCGCTCATGCGGGCCGAGAGGTGCTTGAAGACATGGCGGTTGCGAAGGTTTTCTGCCAGACTCTTCTGGACGCGCTCATCGCTCCAAGCGCACAGCAGCACCTGAGTCTCCTCCACTGTCCAGTTAACCGAGCGCTCAGCTTCTCGTTTTCCTGTAAACACAGAAACACAGCTGAATACAGAGAAGCACTTCACAGCTGACGCTGGTGGCACAGGGTTACGGTTCGTTAACACTTTCATGACAAGCATTTAATGGATATGCACTAGACCACTGAACACTGATTCGATTGTGCAAAGGATCTCTCCATGTACAAAGCAAAAGAAGAGGGAGTGTAATTAAATGTGTGTTATGTTAGGCTATAGGAAAACAACATCAATTATAAGGTAATGCCAACACACTGACTCCTAATTCTAGACCCAGTGATCTCACCAGTAAGAAATGAAAAATATACTTTCAGACCAGAAGCAAATAATCTGCAACATCTGTGCAGTTAGAGACAGATACACTGATAAATAAACCTGTCCTTAGGAGCTTAGTTTTAGGAATAGAGTGTCTGCCACACATCTAACTACGCAGTAAAATAAAGTCTAACTCATGTTTTTTGTTTTTTCTGAATAATAAAATGTGCATGTACTGCAGCAGTAAGGATCAAAACTTACTTAAAAACTTATCAACAGACTTCGATATCGGTAACATGACTCAGTCATGGATACTGCTACTAATCCGGCATGTTTTGTTCAGATATGTAAAGTCATGTCCATGTGTGGCAGAGACAATAACCTCAGATTACTCACGCTTCCTAATCAGCCTGACATGGGACATTTAGCTGTCACTGCATGCTACAAGTCAACTAACAGGTGAAAACTTTAGGGTTAGCTAGCAAGCTAGCTTGATAGCACTGTCCGACATTCAAAAGGTTCAGGGTGCTATTGTGCAAACAGGGCAGTTAGCGACGAATGATTCAACAGTTTAACAAGTGAATGAAACCAAGCTACTGAGCAATTTCTGCTCTGTAACAAACGCAGCTAAGGTTAGCGGCTAACAGTTAGCTGACCTAGCTATAGCACTGTTTGTCTCATCCCGAGTTTGTGCTGCCCGTTACACCTTCAAAAAACATGTCGGCTGCTTAAAGGATTCTTACTTTTGGTCGTTGAAACAGAGTTGGTCGAGTTGATCATCGGAGGATTCATTTTGAAGGGCTGCAGGAAATGTAAACAATCCTCACACACACCGACACTCCTCTCTTCCGGGTGACGTCGAGTTCAGCGCGTGACGTGACGTGTCGGCTGGAACGTTGCGTTATAACAATTACAACGAAAGACTGCAATTATTTTTGTGTCTCTACAAACCCTGCGAATAGTGTTTCGCATACACAAATAATGATGTAAGCAATATCTTCCCCATAAAACATATTCACATGTTGTATTGAAAATGTACTACAGATTCTTAAATTATACATTGTCCCAATGTGCAGTGTTCCCAATTACCCTATGTTTTATCTGTACAGACCCTATCATTTTCTATGTCTCTGGGATCATTAAAGTTGTATATTATTGTTTCTAAGAAGGACAGTGAGTTTAACATCAGTTATTCATTCCTTTTTAATATTGAGCATATTCATATATTATTCATATACTGTGCATTGAACAATATTTATTTAAACAAGAGCCCCATGAGTTTTGTCAGTATTGTGTAACCCTTGACAAAGCTGTGGTATGATCATTTTATGTGAGGTTTCCTTTCCACTTAGTTATTTCTCCAACAGCATAAGTTGGAGTATCAGCATAATGCAGTACATATACCATCTCTAGATTCATGATGGAGGATGATGCGAAAGGAAAATTTACTGATGCTGTCAGATATTAAAGAATGAAACATAAATCAGTTTGTTTGGGCAGTTTATGTTCATCTACAGATAAGGAATTATTCAAAAGTATTAAGAGTCATAATCCAAATTCATTTACAATGAGCCCTGTTTCAACCTAATTCTCTTTTGCAGTTATATCCAGAATGTACTTAGGTCTCTCTGAAACAGACTGTAATTAACACATGGCATCAGAATGACTTTTGAAACGTGCCTTCCTTATAGAAATGCTATTTTCCAGAGAACCGTCACAGAAAAAATGAACATTGCACCTTGTGAACAAAAGACAAACTGTGAAGTAAAATAGTCCCTGACAACCACAGATCGTGCACACCTGAACAGTCACACCTGTATTCATAGTTGTCTGCAAAAGATCGTATCACCCAAGATGCATTTTATCTGTTAAGTGTGAACACGTCCCCAGAGACCTGAAATTCATCCCAATTTTGAATAACAAGAGGGAAGCATTCAGAGGAAACAGCTCCTGAGGAGGCAGTGAGGTGCTAATGGGTTGTCCTGTGCATTCTCTGGATGTCTGTTGAGAGCATTAAGATCTGTGGCATCCCTCCTTTTCACTGTTTCACCTCCTCAGTCTTTCATTCACGAACACAGCAATTAGCATGGGGGGTGTTGCTAATGCAGATTCAGTCTGCTCTCCTGCAGTTACATTTGCATTTCGAGCTTTCAGCCATTGTTCTGTTATACAGTGACTTGGAATAAGTTTAACAGAGAATACTGGTGTCATTTACTGTTTAAGTCCGTTTTCCTTTGTCTGCGTCTCCATGCTATGTTGCACTGCAGGCCATATATAGTCTAACAGTTTGTTTTAGAGAGAACTCATTTTGGATAATGCTCTTATTTGTTCTCTTTGCCAAGAATTAGCTGGGAGAGATCACAATGTCATCTCTCTGTGTTTACAACATCAATATCTATGGCTGAGCTTAGCATTAACTTGGCACAAAGACTGGACACAGGGGTAAACCCTTCGTCGAGCTTTCTCAGAGGTGATGTTCATTTCTACTTTATGTTTCTGTATTTTTGTAACTCTAAATAAAATCCAGCTGACTCTCAAATACACAGATGACTCACTTACCACCTAAAAAATTAATGACATGTCAATAAGACAGTTTCGGAGATGGTGGAGGTGTATTTTTTGACTTTTGACGAAGGAAAGCCATTTCAATTCAAAAATGTTCTCATCCAAATCTCAGTTAATTTCAGTTAAATGACAGCAGGCACATTTTTAATACTACACATCTACATTATTCCTGAGACATTTGGACTTTGCTGAGTGTCAAATCTTGCCTAAATGCCGGCCTAGATAACATGATAGAGATGAAACTGTTTTTGATGGTGACGTGTTTTGACAGATTATCTCTGAACGGAGACTTACATTTTTTCCAAGAGTCAGATGAAAGATGCACTCTATTCAGCACCAGAAACTGAGAACAAAACAGAATGTCTGACCAGTTCAATGTTCCTGAATGATCTCACGGTGAGGAAATAAGAGTTGTGAAGAAAACGCAATGGGGACTTTTGTAAGAAAGTTCACTCCACCAACGGATCATTCCACCTCAGGAACTTTCCAGAGAACTTTGAAGAGGAACTTTCAACCACAGGATCCAAGTTCTTGCTTTGGCTCTAGGGTTACAGTTCCAGCTCTCAAAGAGTCTTTGCTGCTGGGGTGGGACTTTGCAATGGCCTGGCACCATCAGCGTGGAGTTAGCAGCACTGGATGTTGCACTGTGTCACTGGTATCAGGTATAAGGACAAATGAACAGAATTCTTTCATTGTTAATGACATTTAAATCACCCCCAACCAACCAACCAACTTCCCATCTACAAACAGAGTGAGATGGAAAGAGAGGGGAAGTGAAAAGGGGAGCAACAAAGACAAAGGAAACTTTGCTGAAAGGTTGACCACGGTTACGAACTAAACCACAAAAATAACCAGCATCATTTGGGGACTTTCCTTGAGCTGCCTTCAGTCTGTCTTTCTATCTCTGCATGTATCATTTCCAGTAAATTACAAAGACAATACAGTGACTATATTGTTGTCTTGTCGTATTGAAAAACTGCTGTTCAAACAAAGCTTTGTAATCCATTCTTTTTCCACAGCTCTTCAGTTGTAGTGGAAACACCAATATGAATACACTACAGGGACTTCCAGGTTCTTAATACGTTTTTGAGTTCTTGACTACAGTCCCTGAAGCTCCTGAGATCTTGGGACTATTTGTGGTCAGAAAGGCCCAATAGTGGGATAAATGTCAGTCCGGTAAAGTACATTCTGATCAACAGGCCTGGAAAATGTCTCATTTTCTAAGCTTCAATCTTGGAAATAGCTATAGGCCCTGGACCTGCAGGCTGACATAAAGGTTGTTCTTCACGCACAGCACTGACTGCTTGGGAGCACAGACACACACACTAACATATACAAATGATGAGGCTGCCACAGCATAGGTAATTACAGAGGAAGAGGGGAGCCGAGACAGTCGACTGGACATTCATCTCATTACTTGTGCACGCCTCCAGGCTTGTTCCCCACTGGCCTGCTGAGGAACATCACACACTGTTCTCTCACACACAAAAAAGGCTGGCAAATCCTTTCCAAAACACAGAGGACACACACCTGTACAACAGGGTCAAGAGTTTGATGCATCTTTCCTAATTATATCACTAACAACAGTAATTGGCTTATTACTATGCATGAATAATCGTTCAGAGACAGTGGGCATGCCGTACAGCCTGTCTGGGAATTACATGTAGGATTTTGCATATTTTTACAATCTACAAATTAGCTAACCCCTTAGCAACCTACAAAGTGTGAGCAGGATAAGAATAAAGCGAGGATTCCTGGTGGACACATTATTTTTTTAGGAAGAATTTGGTGCTACAAGGTTCAAACTTCCAAAAGAGCCCATATACCCAAAAGAAAGAGCGAGGAAGGGCTTTTAATACATGACTGCCATAAATAAATAACTGCAATGCCTGCACAATCTCCTCTTTTGGATTGACTTCTGTTGCACCCTCGAAGGGGAGAGACAGGCTGTAGATTTTCTCCCAGTGTGATTTGTAGTGCAGAAAACCAGGTCAGTGAGCACACAGCGAGGTAAGATGAGGTACAGACGGCTCACACACTGGAGATGGTTACATCAGCTGAGGCTGGAGGAGAACTGAGGTATCCTACTGTGGAAGCTCAGGGTCCCTGCCTGCATGCTGCTCTTTGGCATGGCTCCATTTCCCCCCTTTCATGTCTCCTGACAACCAGCACCAGCCGTGTTGTTTAGATCAGTGGTTCGCAAACTTTCACACCAGACACAAACAAAGACTCAACATGGGAGCAGTGCAGCAATTCGTGGAATGTGTGCTTTTTTTCCAGAGCTTGTGGACCCCCCTAAGAATCAGAGTGATGTCAACTGAGACAACAATCATTCTTGCTGCAAGCACTCCTGCAGACTGACTAACTCTGCAGTAAAAAATGAGAATATTTTCACTTTTTTTATCTCAAGTATTTATTACCAATATCCACATTCCACAAGCCAAATCATCAAGCAGCCATTTGAAATAAAAAGACACGCTTGGTGCACATTGTACCTTGTAAATTCAGTTGCTGCCTGAAAAATAGAACCATGTCCTATATTTTCATGTTTCAGTGCAGCGATGTGACTAGCCAATCATGGCACCTGTTGAAAAAAATATGTTGCTTCTGAAGTTCAAGTGAAACTAAGTATCTGTTGAGATCTTTAAATTTGAAGTTGGTGGTATCTTTGAGCAACTGATGTCTGTCTACAAACTGGGTAAGGTGGACAAATATGAAGACATGTTTATGCATGAAATCAGCCTCCACTTACACCAGTGTTTTTAAAGGTACTTTTTTGAAAGAGAATCCTTTTGCAAAGCACCTCATTTGGTCACAAAAACATAAGCTAGCATTTCTCACATGCATTGCTATTTTAGGCCTGAAGGCTCACTTTTATTAATCTTACAACCCACATATCTCTCTTTATCACGGCCCTTCTGGTGACCAATTTAAAGGTTAATTTCCAACGTTGCAGAGACAAAAGTTCAGTCCATGTTGATAGCTATACAGTATGTGTGTTCCCATTTGCAGATATTTTTCCTTTTCAGGAAAAGGAATCTCATGTCTTTGGGTGGTAATCACAAGATCATCATCGCCTATTGATATTACAGCAACCCATGCAGAAAATGTTTTCGCCTTAAGCTGTGATTTGCAGCTGCAAAGCATATGCCTCCGCACCAGGGTGGGATGCTGAACCACAGAATTTCAAAACACACATGGAAGAACCACGGCAGGTCATTTATCAGTCATAAAAGTGGGCTTCAGAGCTGTTGTGATGTGGAGTTGTGAGCCCCTCTGTTTTCAAAGCTTTACTCCAGTCTCTCAAATGAATTACAGAACTCTTGGTCTCTTGCCCGGACACCCTCTAATTTGCTTGCATTTTTATAGTAGCCACCAATTTGCAGAGGCCACTTTGACCAACAGTGAACTTATGGCAGAGCATCTGTGCTTCAAAACATTTCATACAAGCACCAGATGCCTATATGAAAAAAACATCACGTTCACGGTAATATATTCAACAACACAGATCAATATGAGATGAAGTACAAGAGGCCATCTGGGGAGGTGTGTGGCAAAGGTTCGGCTTTGGGAAAAACGCAATGCGATCACAGATTTCTTCAGAACTGCAGTGTGGAGATCCACTTCAATCACTTCCCACCTCCCTTACGTCTTATTTGAGTCACACTCATCTGCAAATCTGTGTAACTCTTTGGGCATTTCCACCTTGAATTCCTTCTTCCTTTGTTTGCATGGGCAGCAGCATCTAACAGGAACTGAGGAGCTAAAAATGGAACAAAGACTTAAAAGACTCCAAAAATACCCGACATTGTTGCACATATTTGCGTTTGTCACATTCCACAAAGTTGGGTTTTTTTTACCAAAAAAGGTAGGAAACTCTTACATAAAGGAACACTGTGATCGTTGATATAAATGGTAGATGTCAGGCAGTGCTCTGAGAAACTGCCCACTGTCTGTCCACAAGCCTGAGAGTGAGAGCTACTGGTTACATCACAGGGTCAGTCAGCATGACACAGTGCCGTGTAGACGGGGCAGACTAAACGACTGAACATGTAAACAGCTGAATGAATGATTCCCCTGTCGTGCGTCCACGCTGTTGACTTGCCATGGTGGTCCGCAGCGGAGAAAGAACATCCACTGTGGTTAATGATATTTGAAGTGTCCTGAATCAAGAACACTGTGACCTGCAATTCACAATGTACCCTCAGTCACTGACCGTAAGACTAAGTTAAGATGAGGCTGTCTCAGATAGCTATGTCAATATCTAGATGAAAAACACAAAGATATTAAGGTTAAAACCCGGGCTCGGCAGTTAGAACAAAGCAGTGGTAGACAGTAACTAAGAACTCTGGCTATTGAAGCAAAACATCTGAATACTTAAGCCACTGGAAAAGGTTTTTAGACATCTATATGTAGGTAGGGACTGCTTCACATTGATTGGGGTTATCTGTAAAATGTAGGGCTGGTGGTTCAGTCCCTGACTCCATCTGTCCACATGCTGAAATGTTTTTGAGCAAGACACTGAACCCCAACGTGGTTGCGTTTATATTACAGTTGGTGTCAGACTCCAGTGACCAAGCAGATGTGGAAAGTTTAATTAGGCTATTGTGGATAAAAACTGAATGAAACCTTTGACCTGTGGATCACCAAATGAGTGCTTGTACGGAGCCAGTCCAGATCTTCTGTTGTGTGAAATTCAAACTCCTTGAATTCAGTGCTTTAGATTCCCACATCAGACACCATCACCTTGTATCCCCACCCCCCCACGCCGGTTTTGGATCCATGAGATTGCGAGGAATGCGTCCCTCCTAAGTCACCGAGGCGACCCCCTTTTGGTGGCCTAGGAATGCCTGGCTCAGACTGTTTTCACAGTGCAAACAAGTGTCCACATTTCTTCTGGTAAACTGATCCTGACCACACACAAGGAGCCCCTCTCTTTCCCACCTCCTTGTGCAACCACCTCTCCCACATCCAAGCCCCCACTACTGTCAATCAATACCTAATAATCCAAGCACAGCTGATCGAAACCACGTGGTGGAACTGCTGCTTCCAATTGAACCAAGAATGTGCTTATATAACTTTAAAATCTGGGCCGTTTCCATGGCTGTGGGAGTGGTATCCCTATGACTTTGAAAGTTTGAGAAGCAGACAGTCGTACAGATCAAAGATCGAGAAATAAGGGCAAAAGTTAACTGAAAGCATGAAGTAACATCAAGCATTAAATAACACCAGAGCACAGTTCTCAACTTTTGCAATGTGCAATCTCTTGAAAACCCTGAAAACATCAACTGAATGATAAACAGTTCTTAGAATGATATCTGTCTTCCTCGTTGAGGCAGTTAACGTATTTATCCGAATATTTAAAAATCATTTAGCATAATGGTTTAAATTCAAATGTTAAATCACCTGAAAACCCCATCTGAATACTCTTGTGGCCTCCTGGGAGGTCTGAACCCCTGGACTAAGAACCACTGACCTTTCTGTGACTCAACTTCAGTGCTGAAAAGAGAAATGAACAAAAATGGACTCTGTTTGGATATGTTACCTAACACTGTGGTTGAGCTGAAAGATGGGATGAGGAGGAAATGACAATAATATTCTAAAGGGAGAAATTTATTTCTTGGCTGAGATGAGATGAGATGAGATGAGATGAGATGAGATGAGATGAGATGAGATGAGATGAGATGAGATGAGATGAGATGTGGGTTTGAGTCTTCTATGAGAATAGAGTAGTTGTTGGGAGTGATTCAATGATGCCAAAAGTGACCCGAAAGCCTTCTGGATGTGTTATAGGAAGAGCGGAATGTCGTTTTTGTTGCATGTCTGATTGATTATGGAGCTCAAAAATTCACGTTCCAATCACACAGTTGCCTCAGACTGTATCTCTAAAATAAAGGGACAAAGCCTTGATCACTGTTAAGTTACCTTTAAATATGAGTTTGCAGCCTCAAACAGGTCATACTGTGAAAATTTCACCAAAGCCACGGGAGTTTGGTGGTTTGGTAGTAATGAGCCAAAACTAGTGTTCAAATGAGGCTTTATCTCTCTGGATCACTGGCTTCAAACTGATTAGTCTCCCCATGCTTCTCCATTTTTCAAACACTGCTATCTTAGACCAGATCAAAGAAGATGTGGGGAAGACAAATTTATCTGTAACTGTCAGAGTGTTTCATTAAATTATGCTCATAACAAACATGACTTCTAGTTGCTCTCAATTATTCCCCTCTGTCTCCCAATTTCTTTCTCTGCTGCTCTGTCTGAGCTCACTGTAACATGCTAATGTTAGCATATGCAGAATGCAAATACAACATGCTATTTTTAGCATGTGTAGAATGTTAATATAGTATGCTAACATTAGCATGTGTCAGAATGCTAATGTTACATGCTAACATTAGCATGTGTCAGAATGTTGCTGCTTCTTACTGTCAGAGCTCTGAAGTCCCCCCCCCCACACACACACAAAAATGTCACTCTAAACTCTAACACCCCCCCCCTCCTCTAAATGAGACCCACTTCCTTATGTCTACATTTAAATCCTCCAAATATTGTCCTATATTTTCCGTGCCCTTATGCAGCAGTTTTGTGTATTCATGGTTCATGAGACCTATGGGAGCAAACTATTTTCACTCTAGTAGTCTGCAGAGAGACGTAGAAACTGAGTGATTTAAAAATGAGGGAGAGAGGCACAGTCTGTGAACCAAATCTGCTTCCAAGCTCGCCTGTCTGCGTTTCTCCAGCTGTCCTCACCCCCGTCTGGACTCACAAACTGTCCCTCTAAACTGTCATAAACAATGTCTATCCCACCAAGACACACTCATTTGTACAGAACAGCCTCAGACTGTGTTTGTGGAGGAGGTCTGAGAGTAGTATTTCACATGTTTGAGTTTGAATGGCATTATACTGAACTTACTCTTAACCAAAGCATAAACAGTTTTAGTTGCAAAAGCAGTCGCAAACATACTCAGTGTGAATTATCTGTGAGTTCGTCAGGAATGGGGAAATCAATGTGACCCAGACAGATAAAATTTTAAAGAATGTCACCAATGAGAGAGGTTCAGTCAACCCCAGACAAGTGTTCAAACTTGTACAACTCTGTTTAAAATTCTACTGAAGACCACAAAATTTCCAAAGGGACAACATATGTACACTTTTTCACATGATAAATTCACATAAAAGCACACGCGGCGTCTGTGCATTATGACATTTTGTAATTTTCACATGTGGTTCGTTTATAAGGGAAGAAGCATTTGTAGTTTCCGCAGTAAAACACCCCCTGCCTCTCCTCATCTGTACAGGAATAAGAAACATTCAGCCCAGTTCCTGATTGCTCTGCCAACAATAAATGCCTGCCAGACTCATTTTTTCACCTGCCGTCAGCAGTGTTAGAGGAAGCAGGTGCAGTGGCATTAAGAGGAGCGGTGAAGACCCAGCAGCTCCGCCAAACAATAATATCATTAACTGCATAGAAACACAGAGGAGCTCGGCTGGAGGAACAGGGGTTCTGGTCTGGGAACGCTTGTAATTAGCATGAGCAGCTGGGAGGCTGAGGCGTGTGTATGTGTGTGTGTGTTGTCTCCCTTTATGTCAATTCAACTCATTTGAGTTGAATTTAATGATGGCTTTATTGGTTTGACACAGTGATAGAATACAGTGTGGGAACAGAGGGTGTTAAATGAATTATTCAGTGCAGAATAAAATAAATAATTTTATATTTTAGTTCTGTTCTGTTTTGATACCTACTCTTTAAAAAAAAAAAAAAAAAACTGCAGTTGTGATTATCAGACAATCAGTTTCAATGACCTTTGCAGCCAGAACTACAGAAAAATAAGACAAAGTGGGCGCAGGAATTACAATTTTAGTGGCACAGTGGTAACACTGTCACCTCACAGCTAGAAGGGGTTCGATTCCCGCTGTGGGCGCTGGTGGCGTGTCCTCCACCATGCCTTCGGTGCCTGCTGAGGAAAAAGGGTCCTTTGTGTGTGGAGTTTGCATGTTCTCCCCGTGTTCACCTGGGGTATCCTCCATAAAAACACCCACTAAAAACATGCCAGAAGATCACCACCTGACCAATGGTGACAAGAAAGGAACTGGGTCCCTGGGCGCCGCTGTCGGCTGGCAGCCCACCGCTCCTGGTCTTCCGCGGAGGAAGGGCTTACCAGGAACACGGAGGAATTAATTTTACTGAAGCATGTGCATGTGTGTGATTTTTTAAGTCAAGTTCTTCTTCATCTTCATCACTCATCATTTCTCTAGCACAGCACAGATCGAAAGGGTTTTAGTCTTAGATAATTTATTTACTTATTAAAAGTTTTATTTTATAATAAACAACAGATTTAAAGATGCTGCCGACAAAAGAACAGATTGTCAGAGACTTCAGTCTTGAAAAATCAGCTTCTATTCAATCTAGGCAATAGTTCAAATGACACATATCTGTCTCCCTCTCTGCCTTTGTCTTACTCCGTCTGTGTATCTCTGTGTTTATTTCATATGTTTGCATTGTGGGGGAAGTGACTTGAGGAAACCAGGGAAACAATGAACAACCACCAAGACAAACTGCCCCACCCCACTCAACCCCACCTCCTCCTTTTCCTTTACTTCCCCACTGCCCTCCTCCCTTCACAAGGACAGCAGGGTGAGAGAGGATGCCCCACCCTGGAGTAATGAGGACCCGGCACAGAAGGTTTACATGCACAAAAGAACTGGCAGATTCAGGACATGTTCATATGCACTGCAATAACCTGACTAATGGGAAATCTGTGTTCACAAGCAGCTGATCAGTAATTAGATTTCTTAGGTGACAAATGGCTAGTTTATAAAAGGTTTGATATTTAAACCACCTAACCGGTCCGTCAGGTCTGGCTGGCCAGATTTGTTTTGTAATGGTTTGGTTTTGAGAGTGGACTGCATCACTTGGGTTAGCATAGGCATCCAGAATTAGATCAGTACTTCGGCCAATTCGCATCATAGTCTTGCATGAATCTGGTAACTAGGTGTGCTGGGTTCAGGCGGTTGCTGGGCCAAGCAATTTTGGCTGCATAGGAAATGTTACAATACTCATTTTTCTCAGGCTTCCAGGATTACAAACAATTTGCCATTAGCAGAGTTAGGCCAATCCCAGCTGAGTATCAGCGCATTCTGTGTGTTCTGGCACTGGAGTTAGCTCACTGGAGATGTGAGCCAACTCTGGCTGGCCTATATATTACTTTCAGATGTGGGTAGATTTTGTGGTTGAGTACTGATAATCAGCCATTAGTTAGTAGTGCTTGGGCTGATTCAGGTACGTCATTCACAGTAGGTCAGGGGTCACTGTGGCATTAATGTGAGGTAATCTGCTACAATTTCATCCACGCCATATGCCCCAGAGTCTGAGTCACACTGGCCTGACAGCAGTCTTGTGGCTCTACAGTGATCATAGAAGCAAGAAGTGGTGAGAAAGCAAAACACGAAGAAAGAGAGTGGAAAACTAGAGGAACTGTTAAGTGTGAGAGAAGGTGATGCATTTGGAAGAGGGTGACAAGAGTTATTTCTTGAAAAATGTGTTTTTGGAAAATGACAGATGATGAGAGCGCTTCTGTTCCATTACCCAGACCTTCAGTCAGTGTTGACTGAAGGTCAGTCTAAGCATTAGAAGAATGGCTTTTCCAATTTTCTCGCTAAATGAATCTGAAGTCATCCAGTATATCAGGGAGACAGTTCTTGAAGGCTGCATTTTTCTCAGAGATGGAATGAATGGCATGAGGGCTCCATCATGAAGCTGGCCCTGCGCTCTGACCTCTCAGTCAAAAGACCAGCTTTCTGAGCACTGAACCTAACCTCAAAATGTTACGTTGACAATGCGTTTCATTTGTTTTCCCTACAGTACTGCATTACAATACCTGCCTCTAGTAACTAAAGCATGATGTGATGGTTATTTCTAGGCCCTCAAAGCACTTGGTCAGGGTTAGGTAAAGAACATGGTCTTGGTTTAATATTTGAAATGTCAACAGTGACCTGAAGCATGAGATAGGACGAGTTAACTTTATTAACATTTAACTGAAAATCCTATTTATTTTCGTGCCTGTGACATTGATTTAAGCATTCCTTTCCAAAGTTGGGGGCCTGTCTCTCATCTTTACAGAAGCGCAACACTAAATCTTTGGAGTACCCCTTGAAAAATGGTGTAATCATGGTCAGATGTTCAACTGCTCCAAAGCTGTCCAGGAGGAATCAGTGTACAGCTCTACTTCTTACATGAGGAGGTGGACACGTCATTTATTTCTGGCCAGATGTGGTTAAAGGGTTTGCATTCTTTACATGTACATATTTTTATGGGAAGGAATGGGGAAAAAAGTGAGAAAGACAACACCCTTCCCTTGTACTGCATCTACTGATAAATGTCATGATGTAAACTGCACAACATGTCTCGAGTTATCAGAGGCGTCCCTGGCGGAGCCTCCCTTCTCTTTGAATCACTAATCTGGTGACGCACAGAAGGAGACGATGGGTAAACACTGAGAACCAGGCATTCTCAGCATGGTCACGTCTCCAGTTTTTGTGTTTGCCAGTGTGTGTGTGTGTGTGTGTGTGTGTGTGTGTGTGTGTGTGTGTGTGTGTGTGTGTGTGTGTGTGTGTGCAGCGTAGCACACAAGTAATGGCATCATAGCTAATGAGTCTCAGGCCCAGCGGGTTGCGATTCCAACACACACTCCAACAAACACACACACTCCCATTCGTGAATTCTCTCTCCCTCACACACTTCATCACCCGCTGGCACTCACTGGTGGATCTGGGGGAGAGCTCATGGTCGAGGCTCTTCAGTAAAGTGCCACACTGAGACTCGAGGATGCCACTGTCAGCTACAGCTGCAGAGGAACACTACTGTCCAAAAAACAAGCACCCACTAATGTGCCTGAGTCCGTGCTGGCCGGATGCACACTCTAAACACCTCCTTTCATCCCACCATCCAGCCTGGAGAGATGGAACCACCCACACACAGAAAATGGAAGACTGGACAAGATGTCCAAGATTACATAATTTGAAAGCTTTATGTAACAGCAAGGGTGAGCCAGTCAGTTGGAACAGGCCTTTTTAGGGCTCTTTTCTCTCTCCTACTGTCTTGCTATTTCCTTTTATGGATGGATGGATGGATGGATGGATGGATGGATGGATGGATGGATGGATGGATGGATGGATGGATGGATGGATGGATGGATGGTGTGCCACTGGCAATGCCCCAGAGCAGTACCTCTGTGACAAAGAATGGCACAGATGGCGACCCAGGGCTGGCCAGCGTTCAGGGCACCAAATGGCATGCCACAACAGGTCCAGATGGACTCAGGCTCTCAGTTTTATTTTTCCCTGTGAATAGATGGTGAATAAACAGTGAGAAAGACAGAAGAGTAAAGAAGTAATGAGGAAAAACAGTGAGGCAGGAAAGCAGAGAGACAACAGCCTGCTTACAATGTGAGAAAAGCAAAAAAAAAAAAAAATCTGGAGGAAAAGTGGAGTTAAAAAAAGCAAAGTAAACAAATTGACCAAGCTAACTTTCCATCTGTCCACAAGTCCTAAAGAAGTCCACCAGCTGCACCTTTAAATATGCACCAACCTCTCAGCTTCAGAGTAGAATCACAAACATGATGCCTGATGAGTCCTGTCAATCCAGTCAAAGGAAATATGACAGCCTGTCTTTAAAACAAGAGGATCTTCGGTTAATGGGCTGAAGTAACTGTAAGCTACTGAGTCACGGTGTTAGATTTTTTACTTTCTCTATGTGTTTCCCTTAAATCTCCTCTTTCCCCCTAAACTAATGTTAGAATTGTGTTTTTGGCCTCGTCTCCCCCGAATGTTCATTTAGACACAACTAATCTGCATGAGCAAATATGTTTCACAAGAAACGTGATGCCATCTGGGTTAGAGGTCTTCACAGATGGCAAGTGTTTCCAAAATTTTAGACTCATAACCCTTATCTGAAACGGTAGAAAACCTACCCAAACCTGACATTTATATATTCACATTAGAAAAGACCAAATCCAAAAGGGATCTGAAGACAGTCAGACCAAGTCCAAATAGACACGAGAATAAATTCATTAGATCTGATAAACAGACCTAAACAGAAAAAGAACACCAATACTCAAAACAGCATGTTAAAGGAAAATTCTTATTCTCACTGTGGCCATTTTTAATATAGGTCATGATAACATTGCACTCCTTCCATGTAGAAAGCAACTAAGCAACAGCTAACCTAGGAGGTGAATGTTCTCTCATGTCATGAGGCGGTCAGTAAATATTAAAGATCTCTATATGTGTGAAAAACAAATAGAATTATTTTGCGGTCAGAGAGGAAATTGTTCTGGCAAATTAACTTCAGGTTCCAGAAACATTAGTGTCACTCTGTCTTCAACTCTCATTTCCATTTCACCCAGATAAGACCTCTGATAGCTGCTCGCAGTTCAAGCCAGCGGCATTCACAGAGCGTGGGAGGGAAAATTACTCCTTTGAGAAAATGAAAGCAAGTCCATCTCGTGCTTATTATGAAATATAATTGTCCGAAGGCTGTGAGTGATTGAGTGTTGTTTCACAGATCGCCCTTCAAGGCAGCGTCCGGAGGATAGACACATTCATCGGACAGTGCTCAGAAAGCATTTTCTACTGCAGAAAATTACTCCAGAGAAATCCTCATTTTTGACGAGAAGTCATATACGAGTCTGGTGTCCTTAACATTACACCCCACAGGAAAAACTTAAATATCCCACAGCCCTGAACTTAACCTGGGGCGACCTTTGAGCATGTATGTCAAAGTCAACGTGAAATTTGAGGATATTATGGTTTTCAGCAGCAATTCCAAACGATAACAGCATACAGCAGAAAATATTGGCACATTTTTCATCAGAATACCTCTGAGGGGAAAGACTGTGAGGGACATCTGTCCGATGTTGACATTTGGCTTTGCGCCACCTTTGAAAAATAGCTCTGCGGATAAAAGGTTACTTGGCTCCATTCATTTGAGGAGGTGAAGCCACTGCTCCCTAATGACCATTCACAAATGACTTCACATTCCCTGTGAGGAAACACACAGAGCAGCTCATCCTATTCTTGGATTAGCCATTCCCTTGCAATTAGCATCTATCACTGCAGACTCTCCATAGTAATCTCTGACGTATAATTGCAAATGTCTATTGTGAGGGCAGCAAACGGTGACGCGCTGGATGACACTGTGATGCTTCACCAAGAAAAGCTGAAGAAAACCCAACATGAGTGGAAAAATATCCACAACCACAATGTGGCCAAAGCATGGTCATCGTAAGTCTGTGTTTGAACTGAAATGCAATCATTTTGGAAATCAGTTTCCCTCCCTGAGGTCAGTGTCATTGCCTAGCAATGACATAGCAAAGGCAAAAGGCACCTGACATGATAATTGCTTCAAAGTGGATCCTGATTTATGACCTGATCTCACGGCCCCACTTTGAAAAGGGTTTCCTTTGTTAAAATCTAGTTTCAAGATCTTCAATATTTCAGCTGATCTTATGCACATAATAAGAACATCATTCAGTCTCTTCATGTTTCAAATGGCCACACACACAGCAAACCTGGCCTAAAAGCAGAAACTGCTTTCATCAGGTGTGAATCCTGGAACTGCTCTATGGAGAAGGAAAGAGTTTTTGGGAGATTTTGGCGACCACCTTCTGATCCAAAATGCATGTTACAGCTACAGAGAAAAGGCAAAATCACCAATCAATAAAAACATATATTCTTTTAATGCAGCTACTCCAGATTCACTCTTACTTCCATGAGCTGGATTCTGGAGAGGCTTGAGCATGTTCAGAAAATAGACCATGTGGAGTAAACTATGAATTATTAAACTGCAGCAGTATTCCTTACAGATGAGGCATAACTAGGGCACATTCCAGCACTGAGACTGGGGGCTGCTGGGGGTTTTAAGGTGGAACGTGTAGTCTGTCTCAGCAGAACACACTGTACTGCAACATAATGTACCCGACTGCACTGTAATGTGCTGCCTCCTCTTCCTCTGCATCCTGTTTTAACCCTGTCCAAGTATGTGTGTGTGTGTGTGTGTGTGTGTGTGTGTGTGTGTGTGTGTGTGTGTGTGTGTGTGTGTGTGTGTGTGTGTGTGTGCCTGTGCATAAACCCACATGAACTTTAGGTCTTTCCAGCTCATGTGGATCAGTGATGTTACGTGTTGTCTTGTTGGTCTCTCACAGAGTGGAAAAGAAGCCTCGCCTGCATAACACCGACAACAATGATGTTCCACATTCACATATCTTGCATGTACATTCACATTCTCACACAGGTTTTTGATGCAGGTGCTTTTAAATGCCCAACAAGACAATTTACAAGATATGAAGTGCCCAATCTTTTCCTCGGAAACAAATAATTGAAGCCATTAAAAGATTTAGGCCATGTTCGTGATATTAACACTGCATGAGAAAACTGACATATTACTGGTCTTCTTAGATTGGATTTCGTCTTCTCACCAGCAACAATGTCAAAAAGAACCATTGTCCTGCAACCAGACTCAAGAAAGGAGCTGAAATATAAGATCTAATCAACATATCTAATTTAATCAGTAATGGCAACATGTGAATGAGGATGCAGAAGCTTTATTTGATGGAAGAATTTGGTGCTTTAGAGTCCTATAAATAGCAGCCAATTGAAGAATTAACCAAGGGGCCTTGCCACTGGTGGTGCTGGGGTGAAGCTGCAAAGTGGTAGACTTCAGTGAGAGGAGAGAGGTGAAATGTAAAGTACTTGATAATCATTGGATGTGAGAGAAGCTCACAAACACATCCCAGTGAAATCATTGGAAAATAACTGAGAGACGGTGATATGAAAAACAGAATAATAACGGCTTTCCTGATTGAACTCCTGAATCAGACTGCTGAAAAAGACACTTTCAGGTAAATAGCTGGACAGTTACAGCATCAGGTAAAAAAATAGGACAGGTGAGTTCAGCAAAGCCCTGCTGAAGCCGGCAGCAGCATCAACTATTTGACAGACAGCAGCTCTAAGAACAGATGTGCTGTTTAAGATAGAACTGATATGATTTACTGCTCAGTGTGGTGACATGACACACAATGTTTGGACACGCATATGAAAACTAAATCCCGCACATAGAAAAAAACAGCTAAAAATCAACACACCTGCAAATACCATCATCCACCCAGTAATTGTGCTTTGTGCAAAACAACTACATGCTTTGTTCTTCTCTTTGTAGGGAAGATTTTGTTCACGCCAAAATGCACGCTGAAATTTGCCTGTTCAGTGTTTTCTGCGCTTACAACAAAAACACACACACCTCGTTGAACATGGCAGCACACTGGCACACATCCAACGTACCGAGCGGCAAAAGCTGCCATAAAAGTTCCACTTTAAAACCAGGCTCACCACAGATGTACTGTTGTTTTCAACCAACAAAAGACTCTGTGGGAGGCAACTGCAAGCTGTGACAAGCAGTTTAAAAAACCAACACGAACACAAAAGCACAAAGGATGAGTTAAAAGAATTTTGCATCATTTTCAAGGCTGCTGGAGGAGGACATGTTTTGAACTGTCATCAGGCACATTTTCTTTATTATGGGTGCAGAGAAAAGGAGGTACACATATTGCTTTACTATATACTGTGCATGTATGTACATGTGTATATGCGCGCATATGTGTGTGCGTGTGTTTTACTTGTAGATCTTTTTCAGACACATTTCTTTCTAAACTTAACTAAACGAACTTTCATCAGGGCACAATGCATCGACACATCCAAGTGCGATCGTGACATAAGACAGAATGTTAAAGGGGTCGCTAGGAATATGAGGAGATGTTCTCTGCAGTAGGTTAATCCCTCAAGTTATATAACCGTCAGCTGGAGCACAAAGAAAGATCGGAGAGGATGATCCTTGTGGATTACTACCCACCCAAAGACCACAATCTGCCTCTCCACATAAGGAACTGTGAGTGTGTGTATGTGTGTGTTAGACGAGGTTTTACTGTAAATAAATGAACCTAAATCACAAAGTGGGAGCGCAGCGAAGAAAACCATCCCATCCTCTGAAACTTAAAGGGTCACCCCGTTAGTCCAAGCAAGCTTCCAGGCTGACTATCACATTCAAGGAAGCCCAGTCAATACTTGTGCCCTTGTGGGGAAAGTTCGTCTGAGGTTTTGTCAAATAGAACAAACTTCTCATGAAAGGGAGCAAGAGCATTACAGTCTGAGAGGGACTGGCGTGCCCATCAGTTAAGTTGCTGTTCTTGCTGGCTGTTTTAATCTGCTCTGTGCTGCAGACGGCAGCGCCGCTCAGACACGATGATGCACCCCCGTCACAAGAACCTCGGGCTTCCCATTCATTATCAAGTCTCCACATGATGCTGCTTGGTTTGGCAATAAACCTCCATGATCATTTTCTCTCATGTATGAGTGGATTCTTTCATCTTGGACTCAAAGGTCAGTGGTTGGACGTTATATAAAATGTGTCATGGTGGACATGCTGAGACAAAGTCTTTACATTGCAGAGACTCTTTCCCTAAAGGGTTTTATGAAATAAACAAATCATGTTCTCAAGAGAAGTGACCAAAAGTAAATGCAACAAAAGCTGAATTCTGTTATAGAAAAGTGTAAAATCATTTTATCATCGCCAAATGTTTCTTGAACAAATGAAAATGAGTTTCATAAGGTGTGCTATTAACAACAGAAGAAGACGAGATGACTGATCTCTGAAGAATTATGCTGGAAAAAAAAAATATATATATATATATATTATCGCCTACTGTCTGCAGTCTTAGATGACTAAATTCAACCTCACTGGTCAATGGCTGACTGGCAGTACAAAGAGACTTTATTTCTAGTGCTGTCAATTGATTAAAATGTTTAATTACGATTAGTCTCATGAATGTCATAGTTAACTCGCGATTAATCGCAAATTAATCGCACATTTTTATCTGTTCTAAAAGTCCCTTGAATTATCATTTTAATACTGTTATTAACATGGAAAAGTGGATAGGCTTGCTTTGTGCAGATTAATTGAAAACAACAACTTATATTTCACATTAACATTCTCACTTTGAGCAGTCATTCACATTTGAATGAATCAAATCTCACACAATTTAACGCTGTCAGTAAACAGATGACAAAAAAATAAATACTTGGTTACAAAAAAGTCCCTTCAACAGCCCTTTCTAAGGGATCAAAACAGAATGATACAAGATAAAGTTAGTGCACATCATTGTAAACTAGGACTCAGCCTATAGTGCAGTTAAACTATGGCTTTAACTTTCCTTTCTTAAGTTTCCTTTGAAAGCATCCATATGCTTCTGTCGAAAGCCATCCATTGTCATCTGGTTTTGACGGTGACGGCGGAGAATTTGCATTCGCCGTGTGTTTGGCCATCAAGTTGTATTTCAGACTGGATGTGCTACAGTGATAATTCAGTTCACACCGACAACACACACAGATAACTTTTGTCTTGTCAGTCAACCCATCTGGCAGCTTTTTGAAACTAAACTTTCCATTCAGAATCTTGTTAGCATCCAATTCTCTTTTACAGCTAGCGAGCAGACAAGAGCAAACACGTGCGTGGGGCGTGCCTATTGTTTTGCTTCCGGTTTACAATCAGATCCTGTAGTTTTTCTTACGTTACTAGCAGTGGCCACAGCTTATAAAAAACTACAAGTTGACTAGGTCACAAACAGCGTTAATCTCGCAATAAAAAAAATTACGCCATTAAAATTGATTTGTGTTAACGCGTTAATAATGCGATATTTTTGACAGCACTAATTATTTCCAATATTTTTTATTTGGAAAGAAGATGTAATAAAACTGCAGTTTCTTTTTATTTCACTCTCATTCCTCAAACACGATGGCATATGCCACTCAAACCCATTGGATACCAGTCTGCAGAGATGTAGTGACAGGCCTGTAATTGACGATCTGTATGGTAGATTCTTCTATATTTGTCATATTTTTTTCTCTCTGTTCATCTTCTCAGCATTTCTTCTTCGCACACCAGGGAATCACATCCCGACAATCCCCCCTGTAGAAAGCCAGGGGATACTCCTGCTTCTCTGCAGGGAGAATAATTAACCTCATCTTCCTCCATCTCCTCCATACCCTCTCTCATGCCTGTGGCAATGTGTGCAAATGAGCTGCTTTCTACCTTATATGACTGGGATCCTCTGCTAGAAAGCTTATCCCTGCCTCGCCTGCATAACAAAGAGTTCAGCTTTTGTTCTATGAGGGCGTCAAATGCCAACAAGCCCCAGTTTTTCAGCCTCCTCAATGTCATCCTCAAAGAAAACCAATAAATCTTAGACGTAATCAGACAGTGAAAGTAGCCAAGAAGTTAGAGGAGCCAGGGCTGGCAGTTCAAACGCTGACAGAAGATCTTGTATATATACAGAACAAAAAATATATTTTTTCTCAATCTTTGAGAAATGTTTGTATATTTACATCAGTGTAACATTCATTTTGGTGAGGCTTTCTTCTCAATGCATTCCTGAGCAGCTCTTCAGCTCTTCTGTCAGATTTAAAGAAAGAGGGTCAAGGTGTTTGAGAAGACAGAAAGCCACAGCTGTAATTGGACTGCATGCACACATGCATGCTGCATTCAACAAAAAGTCTCACAATAAGTATTCGTAGAAGTCCTTTCATTTTATGTCGAGACGATATTAAATGTGTTGTTCTGTTTGGGCCCACAACCCAAGTCAGATCACAGGAACCATCTCAAGGCACTGGTTGTTTTCCTTTTCAACCACTCATCCAATGCAAGTAAATGCTTCTTTCTCTGTGGAGCTTTAGCAACCAGCTTGCCTTGCTCCATTAACAAAGGATTCAATTTAACAGAGCCGAGCTCATGAATCTAAATGTCTCCTAAAAGATCATTTATGATTTCTTACGACTCATAGACTCTAACTCATTCAGCCAACATTTAACAGAATTTGGTATTCATTTTAGCTCCATGTAAAGTGAATAAATGTGATGTTTCCCAGATAATGCTTGTCTGCTTCAACGATGCAGTTTATACATTTTGTAGCTGCTGAATTTATTAAATCAGCATTCGGAGTGAAACATGCTGCAGAATTTAGCAGAAGACCTCAGTACTAGAGAAAAAGTCTGTTTTGTCATGTTATAAAACAGGCTGTGACTTTTTCCTATAAGTCATCACACAGCGCGGTGACAGAGGGGCCTTTCACAGGCAGATAATTTCATTATTGTAACATCAATAATGCCAGAGGAGATTGTTCTGTGCAACCAAACATGCAAAAACCCTGGAGGATTTGTTGCAGGTATATGCAGAAAATAAATATTACCTGAAGGAAATATGACTGTATTGCACTTTTTCTGACAAATGTTTGCCATTAATTTTTCTATGATGTGAAAGACATATGCTAAATCAGTAACACATTCTCAGATTAGATGACCAAACACACAGTTCAAGGTTTATTTGCGCCTCATTGAATTCTTACAGCCAGGACAAATATCCTCCAGCAAAACCCATGACAATATCATGAAACTGACTTAAGCACTGAGCAAAATTAGACTAAGCCATAACAAAAAAAGATATGACTTTAAACTAACTCCAATGTTAAGACCAACACTAAATTTGAAGTTGAAGTTAATGCTACAATAGACACTGTATTGTAACTCCAGATTCTGAGTATGTGTAGCACTCTAAGAGCTGTCGCTAATGGGTCTGTCCCTGTGTGTATGTGCAGTCGTGAAGATTTTCTTTTCTGCCACTCTACAGTTGCCTCTTTCAGGTCCTTATATGCAGTATATAACACCATCAGGACCTGAGCTCTTCT
Organism: Chaetodon trifascialis; assembly: GCF_039877785.1. NCBI lineage: Eukaryota > Metazoa > Chordata > Actinopteri > Chaetodontiformes > Chaetodontidae > Chaetodon > Chaetodon trifascialis. The sequence goes on along the minus strand of NC_092061.1, from coordinate 20,607,732 downwards.
TCCAGAAGCCTTCGAGTCTTAGAGGGCTATGTCTATACTCATAGAAGCTGGAGTTCCAGTATGTAACTAATGTTCTATTTTGTATAGACTTCAGAGTGCAGTGAAGGTCTGTGAGCAGAATGCAGCCAGTTTGACAGACAGGGGACAAACAAACAGCTCCAGAGTAGCTGAACTTCTTCATCTTCACTTCTGTTCTTCTGCTCAGCCCTTCATTATATTTTTTATAAGGACCTGAGAGAGATGGCACTGTGGCAGGAAAGAAAATCTTCATACTGCACAAAGGCACGCGGGCAAACACAATAGTAATAGTGCTTAGACGACAAAGCCTCCACGAAATGGAACCTTGATTTAGCCCTAAAGAAAAAACAAAGCAAACAATTTCAACACATCATCACCAGAGGAGCTGCTCCCGCCCACTCCTAATCACTCATAGATTCTGCTTGGGAGCCAGCTGATCCTTGTTGTTGTCACCTTTTGCAGCTCCATAACGGAAATCTTCATGTTATTCGTATCAGAAAATTATGTATCCTGGCATTCCATTACACTTAGATATGACAGAGTGAATTTGTGCTTCAGTGGCACATTTCTCCTGTGGAGCTGCTCAGTGTTGCAGGACTGAACATCTCCTGTTTGCAAGTGAAGCAGGCTGTTGCTGAGATGAGCAAACATGCTCAGTCAACATCACCTGGATAGAACAAGAAATGGGTGTGTTTCACTTTGCACAGAGAACCACACACACACACACACACACACACACACACACACACACACACACACACACACACACACACACACACACACACACATTTATATTATGGTTATGGTGTGTATTTTCTCACCATATATGGATCAGATTTGGATCATATACAGTAGCAGATCTCCTGGTACATATTATTCAAGATACTGTAAGATCTTTAAAAAACAGTCTTGGACCAAGAAGACTGATGCTGCACTGCTTTTGCACACCCTACAATACGTTTAACTATTTGCACCTGCCCCAAACCATTGCTGACTCCAATTAGTTTGCATATTTTAAATTGTAAAGCAACTCAGATTCAATTAAAGCAGGTTTGGCTTTGATAAAGTTTCCCTTTGTTGAGTCAGTTTCTTTTATATCAGAAGTTAAGCATGTTAATTTAGCTAAAAGGCCATCTAGAAAAAGCTTTGCAGGATCTATATTTGTACCCTCATTCCTGATCCAGACTGAATCTTACGTATACTAAACATCACATAGAGTGCAGGCTGATCCTCGGGCAGGGCAGCAGCTGTGGTCAGCCCTTCAAAAGCAGCATCGTGGAATGATTGTGCTTAAACCCGACAGCAGGAGGTTCAAATGTGGCCTTTGCAGATCAAACGGCTACTGTCACCTCGGGGCATTGAAGACCAGGCACACTGAACCATGGCATTTTGAGCTCACACAGTAAGGCATGAATATGTAGCTGTGAGTTTGTAATAAAGAAGTACTTGACTTCTAAAGCTGGAAAAATAAAACGGGATGAGGGTTGCAGAAGGGGCAGTGGTAGCCTAAAGTTAGAGAGGCGGACTGGTGACTAGAAGGTCGGACCTGCCAGGAAAATCTAAGTGGGGAGAGAAAATTACGAAATTGTCTTCCCTCCCTCAGCACTGCTGTTAAGTTGTCCTTGAGCAAGGTACAAAATCCCCTACTGGCCTACTGCAGCTTTAGTAATTGTACTCAGCAGTTTCCAGCTGTGAGTGCAGCAGGAAATGTTTAATATGAGGATGGATTTTGAAGAAAAAGCAAATATGCTCATGCAACTTTCTGTGGCCAAGAATAATTTTAAAGTCATGATAATTCCATTAAAGTAAAGATCTGTTTTGTTACTCTTTATCGCTGATGGATAAAACACAACACAGATGGGACCTAAAGTCAGTTTCTGTAAGTTGCCAATTGTTTTGCTATGAATTTCCTGTTGGAAATCATGTTGTTGTGCAGTTTGTTCACGTCTGCTGGATCTTCAGCAAGAATTGCCAGTTGATTGTTTGCCATTGTTTTTTATTCTTGAAGTGGTACAGTCCACAAATTATCCTCCCATGTGACATCTACTGGCTTGCTTGACTCAGCTTGCCCCTGCCCTCTCATAATACTTTAATTCTACATGCAGTTTTCAATAAAGACAAGTTAAGCTGGTTGGGTTTAACTCTGGTGGGGTGTCAATGAAAAGCCTCAACTCACAGAGAATATTTTGTTCTCAAATCCAGTCACTCATAAATACTGACCTTTAATCAATGACCTTTTCTTGTTCCTCTCATTGTATAACTGTGCCACTACAAGGAACTATCTTCTGACATCCTGAAGATCCTGAATCAAACACTATCTGAAGAAGGAGGAGCAGGGTTCTGACTGTCTAAGGAGGAAGTGCCCTAGGCTGTCGGTCAACCGTGGCTGCCATCAAAGGCCCATTACATAACAAATGTCTTGAACTTGCACAGCGTGACCCACAATTGTTTATGTAACCCTTTTTCCAGTCCAGAGTTATGAAGCAGGACTTCACATCTAGGTGACATGTTTGCATTTCAGAGGGGTCACTGCAGGATGGTTGGTTATATCAGTCTCACTGTTTAGTTTCACAGCGAGGAGTGCACAGTGCACAGCTCAGCAGTCTAATGTCATACAGTTATGTTCTTCAAAACACTTCTCTGACATCTTGAATTTGTTGTCTGGCTTGTCTTGGTGTTGGCCCACAGCGGACTTCAACTTTCCCCACTTGTTGCAGCCAGAGTATAATTTTGGTGTCTTTACCTTCAACATACCTTCTAAAAACGTATGTTCTGGCTTTGAGGGTTGGAACAGTTCAAATAACAAAAGCATCCAAAGACATTATGCTCTGTTTGGTTTCATTCCAAACCAAAACTTCTTCACACTCACAAAATCTCTTGTTTCATTCTATTACCTATTTGACAAATCATGTTATGTTATGTCTAGATCTTCTTTCAGGAAATCTACAGGACATTGTTGTTCTTTAGGGACTGAATAAACTGAATAGAATATATTCAGTCCAGTGGGAAACTAAATGAAGCACATACCTGTGATAAAATATTCTGAATTCAAGGTTCATTTACTCGCTTTCTGTCGAGGTTTCAGTGGCATCCCAACGCCTCCTTCAGCAAATGGAACTTGGTTAGGTGTCATAAAAAGACATAAGTACAGAACGTCACATGATGTAAACGCTGTTAGAGGGGTTGTGATCTCTGTGAGAGGTGATTGTTAAGCCCTGGAAAGTAAGATAATAAGCGAACCTTGAGTTCACAACATTTCATCGGAGATTCAGTATGTTCTCAAAGTGCAGGTTCACATTTGAATGTAACTTCAAAGCTCTTATCGGTGCTAACAACTGAGTTAAGTACTGTGGCCTATTCTTTATATAATGTATTTATTTGTTTTAATGTAAAACATTATCTAATTATCTAATCCTATTTGATTTCATGCATCCTTGTTGTAAAATAAATCTAGATATAATATAGATAAAACAATAGATATTCTGCAGAGTAACACCACATGGACAATGCCAGAAGCACTACAATTGATTACACAATATCTCTGACTGGAAGCGCTGACTTCAGTCTCTTTGTGCTCAGATACATAACATGATAATACACTTAGGAACATTACAGCAAGAAAACATAATACAGTAAAGTATTATTATTATTATAAGTATAAAGTAATACAGAATACAAAAAATTTAAAGGCTGAATGCAAGTCTTTGCAGCACAACATATGACAAAGAAAGAGCTGCAGAACCAGAAAAAGAAAACAGTACCTGCTGCAAACTGTTAATAAAACACTCAGGCCCAAGTGCCACAGATATTTTGGTATCGGAAGGCAGGTTTTGCTTTATTCATGAATGTATTATTCATTCAGTGGGATCAAAGCGCAGTCTGACAATGGTGGTGTCTGCACAGGGCTTAGAGGCTGTCAGTCAGGACTGAAGGCTGGAAGGTCACCCATTTAAATCCCTGACCAGCTCAGACCAGGGAGGGGAGGGAGAGGGAATCATTCTCACTGTCATTAACTATTGCTGTGCTGGTGCCTCAAGGCATTTCATCAACTCCTCCACTGGACAACTGTGAAGTCAGTATGTATGCAGAGCACAGTGTGGCTGTGCCATAGACTGTATAAAACACTGACTCCATGACATCAGCCACAGGTTTCTAAAGAGCCTTTGTGAAGCGTCTCCAGCTGTCGCCATCTTGACGGTACCTGACTCAACCAAACTCCCTACTAGTCCAAAAATGGGCAAAGAGGTGGAGCGCAGGTGGAGCTGAGGCAACTGAATGAAGCCTGGTTTCACAAACCTGGTCGCTAGCTGTCACCCAGAGCAGTTGTGCCTATAATTATGCTAAACTTTAAGCCTTAACATAACTCAAATGAGTGAATTGTATAAAAATTCATCCCCATAAAGTTCATGAATTGGGGAAATTAGCTATAAGGACCAAAAACATTTTTTGTGCTTTAAAGTTGGCCAATTTAAAATGGGGGGTCTATGGGGATTGACTCACTTTTGGAGACAGCCTCAAGTGGCCATTTGAGGAACTGCAGTGGCAGTTGGCACTTCAACGTTGGCGTCATTTGTCAGCCCCAGAGGGTGAAGTTGAAATGATTGGCTGCTACTGCCAAAAGCTTTTACAGCTTAGTAATGAATAAACATAGCAGTCTTCCTTTTTTGTTTAATGAATGCTGACTATCAGGAAGTAAAAGCTGGTCCCTGGTAACTCTTTCATCCTGTACTCCAATGACAGCAACCAAGCAAAAATACCACGTCAGGGAGGGGCTTTGTCATCTGCTTTAGCTGCTCTGACCAGATTGGTTACTGAGCTGAAATCTTGGTTTAAAAGCAAAAATTGCCCCGAGTGATGAGTGAACAGTTAAAGACTCAAGGCTTAACTAAAAACACTCAGAATTTAAATGTAGATGGTAAATTTAAAAGTGGGAGTAAAATGGGAGAAGTGACTTTGGGTGCTGCTGGTTCCACAAGTAAAAGTCCCGTTCCTTTTTCCTATTGACAGTGTTTGGTGACTCACAGTCAGAGCTCTTCTTCAGCTTTGATCAGCCGGTTAAATCATCAGTTTAAATGATTCACAACTGTTACGTAACTTATCTCATTCTGGATAAATTCTGGATCAGCTTTGATCAAATTCAGCAGCTATGGCACTGTGTTTCGATCTCAACTGCAACGATAAAGGACTCAATGCAAAACATGATTTCTTAGAAACAAAGCTGAGACAATTCAAACTGGTGACCTTGACATACAGGGTCGTGACATTAACCAGGAGAGTCCCATGTTTCTGTTAGTAATTCAGGTTAAATTCAAATATTAAATGGTAATACTGAATGAGGACATTTAACCTTGAGGATAAGAGCAGCTGTCTACGACTGATGGTTCTGGCTTTGTCTGCTGTTAGGGTGAACCGGGTTATGGTATGACTGCTCTTAATCTAACCAGTTCAAACTAATCCAACAACAAAACAGCAGATACAGAAATCATACTTTTTCTACGACTCCACACCAATCTAAACCTTTCCTGTTTCTTTGCATCGCAGCTCATGTTATAACCAGTGAAATGTCACTTTTCTCATTTAAAAGGTGTGATAATTGGTGACATTATTGATGACCAGACAAAAAAAACACTGCTGATTGTTGTTCGTCTGTCTGATTATTCTGTAATGTCTCACCTTTCTGGATGGACCCAGGTGTTTATGCTTCTCCCTGCCACCTAATTGGTCTATTATCATTAGTGTGCGGTGGGTTGCAGACACAGACACTCACAAATACAAACCCCTCCATTATTCATTCTGCTGTGGAGGCAGACAGTGCACTTTTCTTACCACAGTCCACCTCAGGGAGTTATTAGAGGTTTGGGAAATGACTGAATCCCCTCCTGCTCTATCTGTGTTTTTGCCCCGTCTCTGTGTCTCCCACACTCTAATATATAAGTATACTAAAATCCATTAGGAATAAAGAGGAGTGTGGGTCAAAACGAGGAAATTTCCTGACTCTATTCCAGTGAATAACTTCTCTTGGTTCTGCTTCAGTGAACTGTTGTTTATGAAATTATTGAGGACGTTAAGGCAGACAAGGGTCAGGACTGTTGTTGTCCGTCTCCTAAATGAGCCCAAGACTTAGATGAAACTCAAAGCAGTTTCTGCTGTTTACAGAAGAGGATAAGTTTATATCTAACTGTAAGGACAGACATCCTTGGAACAAAAATCTAATCTAAAGTTCTTCAGTGGCTAAATGTTTCTGGCGATACTCTGTGTCCTCATTGAATGGAATTTCAAAGACACTCGACTTTTCTTGTGTCCTTTAGTCCTCGAAAAGACAGCACTGGCTTCTTGTTCCCTCTGTAAAGTCACTGAGCATTAACATAAAGATGAAACTACTGGATATCTGATGTGTGTGTTTCTGTTGTGTGTGCTGCAGAAGATTTCTTTCATATTCTATTATTTCATACTCATTTGATACAACACAACACATGATACTAAGGCAATGATTTTTGCCTGTTTGGTGTTCAATTTCTAAAACTGAATGAAACTACCGAGGCAAAGCAGACAACTCAGTCCCTCACGGGGCCCTCAAGGATGCTCGTGTAATCCTGAGGCCAAAGTTCCACTATCAGTGGTATGTAAGCGTCTGCTGGCATGTAAGCTTCAGCTGCTGCCAAATGCTCTGCTTGGTGATGGTCAGATAACAGAAGGATTTTGTAACATCATGTCTGAAATAGTGACAGTGACGATGTTGTTTCCTTCCAATACTAACAGATTGTTAGAGCAGAATATGTCGAACAAACTCATTTCCATGTTTGTATTTGTATGCTGTGCAGTACTTGAAGATATTTATGAGGAGGAGAAAGGATCTTTTTTGCTCATTATCTCTTAGTTGCTCTGTTTGCCTTGCAGATGTTGTCTGTTAAACCTTACAGGAAAAGTCCAGAATCACTCCCTGTTACTATACAGTGAACTCTATTTACTGTACACCATTTATGTGATTATCCATTAGAATATGCCCTCAAAAATCCACACACCTCAGGCAGGGAGTTCCACAGCTGCGGGGCTCTAACGGAAAATGCCTGGTGTCCTTTCCTAACAACGTTGCGGCAACAGCTAGAAAATGTCATGTAACACTACAGTCAATGATTCATAAATGTCTGTGAGTGATCGAGGGAGTGATTTCAGAGCCTCCATTAGTTCATTTACCAATCACACACTGTCCGTGACAACAAACAAAGCAGTCTTAGTTTGTTAGCCAGTTGACCACTAAATATTATTTGCACGCTAACTTTAAATCAAACCTTTGGTGAGATGTTCTCAGCCTCTGAAATCTGTGACCATTAAGTCATTTTTCCCAGTTTAGTAAAGAAAGTGTTGTTCGTTGAGTCAGACACTGCATTCAAATCCTTCCTCTGATTCCACTACTGAGCCCCTTTTTCATGACAAACAGATGAGGATAATTGAATTTCACAACAAGATGAAAAAGAAATGAATGCCAATAAAAGAGATGCGTATCATCAGCGGACTTCTCTCCACCCAAAATAAGATCAATTATTTCAAACAACTGCTCTTCCCAGGTGACACAAATCCTGCGTGGATGTGGCTAAAAACCCATTTCATGTGGCAATATCATTCTCTGAACTCCAGTGCCAAATTTTTATGATAACTAGGAAGCTTGTTACTGATTATTATTCATCTTGCATTAACATATTAGGTCCTGATTTATATTTTGCAGCTGCTGCTCATGTGTCTTTTAAAAATGTCTTTGATGAACAATTTGCTTGATCAACCCCATTCGATCATGAAACTCACATGAGAGTCATGTTAAAGTTCACAAGTTCATCTTTAATGTGTTTTCACAGGTCTGACTTTGCTTCATCTCTGTGGCTTCCACTCTTTTAACTCTCAGCCAAAATGTTAAGCTCCTTTGAGCGATCACAGTGAGAAGAAATACATCAGTTCCTGCCCAGTGTTAAGCCACAGGACTGTTGGACGGAGAGCTGTCGTTTATGTCGCTGAAGATGTTTGGTTTCCCTTCAAAGCCACAAATAAATACCATTTTCTTGCTCTGAAATATTTAAACAAATAGCGGAGTTCAGCTGGAGGTCATATGAATATTGATGAGTTAGATGTCAAAAACATCTGGATCGCCATGAACGAGTATCAGTGACTACAAAAAAATATGTGCACTAAGAGCGAACATGCAGATACAAACAACCTTCACACAACTGTCGAAATAAATGATATACATGGTCCATTACAAATAAATCAAATAAATAAATACAGTTCTGGAGCAAACACTAAATCCTCCCATTCCTCTGTGTTTTCTTCCCATGATACTGGTCACAGCTTGTTTTCAGAGGCCAAGAATGACTCAAATACAACCTTTCGGCTCTTTGATTAAGGTTTGCTTCAGTTTAGGCAACTAAAACTGCTTAGCTGAGGTTAGCGGGTTAAAGAAAAAAGACAGGGTGGATAACCAATCACACAACTGTGTGCATGTACATGAGAATTAGCTGATCTTAGCATAAAAATTGGAGCCTGGAAGATCCATCAGGTAAAACTGAACAACATCAGCAGACCCCTGGGTCCCTACGGGTTAGCCCAGCATTTGAATGAGTGTAGGCTGGAAAAGGAGGCTCTTAAAAAGCAGGTGGAGGTGCTGAAGGCCACAACGCCTTTCAGGAGGAGATGGTGAAGCAGCTTTCCACCAAACTGGAGAGACCGATGAGCCTAACAGAGTCCTTCCAGAGATGAGAGGAGAACTTGTTCAATTGGCTCCTTCAAGAGGAAAGAAGTGGACAGCATGGAAACACCAAGAAAGAAAGGTCCTTTTCCAGAGAGCTGGATGACCTGAAAGAAACACTGAATGAAGGGACCACAACCGACCAGGAGCTGGTCATTCAGCTCCAAGCTGAGGAGGAGATCAGTCAGGGCCTCTCTCCTGAACAAGCTCAAAGAAGAGCAGAAGGACAAGACCGTGGAGCAGGCTGAGGAAAAGCTCGAGAAGAAGAAACAGAAACAACAACAGCAAACAGTTAATTTCCAAAGTCCAGGGTTTGGGCAGACACAGGTTCATACGCCTCACACTGGATTCAAGTTACAGATACAGGTGCTGGGGATTCACAAGACAATGATGCAGCATTGTTTGTAATTTCATCTCACTGATAGAAGCGTCACTGTTCATAGACAGCTCCTCTACAGCTGTGGCAAATGGCACGTTACCACTGATATATTCACATCATTTCTTGCTGCTCATGATGCGTTCAATCGCAAAACGCTGTTGCTTTTATTGTGAAGCAGCCCCAGGAAGTGAAATGTATGCCATCAGGCAGAGTGTAAATGAGTCTAAAAAAGGCATCTGCAAAACGAGACATGGTCGTATTCATCAGCGGATCATTTTTGATTTGTACAACAGAAAGTTGGAACAGCCACAACAGAAGTGCCACAGTGAGCTGAGGACCAGCACACCTCTGACACGCTTTCAAGGTAAACTTCTACTTTTAATTTGTTGAATAGCACCTAACAATATACATCATTATTTTTTAACCCTGCTGTAAAAGGCCCCTTCTCTTTATATCTGGGTTACAGTTTGTGTCTTGCTCCTTAACAAATGGAAAACTAACTCTGCAGCACCTCCTTCTCATTAACACTCACAGGTTTGCAGATTTGGTTCACAAATGATGTCGCACCCACTGCCTGTAAAAGGCCTTGTCAATCAAAACAGTGCGAAAAAGCAAGTCAACCCGCAGTGACATAATGGATGAACACAAACAATAAAGCTGCTAATTACCAAGTCATTAATTATCTGGCAGCTTTACAAGGCGGCTCTCTGGATCAGAGAAATGAAAAAAAATTATTCTCATTACGCCTCTGCAAACTACGCCACACTTGACCTTTTGAAATCAATGAAAGTAGCCTGGTTGGCATTTTGCAGAGCTGCCACAAAAAAAAAAACTGTTTACACCTCTGGGAGTTGTGAGAAGAACAATTTGGCAGCTGTGAAATCATTATACCGACCAGGATAAACGTTTCAGATAATACATGCATACAGTATATCTCATGTAGAGGATCCATTTTCAGACGGCTGAAAAAAATGTCAATGTCAACAATAAATCTGTTCAGTCAGCGGCATAACTTCATGAAAATATAACAACAGCATTACCATTTCCGCCTAAACACAAAAACAATGACATCTGCAGGGGTAACCTTTAAAACGACTGGAACATAACATTTGTTTTGTATATTTGGTCAGGTTCGGTCTTCAAAAACGACTTGTTTAAAACAGATTAACGGGTTAGTTGAGCCAACATCCGTGCCAGAAAGCGTGTGCATGTTTACACAGCCTTATTCTACGGTGTGCAATTTAACAAATGACTTAACAAATGTAATCTCACTTAACTGAATAAAAAGCCTTTGCTTGCTACCGGCCAGGATTTACCATGAATAAAACATGAACCAGTCCCTCCGCCCCCTTAATATTAAGAGAGAAAATGCTCTCCTTTAAGGCCAGCATTATGATCTGTGTCTCCTTGCAGTACAAAGACAAACTGCTTACTATTTGATCTGAAATCCCATTTGTTTAATAGCTGATGTGTGTATAGTGCAGCCTAGAGCACCGTCAATGCATAAATTTACAACACAGAAATGTTTTCTGAGGCTTTGTGCTCGGACATGATAAGAGGAGCTGTTTTCCTCCTGTTCGCTGCAGGATTCAGCATGATTTTCACTGCTTTTGACACTAAAGGACAACCTGGATGCACTGAAATAAAGACATTCTGACTGCAAACCAGTAAAATCTACAGGAAAATGATTTTTTGCATATACACACATGAACTGATAAGTTTATGTTCCTTTAATATTAAATAGAATTTGTCACCACAATGAGACTGAAAAGGTATTGGAGCTAACAGCATTTTATGGTTTGTCTCATGGGTTCAAGGCACCATTTCAAAGATGCTTACAGCTCAAATACAGCATTTAGTGTCTTAGTCTTATTATTGTGTGCATATCCTTTTCTTTTTTTTGATTTGTTTGCTTTTTACTGCAGCTTTAGCATCACTTTCCAACTTGTTTTTGTTTCATTTGAATTTTTTTTTTTTTTGTGACAGCACAATACAGCCACTATCCACAAGATGTATTTTTCTTAAAATCTATGTATACCAGATTATTCTTATTATAAAATCTTATTATGTTTTACAGAGAAAAGGCACCTTGTTTTTTACTGAAATAAGGCTCTAAAGAGATATTTATTCTTGAAATAGGATCTGTTAAATTTGTATAATGATGAGAAACTTCAGTGAATAAGACCAAATGATATGTTGTATAACAAGAAAAGATACACTATGGGAGATATAGTAAAATTAAGATGTAATGTGAAAAGGATCTGGTTAAAAGAGGTTATAACAAAACATGTTATAATAAGAAACTGTTATACTAAAAATACATTTCTCCAGGATCTTTCTTTGTGTAATTCTTTTCCTGTTACTATCACTTGTGCCAGGCCTTTAGTATAAAAACTACAGCAAATACATCAAACAAACAGCTATGCATGAAGCCACGAAACTTTTCCTTCTTTTGCACACATTCATCACATTATTAATTCTTCAAATGCAGCCAGGATTCAGATGAAACAGACATACTTAATGGAACTCTTTTGATTGCATGTCCATTCAAATGAAAGAACGAGGTGAAGCCCGCCATTTCCTCCCATGAAGGCCAATATGAGAGCTTACGGATCACTGCCTGAACTCATTACCCACACTGCTTCAACAAGACAACTGTGACTTCTCATAATTAGTGACTGATGCTGGCATCAATTTCAGTGATTAGAAACAAACACAAGTCTGGTATTGCAGCGCATTGTGTACGTCCATGGTGCAAACACAACGCAGACAGATAATTGTTTATTTGCTTTGGGAGAGCAGGATGTAAGTAATAAGTAGTGACAGATTTGATCAATGGCTGACAGTGGACATATGGACACAGAGCTATAGATGCTAGTGCATGTAAATCATCATTACTCATTGTTATTTTATTTGTCTACAGTATTTGTTGGTGAAAAACAACTATACCATGAGCCTTATGCTACTGACTGACACTGGGGTTCAACCCTCTATTGGAGCATTAAATCTATGTATTTCAATAACCACGTCACATAATCTCTTGTCAGAAAATGTCACATCGGCTGACGTTATGACTTCATGTGGGAACACCAACATCATCTACATTTAATTTGTGCAAGGCATTTAGCAGGGAGCCTGCTGCTGGCCCACTCACAGATCTAGTACAGAAAGCAATTCGTTTTTCAAAGAGTCATGCACCAAAAGGTGTTCAGCTCACATGGGCTCATCAGACACTACAAACATAACACACAGCAGCAATTACATAATGAGAGGGCAAGAACAAAGACAGTACACCTCCGTACATGTCAAACAATCGAACACATAGGTGACACTTTGTGTTCTCCTCTGGAATTGAGTGGAAAGGTTTCCAACACTAGAGGCAAACTGGGCACAGACAGGTCCACTGTCCAGCATGAATAGTGTATACATCCACTACGCTGTAACCATGAAATCCTACCAGATATTTCTTGAGTTTGGCCTGAAAACAAAAGTTACATAAGCTTTTTTGAGTGATCATTCATAATGAACTGCTTGTATTCACTCATATTCATCGAGACAACCTGCGCACAGCCTCCAAATTCAAGCTTTAACGAGATAACCCCCCTTATTGGGGTTAATCAGCTTAAACTGTTCACTGCAGTCATGTATGGCGTTCCCTCCCCTGACAGGTCGGAAAGTCACTAAGCCAATTTCATTTCCTCTTGGATTACTGGATTTGGAGAGGGGGAGGGGAGGCAGAGGGGTGCAAAACTGAGCATTAGCCAACACAGTAACTTGAACCCTCTGTCACACACAATCTCAGCGGCGGGGGGGGGTGAATAACGATTGGTCAAGTGAATAACGATTGGTCAACCCTCAAAACCCTTATTTTGTCAAACTGTTTGGATCATTCCACAGGTAAGCAGGTTCATTGGTAACAGGTGATACTATCATGATTGGGTATGAAAGGGGCGTCCTGGAAAGGCTCAGTCATTCACAAGCAAGGATGGAGCGAGGTTCACCACTTTGTGAGCACATGATTGGATGAAGGATGTTATTACATGGACTCAGGAATATTCTTTTAACCTGTTTAAACGTTCTAAATCAAGTGCTGTCAGATGACCCAGACGAAGGGTACAAGCTGAAACATGTTGGTTACATTATAAGGATGTTGTCAGTATCACAAGAGCTGCTTGAGCACTGACAGCTCAATAAAAGAGAGAACCGTAAATGAAGTTTGTCCAATCATATTGAAGGCAGCATTTAGAGCCATGACACAGCATAGTTAGAAGATGTGATGGTGCAATTGAAGGGTTGTCTAAGCTGGATGCATATCCAACTATAGATCACCTTGTTTCTGCCAACCAACCTACTCTAACAACATTTTTCTTCACCTAAAATATATGTATTTGGGTGCACCTTCACTGATATCACAGTTTTCCATCTGCAGCCATTTGGCTGAAGATAAAGCTCTAAAGGTCACGAGTCAGAGGCCAACTTGGTCTTTGTTTTCAGACCAGGACGTTAAGAGGAAGGAACTGATGTAGAGGTGTCAAGGACAAAACATCCACCTCGAGCTTTTCATCAAAGCAACCAAGTCGTCAAGTCATGAGACAAATATTCCCAGAGGAAGATCACTCGCTCATCTTTAGGCAGCAGGTTGGTGGCAAATGTTTGTGGGGGATTGAGGTTTTCCTGGCTTTTTTCCCGCTTTAGATGTGAAGCACACAAACATGCACAAGACACAACTTCCTTTTTGAAGTAAAGTTCTTTGGTGTTGAAATGTTGTGTCCCTGCATTGCTGGAAACCTGTGGGGAGACAGACAGCAAAGGAGAAACATGGACTAATTTGGGGGACAAATAACAAAAATGTATATCAAAAGTTGGACGTTTTCGTGAGTGGATTGGAGATTCTCAAAACAACAGAAGTGATGTTCATGTTTGCTGTTCATGAAATACACAGACACATTTTGGCACGTATTTAAATATGTCCTCATTAACTAAAAGCTAATAAGTGCAATCAGCGAGCTGGAATAAATCATCAGTGGGACGAAACTCTCTTTTGAATGAGACAGAGTCATATACAGCTGGACAAACTGGCATTTCAAGGAAGACCTGACACTATTTTGGCATCAGTAGGCTCTCATTGCCTTTATAGAGGGAAGAGTCAGCACTTCGAGTAGAGATGAACGTGTGTGTATGTGAGGTTGTGTCTATGAAATGTAGGACAGACGCTTCCCTCAGTTCAAAGCACAGGCATGTGGAGGATAATACAGCATGTCACTGAATACCAGGTATTAAATGAGTGCAGCAGGAACACACACTCACACACACTTAAAAAAATGAGTACAAGCCGAGCCTGAGGCCAATGTTCAGGCCATGACTAACAATCACAAGACCAGCAGGCCCTGCTTGCAAGTAGCTAACCGTTCAGCATAAACACATCCAAACATATCCACCCGATATTCCCACTGCTCGCCAGCCAGCTAATTTCATCCTTGTGGCTCAGGGTTCATTAATGTGTGTATGTCTGTGTGAAGACACGAGTAGCCTCCCATGGCAAGGTTACATAACATCTGAAGGCATGTGTGTGTGTGTAGTTGTGTGTGAGTGTGTGACACTGTCCAGTCTGATGCAGACGGAAGGTTACCAGAGATCACACACACACACACACACACGAGGCTCAGCAGCAGGTGGTTGTGCAACCGGTTTGGGGTTGGTCTTGACTTGATGGCAGATTTTCAGGAAACAGAAACACACAGCACAAGAGGAAAAATGTTTTTGAAGATAACGGTTTGATGTAAGCAAAGATCGGATTAAATCACAACCGCAGTATGGAGAAGGCAACAAAACTGTTCTCTAAAAAAAGCAATGACATCATCAGCAGTTTCAGCAAACGCCCCAAAACGACATGTGACAAAGCCCTCTGTAGGCTGCAATATTTAGGACTCTTCTCCAGCTGTAGCAAAGGAGAAAGTGAGGCAATGTTGTTTTGGAGCTTCGAAGTCCACGCGGCGACGAGGTCAACATCAGATTTTAACACAGCAGACCGCTGTTCATTTCCTGTTTACAACCGACATTGATTTCTTTTAGCCATGACCACGGTCAATCCCCAACTTTAACCAAATGGCTATTATTGTAACTGTTGATGACAAAGGTCTGGTCACCTTCATGAAGTCGTCATTTTAACCCAAACCACAATGTTTACCTAAATCTAACCATATTGTTTTTGTGGCTAAACCAAACCAAAGCTTAACCACTGAGTTTTCATATCATGCAACACATTTGTTAACAGTTTTGGAGGCAAAGGCATCAGATCATAAAGTGTCTTTCTAGAGGGCAGTCACAAACAATGTATTGTTTTCATAACAGGATTGCTAATAAGACAAGGCAAGGCAACTTTTATTTGTATTTGTATGGGAAAGCACATTTCGCACATAGGGTTATTTAAGGTGCTACATGCAGACTTTTGCAGCTGAGATGCTCATAAGCCACAAGTAAAACTGCCAAGCATAACGCATTTGTAACATGTTCAGCATACAGCTTTGCCTCGTGAAGCTTAGCTACTTGGATCTCCTTTTAATTCTTTTGCATTGCATTGTGGCCACGCAGCTTGTCAATCATGACCAGATCAGTGAAAAAAAAAAAATGTTGGATTTAATTTTGCAGTCAACTTACATTGTCTTGCTGTCAGCTGTCCGGTTGGTGCATCAGTGTCTAATCAGGAAATATTAGAATATGTACGGCTTTTCTTTTTAATAATGACTTCATTGACAATAATGGGCGACATTGTGGAGCAACTCTGGGGATTCAAAGCAAAACACATGACATCACGCTGCATTTCCAAACATTTGCCATTAATATAATGAATTCAACAGAGCCATGTGGAGTCGTGTTGCTAACACAGCCTGGGTGAGGAGTTCAATTCTCACTGGGCCCACCCCACGTTAAAATGTCAGTACTCATGGTACTGTATGGCGCTTTGGAATAATCTGTCCTCCAAATGGCCCTCGTCACATGTGGGATCTAACAGGATTACATGTTCGATGTGACTAAAATGTCAGTGACATGTCAAAAGTGCTTTATAGACAGCTGCCTTCCTACATGCAGCTCGTCAGTTTTGCAGACCAAAATATGAGGATCACACAAGTAGTTTCACAATATTACAAACCACAGTGCTGTGTGTTAGAAAATGTGTGAAAATTTGTGTGTTATATCTACATTTAAAGCTACGCTAACTAAACGTATATATATACAGTGGATAAAAAAAAAGAAGTGTAATATGAAATGTGCGACTCATAGTGACAAACCCACGGAGGATGATGACCAATGCTTTCAGCTCATTGTTTTGGTTTTAACACCCAGAAATTGGAGCATTCAGCAGATAAAGAGAAAAAAATGTTCCCTCAGGAGTTATTGGTGACTATAACAGAGCTAAAAGGAGAAATGAATGCTCACTCTGTGTCAGCTGCATGTCCAACCAGGCCACTGTTTGCTAAGAAATTAGCCACATCTTGGTGATAATAAGCCAATGTTGCTTCATGTTGTCAACAACAATAATCACAAAGGTAATCAAAGATAAATTGACAAAGTGAGTCTGAGCTGCTGCTGTTTTTTAATGCAGTGTGAAATGAATGGACACAAATAGGTGTCTGGAATTCAGGTAAAACTTGCAAACACATGAATGATCATTTGAGCTAATTTAATTAAACAGAGTTTTCTTAAATCTACGTCAAATGAAATGAAGAGACTTTTCAGTTTGACTGGATTCAGTTCAGTTATGCTCCTTCACTGAGGTGTTTATATGAGCTCATGATTTTCAGCCATGAAGTCACCCAATTACCGGTCCATTAGGCTGAATGTAAACACAAGGCGTGTTTTTATGTTGTGACCATGGCTTCTTGGTTGATGCAGGTCGAGGTCCAGTATCTCAGTGAGCGATCTTGTCTGACTCCTAATGCCAACTTTGTTACGCATACACAAATGGACGAAGAGGAAAAATGCAGCACTCTGGTTTTGGCCCACATCCATGTTCCCAGCAGTGGGTTGCTGATGTTGGAGGAAGATCAGGCCTCTGAAGGAACATACTTGGCTTGGCTTGTGATTTCTTAGAGAAAAACTTTTATATAACCAGTGCCCTTATATCAGGCTTATGCAACCACCCTAGATGTTAGAGTTACACACACATCATTCATGTGCCACGTACTTATTTATCATACCTTTTTCAGAATGGTTTGGATTTATATAATGGATGTTCTGGGTTTGTGACATTGGCAAAGGGTGTAAAGACCAAATGTTAAAGTGAACTATAGCCATGTTTCTATCTAACTGTTGGGCAAATTTGAGGCAAATTTTTTGAAATGTTGCACAAAGGAAAGAAAAAAGAAAAACAAAATGTGAATTTGGCCCATTTCCATCAACTGGTCAGGAGAGAATAAACCAGCCTAAACAAAGTGTAATGTCAGCGGAGGTTGGTGTTATTGGGTTTGTTACACATGGTCGTTTCCATCAGCCTTTTGTAATGCGATACTTCAAAATGTGCATAGACATACACTGATGGACAGACGGCTTATAAGTGAGAAAAGGCACTTTGGCAACAGGGTGGCCTCAAAATCAGACCAACAATCCTGTCATTGAAAGGTCTCAAATTCAATTCTCTTGCAACAGAGATTGCGTGTGGATAAACAGACATTTGTTGCAGCGCCCTTGAACAAAACGTTGAATCCTACCTGGCTAAACCATTTCAGGTATGAGAATCAACTACGTTATTTTTACATAATTTCAGTGAAAACAATCACAATAAATAGTCATTTCTATTAGCGCTGAAACAATAGCAACTTGGCAAATAATTCACTTTCATTGTTAGGGTGAGATGAGAAGATAGACACCACTTAAATGTCTGCATGTTTAGTATTGCTAATCTCCAGGAGACGTGATTATCTTAATTTAGCATAAAGATTGGAAGCAGGGCCAAACAGCGAGGCACACACACTTCCTGGTCATGTGTCTCTAAAGCTCACAAATGAACAAGTTTTTGAAGTTTCTCATTTGATGAATCTGTACAGAAACAGAAATATTTAAAAGACAATTTTTGATTTTAGAGGAAATTACAGTGTGTAATTCAGCTTTTGTTAGAAAAGTAATAAAGTTCCAGCACGTAACTCTAAAACCACAAATTGTCATTTTTCCATGTCTATTTGTGTTGAGATCAGTGAGCTTTAGAGGTCGAGATACTCTGAACTTCGCCAGGCTATCGGTTTCCACGTGTTTCTAGTCTTTATGCTAAGCTAGGCTAATGGCCTCCAAGTTCTGGCTTCATACTTTATGCACAGATACAAGAGTGGTTAAAAATTTTCTCGTCCAGCTCCCCGAAAATAAGTGTTGAGTGAATATGACGCATATGCCAGAAGTCCTCTTTTGACCAGTCTCTCGGACAAATCGTTTGGTCGGATTGTAAACACAGCTCCTAACTGGTTTAATAGGAGACACTCACACTGCTACGAAAACCCCACCTTCATTCAAATTCACAGTATTTGTTTCCTCAGTCAGCATCCTGCCTGTTAATGGTCAAAGGCTCCCAATCCAGTCTAAGTTTTCTGATGCTGTTTCATTTATCTGTTTACTCATCTTTCATTAAAATCAAAGAGCAACACGACGGTAGACAAACGACAGCAACAGAGTATCTGCCATTAAATTACACCTGCATCAAGTTAATGGCAGTAAAGTCAAAGATGTATTTGTAGCAGGCTCCATATGAGATGTTTTCATCGAGTCTCAACTCAACATGCAAAAACCTCGGAGGATATCTTAACAGTAAGGCTTTTTTCCTTTCTGTTCTACTTTACAAAATGTAGAAAAAGTGTTCATCCTAGTTACGCTTCTCAGCTCATTGACAGAGGTTCATGACCAGTCAGATGTTGGATTTATCCACTATACAAAGATGAGTACAATGTCCATAAGGATGAAAAAAATCAATTAGGATTTAGACACAATTCTGGGTTTATTATTAGATTAATCCCACAAAGCCTTCTGGTACATGAGCGTTAAGCCGTTTGTGGTGATATCATGGCGGCTGTCTTCTCTCAGTGCCTGTCCCGCTGAGAGTGCTATTCTTCGGTATGCATAATGTTAGCATAATCCCCGGCCAGCACCTGACCCCCATTCCGCCTGTGTCTTTACACTTTTAACCCAAAATTCATAGGAAATTTCAGTCAGAGAGGAAGCGAAAACCTTGCCTAACCTCACAGCTCTTCAGGAAAAGGGAAGTGAACCCTGTGTGGATTATCTGTAAGACTTAAACCAGTAAAGCCTGGTATTATCTAATGTGGTGGTTCTCTGGAGTTTTAGCCCACGAACCCTAAAAAGACAGATTTGTGACCCCCAATGGGTGCACATATCAGAGTGGTATAATGAGTGACAAGGAGTTTTTAGCCTCTTTGTAAGCCTCCAAAAAATATATTTGAGTCATCTTGATTTTTCTTTTACCACTTCACAAAAATCCACTTCAAAAGATTAGGCACAAAATGTAAGACCATTTTCTTCTGTAATAAATGACCCTGCGGCTCTTGTGAAATCATCCCAAAATTCAGATCCGGTTTTTGGTCAAGGCCAAACAAAATTATGACTATGGAAATTTGGCATAAGCAATTATTATTGTGGCATTTAAGTCAATATTTGGGTTTATTTTTTTTTTATTTTGTACCAGTAGTCTGTAGATTTAAAAGGGATTTGCTTTAGTGTTTCCCCCTGCAGGTTAGAGAAACCTCTGAAACAGTATTTGGAGAATAATTGTAGCTCAACACACAGTTAAAAGCAGAATTTGATGGCCAAAAAATGAAAACACACGAGTGTCTGCATTACGCCCTTTGACACAAGACAACACCTGGGTTGAAGTTATTAATGTTTAGTGTTGATGTGGAAAGCTCGTTATCATCAGTGATGTCTCTAAACACGTCAAAAAGTGGCTCATATTTTCAGTTTAGATCAGTTGAGAAACACAAAAAGTGCTTATTTTCCACGTCTGCACTCACTGACACTGGTGTCTTGTGGGGGGGTCACCACCCTGATACAATTGCTGGACCCCCTCACAGGACTGTTGTGGAACTCAGTATGTCAGCTGTACCTGTATTAGTCTATGCACATCTGATCATTTGTGATGTTAACTATGAATGACAAGAAGAAACCAAACTATATTAATATGTGACTCCTTACCTCTCATATTGACATTTTGCATAATGGAATACCTGGTATTCAGTTATGGCTTTTGGTTTTGATGTGTCATCACAAACCTTTCAGGGGCCCCATATGTCCACCCCTATGGAACATGTCTGGGGGTGCCACTGTGTGTTAACTCACTTTCTACTGAAAAGCAATTACCGGACTTGTGTATTGATTTAACCTGAAAAAGATAAGTCTTCATCTGTTCAACTTGTATCAAACTGTATCCCCACATTAACAATCCAGACCTAAATGGAGGCTTGGGTGCCAGACTTTGTTCGTCCAAGCAGCTGAAAGACTTGGACACGTTTCATCAGATGCCACCAAGCATCCAGTCTGGCTTTGGACCAGGTTGGGCTCTTCACACTCACAAAGGATTTAAACAGTCTTTCATGGTCAGGCTCTCCAATACATATTGTACCTGTGAATCAACCCTGAGCCGCCCACCCACCTGCTGCAGTCCATTACTTAGACCAGACCGGTAAAAGGCAGAGACACATAGACAGAGCAAGGAGATCCTGCTTAATGGTCATGGGACCCAAGAGTGCTTTGGAGACAGAGCATAAAGGGACGCTTTTATTGTTTTCTGATAAATTGGAAATGGACGAATCCATAAATCTGCCAGATTCATTTGGTGCCGCAGGGCTAAGTAATTAAATAAGTCACGTGCCAGCTGGCACAGACTCACCACAGACTCCCCTCCGCCGATAGATCTAGCCAGGCAAACAACCGGGCAGCTTAATAATTTCCTTTGTTGCTGGTTAATTGGCTTTCTGTGGCGTCTGCCATTGGCATTTGCATTACACAGCAACAGAGACACCAAGGAAGTCTTTGTGTTCTACCAAAACATGGTATCAGCAACAAAGAGGAAAGATTTTGGCCATCTGTCATGCAAGGAAATGCTTGAATTGTGGAAAAGACATTATTTTAAAAATGTATTAATATGAACAAAAACTCAGATTCCACCATATTTAAAGGGTAAATTCAGCTCTGAAAACAATACAACACTAATGCACTCATACAGACACGCACACACAGACACACACACGCACACACACAGACTAATACAGACATCTGTTGCTGCTTTGGGAATTTTTATCCTCAGGAATTTTAGGTTAATTAAAATTCTCATTACTTGCTGGTTTTCAATTAAAACCCACTTTACCCTTACACCCTCAAAACCCACATGACTTTGTGAGCGGCATCGTTCAGTTAGAAAAAGTTCTCACTGAGGTGACTCACCAGTCTGTTGTCAAACAGGGCTCTCTCATTGGTCAGCGTCCCAAAAATTGTTGACTGAAGAGGGAAAAGAAGAGAAGATTCAGTTACTTTCATGTAAAGCCCAAAACAGGGTGAGAAACAATGAATCATTGTCATTTCTCCAAACAGCCTCCAAATCAATTAACAGCTAGCTTCATGCTCTCATACAACAATCAGGATTCTGAAAGGACTTTTTGAGGTTTCTGCTTAGATCCTAGGAAATCCCCCAAAATGCCCGTTAGGTCAGAGAAGTGATGAGGAATTGTGGTTGAGGAGGAAATAGAGCATGTCCAAGTGGCTTTAAATTACATAAACTACATACAAACAAATAACAAGATGTGCCTTCATTTGGATGACTATGGACTTTAACAGACGGTTTGAAGTATGTTTATACGTCGACATCTTCTTAGGCTTTTTGGGGGCGAGAAACTTTTAATTTAAGCAGTGAGGTGGAGGCTGGGTGGAGCTGAGGCAGAGCAAGAAAGCAGCAACCTTCCAAAGTGACTGCGGCTGTGATAGCCTTGGTCAGTCAAGTAGTCCAAGACGTTGACTAACAGGCATCCACCCTCGAAACACTATGTCTGCATTTCAGCTGAAGCCGCACAGCATTTTTGAGGTACTTTGAGTATTCTTGATTTTTTTTTATTAGCTGGAGTCAGTAGAGAGCCACGTGTTGTAAACATGGTCAGCATTTTGAACTCCCAAACCATCCAGGGTTTTAAAAACCACTACCTGGTGACCAGCGGTAATGCCCTCAGTACTGTTTCAGTCCTGAACTTGGCCTTTTGCTGTAGCTCAGGACACATGTGTCTATGACTGACCTGTCTATGTTGTGAATGGACCTCTTCAACACTACAAAGCCACATTACTGGCCCTCTACTGAACAACAACTCCCGTCTCAGCCAAGTCTGTCGAACACAACTGATCCAACAAGGTAAAACAAATAAATCTTTTGGCATGAAGCCGCGACCGAGCGGAAACCTGCTGAGGCGTGGGCATTGTAGCAAAGTGACGGCACAGGGGAAAATAATGACGCTAATAAAAAATCGAAATTTATTACAGCGGGACAGGTGCCTTTGCTGAGAGTAATGGCAGTTATCCGCATTTAATGTGGGCCTAACCCTATGTAGGCAGCACATACAGGCTAATTAAGGTTGAAGTTTGAAATACAGAAAGGGCCGACGGAGCAGAAATAAGTGCTTCCCTTTGCAAGTGAGATGATGAGCCGACACTGAACAAAGAGGCAAACAGCCAGATCTCAGGGTGTTCTTCCACACGGTCATGTAGTCTCTGCACGCGGGGAAATAACTGGATTAAAAGAAACAAGGCAGGCTCTCCGAACCAAGCATATAATTACCAGTGTTTGTCCCGGTATTCAGAGGCAAGGAGATGAGACAATAAACAAATATTTCCTTTGTGTTTGCACAGAGGAATTATGGAGAGCAAACAGAAGTGATTTCACAGACTCGTGATTCAGCTCTCTTGTGATTAGCATCCACAACTCCTGTTTTACAAATTAATCACAGAGAAACCTGCAGCCAGAGAAATGAAAAGGTACATTCTTGTGTTATTCTTGTTATTCTGAATTTACCATGTGCACTTTTTGTACACCATAAAAGCACAAAACTCCACATCTCACTGAGTAGGAATAAAAAGTCAGAACTCCAAACTTTCAAATCTCCTCTCTCCTTTCCAGCAGAGTGAAAAATAACTGAAAATGACCCTGCAGCGCCCACTTCCATGTATTGCTGTCAGGGTGGGCATTCGCTCAACTTTAATCTCCTCAAGTTGAGCACTGGCAGGGATTTATGGGTAAAAGCCTACAGCTGCATGCTGTTGCATAACTCAGCCCTATTAGCCAACCTGTTTCTCTGTGACACAGAAACAGGAAATCAATGGGAAAGGCCACTTTGATGCTGCCATGCTGGATGTTGTATTTATTCTTTTAGTAGCCGTAACATGTGAGTGTGTGTTCCGTTCAGTGTAGGTGTCTGCATACTTTTATGCATTTGTTTGAGTTCAACCATGCAGAAGAAGAAACTTTGAAGATATATTTCAGAGTCAAACATATGATGCTAAGATAAAAAGGGAAATGATCTCGTCTCAGGAAATGCCATAATAACGTATAGAGTAAATCCTCTTAAGCCACATTAGCAAAGAGGGATTGAACTGATTAAATCCTGGAGGCTGCGAGCCGTTTGCATTATCTAGCCAGTGGATCAAGAGATCAACTCATATTTCACAAATTACAGCCTCCTTTTACTGTACAACACAGCCGTTATACAGAGCTGTGGCAGACTGGCAGGAATAATTCCCCAAACCAAAAATCACATAATGACCGATATAATTTACAAGCCGATTGGATAATACCAGCAAAACTGGTCCATTTTTGCTCTTGATCAGATGCTCTTCCACGTCAGGAGCATTTTGTCTCAGTGTGACCAATGTAATCTTGGACCTTTTTGACCCTCTGCTGTGCCAGCATACTAGCTGTTCCCTAATATCACTTATCCTTATTAGTTATTAATACAGGCTCAGGCTGAGTTCTATGAATGATTTATGGGGTAGTGCAGAGACTAATTGACATGAAAGAACAGATTGTGGTGAAGGTCATCAGTTCAGTGTACTTTTTAGGAATTATGAGGGCGAAGCAGCGAGGCCTGCTGCAAGAAAAGTCACAAGGTTGTTATTTTAGACTGTAGCTACTGACAGGGCGTCCATGAACAGCCTGAATATGAAGTAATCCTATTGGAGTGCTAAATCCATTAACACAGTTATAGAGTGAAGTGTGAAGTTTCTGTAACACCTACACTGTCTGTCTTCACAACATCACATTAAACCAAAAAATGTGTCACTCCAACTGGACTATCTGAATCGTATGTGACTGTCTCACCAATACCTTACACCACTGCTACTCAACCTGGGGGTCCTGACCCCCCCAAGGGGTCACCAAAGCTTTTTAAAAAATATACAGTAAATCTATATCTCAGCAGTTCATTAATTTCTGTGAGGGAAACTAAACGAAACTGTCAAGATATTTTTTTCAGAGATATAAAGGTAAACACAATGTCACAGGTTAAGGCCACAGTGAAGACCTGAACACAAGCTACATTCACAAAGCTTTCACTCTTTACTAAACAGTCTTGTTATCAGAAAAGTATGCAAAGCTTACAGAACAATCGCCAAGCATCAGGGAGAAACTTGAATTTGACAAAAAAGAATCCACTTCAGAATGTGTGATTGTTAGGAAACACTTAATACAGGCAGAGAATTGTTTAAAATGTTCCTAAAAACACCATGAAACGCATCTCTGATGCATATTCACAGGAAATAATCTGCTCAAAATTCATCATTTTACACAAACTTCCTGCAGCTATTGAGTTCACTATCTGGGTTAATTGTGCAGTATATTTGCACTGTTATTGTTGACTGAATGTAATATGCAATATCCACTTAGTCAGGGTTCGTCAGTTTATTAAGTGACAGCAAAGGGGTCCTTTAAGAAAAACTGTTGGGAAGCACTGCCATAAACACAACACCTCCATCAGCACAGCTCCTTTGCTGCAGCCTGACGTCCCTGCATCACTGCAGCAAGGTGAGAAGAACCCACCACTGCAGGTCAGCAAAGACAAGATTTTCACAGGGTGTTAAGTTACTCTTTGAAAAGTGTTTCCATTTGAAGCTACTGTGACACAGTGAAGTTTGTCCTGAACTTCATTTCCAAAACAAATTCAAGCACTGAAAGAATCGTTTAACCTGTTGGTGTCTGGCTTTGTGAGACTGGGGACAGGGGATTCAGGTAAGCTGCAATGCTAATGCTAACCTGCAAGAGCTAGCCGCTTACATTAGCTTGCACAACTCACAAATTCAAATCAAATGTGTTAATAAGACAGCCATGGCTTGGTAAATGTACTACGAGTCAACAGCGAACCGATAACATGGCTGACATGATACTAATGATGACTGATGATTAGTAAGGATGAAACAGTGATATGTCCAAAAAAATAAAAAATACACCTCCTCTGCACTGATGGGTGAAATGAACTGTGAGCTTAATGGATGCAAACATCACAAGCCTGTGGGGCATTTGGAAGAGCAAAGTGTCTGTTTTCTCTGGTCATTTCAACTCCAATGTTACTGCTGTCAGCAGCTGACAAAGTGACAGAGACAGAATGACACGAGGAAGGAAGCAATAAACAAGCACACATCTAGTAAACAGCACAGGCTTGAACAGGAACCCTTTAGATCACCGCTGCGCCACTCAGCACTTTCCTCCTTCCCAGTCATAAGATAATTGCTTAGGGGACTCAGACCACAAAGCAGTGCTACTATCTGTGACCTCTGACCTGCAGCAGCTTAGAACCACAAAGCTGCTGATAGAAGATGACCATTTGGAGACTGCTGATCTATGACATCAGACAAAAACTGGCTTATTATCTTGATGACAGGGACTGGCCTGAACTCAATGTGACCCGGTAAAGTTGGATTTCCATGTTTACAACCAAACGGAGACCCACAACCTTTGACCCAACTCACCTCTCCTCTTCATCCTAAATGATTAGTTCTGCAAAGTCAAGTTCTGCTTTTTCTGATTTTTCCATTAAGCCTGCATACTCACCCTGTCGTGACTACACACTGAACTTTAGTCAAAATGCTGCTGAAACAATGGTTGCATAAAGTAGCTTAAATTTCAACATAATTCAGCTCATGGGTCCACTAACCTGCAAACAACCAAAGCCCATTGAGTTCTCCAATGCTAGTCTCCTGACCAACTTTCTTCAGCTTTCATCCATTGTTTCTTTGGCTAATGCTCAATTAGCTAAGCTGCGGCTATATTGTATGAAAGTTGTTAATTCTGATGCACGTTATTTAATAGCAGTCAAATGATTGAACCTGAGCTGCACCGTGATCAGCTGCTCCTACAGCTTTACGACACATAAAAAAGACGCCGTGTTCAGACAGGTATAAGA
Organism: Chaetodon trifascialis; assembly: GCF_039877785.1. Taxonomy (NCBI): domain Eukaryota; kingdom Metazoa; phylum Chordata; class Actinopteri; order Chaetodontiformes; family Chaetodontidae; genus Chaetodon; species Chaetodon trifascialis. Next base: position 20,581,175 of record NC_092061.1, on the reverse strand, counting down.
ATGTCTGAACGCCAAGCAGTTCAGTACAGATTTAGACAGGTATCAGGAGGACCTTTCACTACAAAGGAACTTCAACTTACGTAACAACCGCCATCTGAAAAAGAAACGGGCAGGCTGTGCCAGCACAGATTAAGTCACAGAGCACACACTGGGAAAAAAAATCACCACCTTAAAATGCCCAAACGCAATTTCCTTTACTTGACAATGTTCAGACTGACATTTTTTGCTGTGCAAGAAAACCTGAGGTGTCCAATAACACCCTATCTGTACAATATGTTGACCGTCTTGAGAGGGTGTCATGTGACGTTGTTATAAAACATGGACAAAGTTTATGTAATTTCTGGACAGCTGCCCCTGCCCCAGTTTGAAAAGACTTACGGAGCATGTGACTCAGTCCATCATTCACCATGAACCAGGTCATGAGTGAATCAGGCCATACTGCTGCTGAGTGATCATGTATTTATAGCCAGTTGTGTTATTTTGATATTGGTCAGAGATTAACTACTGAAAGTTTCAATAACCATGCAGACTAGTTCTCCAAGGCCTTATTCTGATGATCACAAAGGCTTAGAAAATATGTATGCAAGTCTACACTGCAGCAAATTTAAATTGAAAGGCTTACTAGATACAATTTAATCAAAATGCAACACAAAATCCATCATGTCTTACTAACCAATCAAAAAACAACAGATATTCTCCTTATATTTTCAAAAGTATATTATTGAAATACTGATTCCATGTCAGCAGTAATTCCATTTTTCCTGCTATTATTTCTCTCTCTAAAGATGAAAAATGATAATCCACTTTAGTGTCAAACAACATGCTTAAGCCAGTTCAGATGAAGCAGAAGAGATGTTTGATTTCTGGGCAGCAATCACTTCAAATTAAAGCAATGGAAGAAATAAGCTTGACTTGCATAGAAACAAAACTCTGCTGAAAGACCAGAAGAGGACGCAACAGCTCAAAACAGTCGCCAAAATACAGTATGTTGCTGCCTCATGCGAAACACAAACTTCTCAGGCCACATTCCTTCATGCTTAAATCACAGTCTAATGAACAGAAGTGTCCCTGGTCCCGCTGCGTCGACCTAAATGCCCTCAACGGGCTCAGCCTGAAACATCTCGCAGCACACCAAGGATCAGCTCTTTCAGAGGAAACAATCTCAACAGAAAGTGTTTGCCTTGTGCTATAAAATGAAAACAAAGCTGACTACATAATGTATAAATTGGAAAATAATCTTGTGGGCTTTAATGCAGAGATGGCACGCATACTGTAGGTCTGGGAGGAAATTAAAATGGAATTAGGCCTCTGCAGAAGGCCTCGTAGGAAGCAGATTTATCGGTCATCCAGTGGAGTTACTTACTGGCCAGTCCATGCCCTGAATTAAAACAGCAGGATAAGATAAAACTACAGAAAGCAATGGTAAAAAAGATGTGTCTGAAGATTTCATTTGGCCGTATCAGAAACGTTTCACCTTTAGCTGCATACATTGGCATGCCTCTGGTTGGTGTGCAGCACGACCAGCACTGTCGGTCACGTGCGGCACTTTACTTTCAGTCGCTAACTCAGCTTTCTGTGTATCTGTGCGTACACGTAAAATGGGGAGTTTGGGAAACGATGATTCATCACCTCAATCCACACATGCCTATTGTTGCTTTGTGTAATGATCGTACGTCTGAAACAAGCAGCGGCAGACTGCTGGTCTGCAGTTTGGTTTGCACTGTTAGGCTGTGAGCCAGAAAGATGTTAAATAAGTAAAGGTGAAGAAATACTGCAGGTTCCAAATAACTCTAAATAAATAATTAGCCTCTTTTGTGTATTTTTAAGTTACTACCGCCAAAAGAAAGCGTGGCTAACTCTGTCCATTACTGAAATAAATGGTTGAATTTTACTATGATGGCACCTTTAGTTATCCTGTCCAAACAGGTGCAACAAAGCTGGAGAGTGATGGGAGATGTCAGTCACTGGGACACATCCACACAGTCCACCACGAAACCCCCTGTGTGAAGAGACCCTGAGTGAGAGACTTTAAAGAGAGGCAGACAGTTATGCTGCCAGTCCCACCAAAAAATGAAAAGAAACAATAAAAAGAAGAAACTAGCAGGTGTGTGCAGAGCCAGCTCCTGTGGAAACAAACAGTGACAACTGAAGTAAGCGTTGACGATAACCGCACATATACCTGTGACTGTTTCTGATAAACACCACAGCCTGAACCAGAGGGGGTGTCTTGTGATGTTGACCCAGGACACGTGTGAAAAATGATCTTTGTCTGCAGACTTGAGGTCTGTGGGTTTCGAATCGGTTTGCCCTCCGCTGGTTTGTGTTTATCGCCCGGACAACTTCCTAACAGCCGTGGAGCCATCAGTCAACTGAACAGAAGCAGGTCTGTATCCGCCGTCACGGAAAGGTTAAGTCCTAATTTTTATGTAACAGCTAAAGCTATTATTATTTTTTCTGTTTTTCTGTTTTTGGATCACAAACATGCATTTCTCACTTGTGACCCACTAACACACAAACTGCTGAGAGACCATGTGAGATCGTTTTGTCGTTCCTTCTTTCCAGGCAGTTCTGTCTGGCAGTCTGTTATAAGCATGTGGGAAAGCTACAGGCGTAACATAAGTGATGTAACAAGTGAATCTTATGATTTTAGGCCCTCATTCCACAATGCACACAGTCAACCAAGGCCTTGGCTTGATCCTTAACAGAATATATGGTGATCTACATTTCTTGTAGTTCTAATTACCTACTTTTACTGGGTCATTTCTTTACTTTTTATTCATCCATTTAATCTTGTGTATGCAGTTGATCTCAATATTGAGACTTGATGTAATTTGCTTCTGTACTTTACCGACGTTCTATCTGCATTCATTACTTCCCTCTTCCTGAGCTTGAGGCCTTCCAGTGAAGTACTACAGGTTTCTCTGCATCATGTCCACAGCTCATATTTGTCTCTTTTGAAGTTCATATTTCTTTCATTTCAAATATCAGTGTTGGCTTATGAAATTAAGCTAAGACCTACAGTATAACATATCCTACATATAAATGCAAATGCAGACATTAAAGCTATGCAAAGTCAGTTTCATGCATGCAGCAGGGCAAAGCCATCTTCTTTGATCTGTGCCTCCAAACAGTCTTTGACAACTGTTATGGCAGGCCAATCTGACCAATTTCTGCAAGATGTTTAGTTTAAATATTAAAAACATACTTTAAACAACTTTTGGGTGCATGGCACGTAAAATCAGTTTAAATTGATTCAGTCCTCTTAAAAATGCAAGCAACTCTGGGTGAAATCAGTAAAACCTGAACGTGATGAGCCTATGCATTGCTGCCTTGAGGACAGTTGTTTTAGTTTGAGATTAGTTTTAGATTAATAATTAGTTATACACAACGATGCTGACAGCAGCATTGTCATTTCTGTAGAGCTTGTTGTGAGGCCAGGCTGCATCTATCGAAAATGCTTACTTGACACAGGAAAACCTGCATTAAAGAATCATCTCCTGCCTCTTTGAGCCAGAGCCCTCCTGGGGTTTCAGCAGACCAGAAGTCCAGCGCTGACCTCATGCCTCTCAAATGATCAACGCAGGGTGTCCTTCCTCTGCTTTGATCCTGGATGAGGTAACTGCAAGCGAACACCTCCAAACCCTCAATGCCCAGCGACCTCACAGGACTGCTCGGTGAAACACAAACCACCAGACTACAGACTCATTCAGGTTTGGTTAATACTCATTAGACTGACAAAGGGAATTAGGGGGAGAGTGTGAGATGAAAGATGTGTTTGGCTGCATTCTCAGACAGCCTGTGATCATCTGGGAGACTCAGAAAGCAGAACGAGGGGGAATTAACCCATTACTGTGCTGAAATGGCCAGATTATTATTTATAGGTTGTACGGTATCACATGACTAATCTTGCTTGGTTAATTGGCTCCACGCTGAGATGTACAGATGGATTAGAAATGGTTTGCAAGTACAATAATGATCACTCTGTGCTCATGAAGGTTTTCTGAATTTTGTTATATGATACGATAGTTTCAAAGGATGACCTTGAACAAGAGAGGGTGAGAAGAGAGAGAAAGAGGGAGAGCGGGGGCAGTCAGACAGACAGGAGATCAAAGCAGTGGCCCCTTAGAAGGGAGAGAGTGTGTGTGTGTGTGTGTGTGTGTGTGTGTGTGTGTGTGTGTGTGTGTGTGTGTGTGTGTGTGTATCATCTTCAAAGATGTGCAGCAGTTGCCCACCGTCCCTGCTAACCTTATGAGGATGTGCTTTCCATCACTTTTAGGGACATTACATAGACTTATATTCATTTTCTGACTTATCCTAACTCTTACCTTACCTTACCTTACCTTACCTTACCTTACCATAACCTAAACCTTACCTTACCTTACCTTACCTTACCTTACCTTACCTTACCTTACCTTACCTTACCTTACCTTACCTTACCTTACCCAAAAGTTAACTCAAGCCTTCAATGATTGACATTAACGGGACCTGCATTTTGTCCCCATGAGGAGGCGAGTCCCCCCCAGTGGTTCTCGGCTAAGATTGCTCATAAATAATAACTTGGTTTCTCTTGTGCTTTGTCAAATCAGACAAGACAAATAACGATGTGTAACACCTAAATCTGACTAAACAGCGCTGCCTGCATGTGAACCCTCCCTAACACTGCAGCAACGCAGACTTCCAGTCTGCCTGATGACAGTTATCATGTGATGTTTTGAGCCAAGTTATCAGCGCACAGTGTTTTGTGTGCAGTGAGCCAACTGTTTTGTACAGTCAGCTGTGCATGTGTGTGTGAACATCCTGTTCCTTCAGCGTGGAGGACACAGAGATACACAACACAAACAATAAGTCATGTATGGTTTCAAGTGTTTACCTACCCGCTGTTTGGAGGAGGGCCTCAGTGCGAGATGGGGTTGAGTCCGACACTGCAGGGAGGGAGGGGAGACAAAACTATTAGAGTGTCATCAGAAAGATTTATTATTTCACACTACTGAAAAGCAATATCACTCACACTGTAGGCTCACATTCTATGCTGCTGTGGTATAACCATCATGGCTGACTGTGATCACCTGAGACACGTGTCAAGTTAACAAATTCACTCTGAAACATACGCATCTGTGTAACAACCATTCTCAGACATACTGTACGTTAAAAGAACTGCAGTCATCGATGAGGCTGTGAAGTTCAAAACACACGACATGCTTCATTATATAAAGCTCATCATCTGACACAGCAGGAGGCCAGAGGTAGCAGTGAGGGTGCAGCGGATGGGATGTGCAGCGAGGGGACCAAACGAGACAAAGCTTCTGCTGCTTTCATCTGCAGATTGTTCGCCTCCTGGATGGAAAAAAACTACTTTGTATTTCAGGCTTTGGTAATAAAATGCTATGGACGTGGTGCCAGGATGACTTCATATGTTACATTTACAAAAAGAGATTATGTCTTTTTAAAAATTATCCTTCATTATTTTGGTAGAATTTAAAACCCTGATTCGGTACTTCAATATTTAAACTGGAAAATAATTCCTATTTTACACCTGAACAACATTTTACTGTATAAAAACAGAAGTGAACGGAGGGATAATCTAGACTCTTCTTTGGTTTTCTGTTTCTTTATTTATTGACTGAATGTGAGGGGATACAGTATTTATAACCCTTCTTTTTAAATATTGTTAAGCTGCTCAATATGAATATATTTGAAAAATCCTCTGAATGTGGAGATTTTCTTGAGGCCAGCTTTTAGTGACAGTGATTTTATAGGTTCTGCCTGATTCCTGTTTTTAATTGTTTGGTTTGTGTAAAGCACTTTGTAACACTGGCTTTGAACAGTGCCACACAAAGGAACGCTATCATTATTTTTCAGTGAACTCTGGTGACACTGCAGCTTCACACACTGTGACACTGCCTTCAGCTTTCACCCATGTTGGCTGCTACCTGGAGGTTCCCAATAATAATGAGGACAGACCCTCATTATCCCTCTAACGGAGGGAAAGATTTTGATTTTATGAAAATAAAATAATACCTGAGAAGAGGAAAGACTTTTCTTACAACAATGCATAATTGAGCTTGATTCCTTCTCGTTGGCCTTCACTGTAAGTTGTTTTGTTGCGTTACCTTCACCTAAATGCTGCAAATGCAAAATGTAAATGGCTGCATTTAGATGAATGGAGCCATTAGTGGTATTTAAAGATGAACATGTTGAGAGTTTTTCAAAGGACATGACAGAACAACGATTCCTAATGAGTCTTTAAAAGGCTCAACGTGAAGCTCCCAGAGGAGTTATTTACAGAGAGAAATCTCTGCAGAATGATAATGAATTCCCATATGGGAACACACACACACACACACACACACACACACACACACACACACACACACACACACACAGAAATGAACACACACTATGAACACTGATAAAGATACTATTTGATGTACAAAGATTTTTACATGCAGCGCACGCACACACACGCTCATTTTGTACGCCTATACTTGCGAGGACCCTCACTGACATAATGTATTCCCCAGGCCGAGACCCTAACCATCACCACTAACTGCCTAACCGCAACCCCAACCCCAACCCTAAACTGGTCATCACAAAGCTAGATGCACATGTTCACAATTGTGCGCACACACGCAGTACACACATGACCAAGAGCAACAAAGATGTTATTTGATGTAGATTCTTACTTTCTCTTCAACACATACACACAGAGAATCTCTCTCTCTCTCTCTCTCTCTCACACACACACACACACACACACACACACACACACCTTCTTACCCAACAAAGATATCATTTGATCCAGAAAGAAAGAAAGCAGGAAGCAGCAGTAAACCTTCAGGAGGAAGCAGGCTTTTATTTTATGAGTTCAACCATCTGGAGATTTTTTGGGGGTATGATGGGAGATTGGGGTGAGGGAGGGTGTGTGTGTGTGTGTGTGTGTGTGTGTGTGTGTGTGTTTGTGTGTGTGTGTGTTGGGCGGAGGAGTGGGGTAAAGGTGACACTTGAGCAGGTGGCCATACTTTCCCCACATTTCTGCTGTACACTGATGAAGCAGGTTTCAGCTGACAGGTCGATGGCTGGGTGGAGGTGATTGATGGAAACTGGGGCAAAAAATCTATTTACCTCTGATACAAAGAGTCTGCTATCTTTTCTACTGGCTTTCTCTAACTATGAGGTTTTCTCAGGGGTGCTCTCTTTGATAAAAAGCTGAAACATGATCCTGGAGTTTTCAAGGATAAACTGGTTTTGACATCTGGACTGGATAGAAAAAAACAAAGAGCTTGTTATTCCATCCATCCATTATCTATACCGCCTATCCCTTTCGGGGTTGCGGGGGGCTGGAGCCTATCCCAGCTACAATGGGCGAGAGGCGGGGTACACCCTGAACCGGTCGCCAGCCGATTGCAAGGTCACATGCAAAGACAAACAACCATTCACACTCACACTCACACCTACGGACAATTTAGAGTCATCAATTAACCTAATGAGCATGTTTTTGGTCTGTGGGAGGAAGCCGGAGTACCCGGAGAGAACCCACGCATGCACGGGAAGAACATGCAAACTTCACACAGAGAGGCCCCGCCTGACCCAGGGATCGAACCGGCAACCTTCTTGCTGTGAGGCACGCGCACTACCTGCTGCGCCACCGTGCAGCCTCGAGCTTGTTATTGTCATAAATATATTGAAATGATCAGTCCATAAACATTCAGAAACTACAGCTCCCATGAGGCTTGTGAGAGCTCAAGTGTCATCAAAGTCTCTCTTCTTTTAACAAATCTTAATCTACAAATAATGAACGCCACATCACGGTGCTATTAGAGCTACACTGATATATTTAATTGCTTCTTCAGTGAAGGATGTAATCATTAATGAAAATAATGAAAAACTGACATCCATGCATCAAACAAACAAACCTTCATTTGTTTGTTTGATGCATCTCTCCTTTGCATGTGAGCAAGTAAAACTACTACCATTAAATAACTGTTGAAAAAAAGGTGAAATGGATGACACGTGTAACACTGACTGACCAGAGGGGAGAGTACTGTGTGTGGCCGGCAGCATGCTTATTATCACCCTTTTTTAATCCTTATGATGAATTCATTCTTTATGTGAAATCATGCAAAATGCGTGTTATGTCAAACACACACATCTTAATTCTCTCAAAATCAAAAGAGCAAACACATCATCCATAACTTAGAATTGCGCCTGAGTGCCCACAATCTCTATTCCACACCTTTATTTTACTGACATCACTTAATGCCAACGAGCCAATCAGTCAGACAGAGACATAACGTCTGCAGTCAGGAGCTACAGATATGATACGGCTCATGAGAGAGGATCAGATTGTTCTGTGGTCGAAACAAAAGGAAAATGTTTCATCCCTGCTTTTCACAGCCTCACACTTCTCTCTTTTTGTTTTACTCCGGCAGACAATTGCTGTGCCCTTTAGAGGAATATTACACTGCGAAGAGGAGAGCGTCACATGGTTATGACTGAATGTATCTTTGATTGGAAGAGAGAGATGAGGCGGTGAGATGGCAGGGCGAGGAAAATGAGAACGGCGGATGAGACGGAGAGAGAATCACCACGTGTCTTTCCCGTCTGATCACAAGCACAGCGGGACATTTTGCTTCTGACATTTTCGTTTCAGGCATCTCATCCATCTTTTGGGTTTTTGTCATCTGTCGGCGGCAGTTGGTTTTGGACGATTCGCGTCAAATGAGAAGGAAAATAGCCTGTAAAGTCTGATCAGTGTGTGCCGTGATGCACACAAGAAGACAAAAACAAAAGTAACTGAGGGACAAATTAAAGAGGGTGGAAGTCTTTGCTCAAGATATTACAAAAGACACTTTGTTGCTTGGTTACTCCTCAACAGTGAGTGGCAGATAGTGTTGAAAACATCCAGTTTTGACAGTTGAGCGGTATCTCAAACAGCCAAGAGTTGTGCCTCCGCAAAATCTTTTCATTTTACTTCTATTTGTCTTCAGATTATGTTTGAAGTAGTCACTTACAAGATAAATGGAGACATACTGTTTCATATACTGACGCTGTTTCTCATTGGGTATGAGTTTAAGATGCTCCCGTCGGGCTTGGTTTCTGTTTTGTTTGTCCTGATGTGGCCTTTCTCCAGGAAAAGGGAAATCCCAGACTTCTATATACACTATAGATGAGACAGAGTCTGGGTCTTGCCTTCAGATCAACTTTGGTGAACACATCTGTGCCGTGAGCTTTGACGAAGCTCTCATAGCTCATTAGCTGTGTTTTATTCAGCCCTCCTCTGTAGGAGCGTAACTGGCTCTGCTAAAGAGGATTTTAGTCATAGTCACAAAGTCACAGAATCACCAAAACCAATGCATGTCTTCCTGTCGGGAGTGTGAATGTGCACAGAGGTTTTCTGCCCTCTGTGGCAGTCGGGTCAGGAGAAAGACTCATTACAAAAGTGAGGCGTGGAGGGAAGGTCACAGCATCACTGAAATCAATTGGTTTCTTTCTCTTGGGAGCGTGAACATGTACTTAGGTTTTTGATACTGGTCACAGACAAATAACCAACAGATAGAGCAGAGAACATACCGTATCTTTCTAGTTTGTTTGTATTCTCTCTCTTCTCACTCTGACGATCAGACACAAGACTTTCGGAAGGACACTTTGGTTTTGGTTATTTTTATGTTATGTTCATGGCTCCTTTGTCTTGTGGGTGTTTATGTTGGTACAGTGGTTGATTATAATGGATGTAGTGTTTTATCAATGATTTTTCAGATCGATGGAATTATCCTTGAACGTTGAACCTTGCTTGGCAGGTCAAACAGGATCAGTTTCCCCACTCTGAATATTTTGGTTTCTCAAGTGGCTCATAGTTTAGCTATATGGTAGGACTACAAACCGGTGCATGGAGGAAGATGATAATTACATGCATGTAGAGAAAAAGACCATCAGTTTGGGTTCACAATTACGAACATATATATATTACATGCATTTTCTGTTTGGTTCCATCAAATTTAACAAACAGAAATCAAATAAATTTCACCCACTTCAGCTTTTTGTGTGGGAACCGACAGCAGACAGGGTGAAGTTTATGTCCGTCATCTTGAATCAACCAATATAAACTAGCCACAGTGGGCAGTGACCCCGGTGACCCCACACTGCTGACCTGCTCACCCCTGCAGGTGAGCCAGTCCAGTGGGTCACACACACTCCTCAGGATATGTGCTCGCCCGCTGTGGAAGGTCAGATGTAGAGATGTGTGTGTGTGGCAGAGTGAGAGTGTGTGTGTGTGTGTGTACATAAAGGTCACATGGGACCTCAGCGCATCGGCCGTCGTGTATTAATGAGGTATGAAGCGTCAGTGGGTCACAGTGGTCCTGTGGGGGTGTGGCAGGTCAAGGTCAGCTCAGTGACCTCTTAACAGTCTTGACTAACAGCATTAATGTCAGCGCTGATGCGGTCTGCTCACATGACTTTATTGGTAAGTGTTGTTGGGTGTGTGAATCGATACAGACGTAGCCACTGCTGAGATCATACTGTTTACTGGAACAAGACTAATGGGCTTCTTTAATACAGAGCCCGCCAAGTTCATGCTCATGCACAATTTACTTATTCCAGAGAGCTTTCCATCATGTGGACACTGTTTTCTTTGAATTTACAGACAATCTGGAGTCACGAAGACTCTGACTTCTTGGTTTTTTTCTTTGTAAATCTTGCATAACATGCTGGAATATCTTTCATACATGCTGCAGCTTGCTGTGTGTGACCCATTTCTTCTTTCCTCTACTCAAATCAGGTTTGACAGATACGTGACCTGTTCTCCAGCACAAATGGGATAACTGTGCTATAACCTGCTTCCTCTGTGAGTTCTTTGCAGAGCTGTCCAGTAATTGAAACCCTCGACTGCTGACAAGAAAGACACGTTTGGGTGAGGTTGCACTGTTTGGTCGGTGCTTGTTAGGGCAAATAAACATCAGAAAATCAACTGTAGGCTTAACTCCTGCATGTCCACAGGTATGAGTGTCATGATCTGTTACGGCTGGTTGCAGTCTGTGTGCCGGGCCACAAGAACATGGGAGTTTTTCTTGTTTTGTGCATCATTCCTCTCAGCCTTGCCTCTCACTCTGCACAACATTTGTTGTGAGAAAACATCCTGATTGTCTGCACTGGAACCCAAGATACTATTAACATGCACATACTAAGAAGAGCCCCCCCTGATATTGTCTGCATGCAGAAATGTATGAGTGCGTATGTATGCAGCAGTAGTATGAGCAAATGGCTGTGAGTGTACTGTATGAGTGTGTGTGAGTGCCAGTGCGCCTGTGTGTATGAGACACTGTTGTGTGCATATGAATGGCAGGGGGTGTCCTCTTCCTGAATGCAGAGCGCATCCACAATGTCTCATTGCTATTCATGTGAATGAGTCTCCTTGAATCAAAGAGCAGCCAAAAGCATATTTGCACAGAGTTAAAATGCATGTTCTGCTGGAAGACAAATCTACCAGAATTTCCTTGTGAATGAAATCTGTCTCACTCCATAAAGTCGGCGAATGTTTAAAGTGTAACTGCTGGACGATCGAGCAAGACGTTCCCCGCGTCTTAACATCGTTTTTCTAGCATATAGCACATCATCTGTCTGGCTTTTAGATTCCACTAACATTACTTCTCTCTCTTTTGAACTTGAGCCACAGAACTCATTAAAAACATCAAAGCAAACTCAAAGCACAAATCTCCACCAACTCTGAGAAAGATTCTCAAAGTTGCTTCAAGTTACTGTAAGTCGATTTATTGATTCTGCAAATTCACCCCAATGAGTTGGAGTCGAGTCTCTTACAATAACTTTAAGACAAGAAACCGGAGGATTTTATGGAAATATGAAAAGGTCCTGCTGACAGTAACGGCCTCATGGGTGGACATGATCAGCAATTTACATACTTTTTCTTCTTTGATGTTCTGCATTTTTTAAAGTTTTCGGTGCATTTCTGGTGAAGCTACTGCTGCTGCTAATGCTAACTAGCCAGTTCCTTTTCAGTTTATACTAAGAAATGCACCAAAAAACACATCCTTTTCTGATAATGTAAAAGCTTTGGTGATCTGAATAAAAAACGGTACTATTCTATCAGATGTCTGATTACTGCTATTTTGACAGATGATTGGATGATTGTAAAAACCACCAGGATGCTGAACCTTGATGAAATTCTTCCCCTAAAAAGTCTAAATCCCTTGAAGAGAGGACCAGACAAAATGTCCTTACTTTGCAAAATCCTCTCTCGATGTCTAAAAATCAGAGTCCTCACTAAGATAAAATAACTTCATTGATCCCATGCCGGGGAAAGTACGCTGACAATAAGACACACAGCGACTGGAGAGTCTCTGATTGATTACATGATGAAGTTTGTGTGACCTTCCCTTGCAGGAGGGTCAAATAAATGAAACATACATGTTGTTGAGCAAGGCACTGGACCTTCAGCGACCCAGTGACCAGCAGCAGTGACAGACTGATTATACAATAACTGACAGCTGCTGACGCCCCAAACTGCCGTGTGAAACTCCTCATCGCTCCGTTCCCTGCAGAGCCCAGCGAGGACTCCCAGTGTTCCCTTGCTCTGCCCTTCCCTTCCTTTCCTCGTCTCCTTATCCACTCCCATGTCATTATCACACTTATGTAACAGGGCTGTTTCTGTGCATGTTCTACCACGCAAGCAGACTACTGATTTAGATTTTTGACAGAATCACATATTCACTTATTACAGCATGTGTTCTGAACCAGCACTACACCTGGGGATTAATATTTGAGGCCTTTATGCACCTTCAAGGAAAACACATCAAAAACAGACCTCTAACATCAGAGCAACATCTTACAGGTTGTTTTTTTCACTCCACAGCTGCGTGATTCTGCGACAGCTTTAGGCTGCTACGATGTTCTTATTTCATCCTAAATCTTGACAAAGTAAAACATGTAATACCTGCTGCTGATGCTGCAACTTCAACTTGAGAGATATTTTTACCATCGGTAGCATAATGATTCACAGCCTGTCCTCATACGCAGGGCTGCTCTTGTCCTGTTTTCTTTACAGGATCGATAATAAGGTAACACAATAGCAGTTTCAGTGAGTCAGAGGAGAAATCACAGCATATCACTCTCTGGACCTCATGCTCACATCAGTTTGTCAGTGAGCTTCACTTGGTTACATGTTGCACATCGCCCCCTTGTGGTTAAACTACCCGAGTGTGAATATACAGATGAAATTACGTTACAGAATCATGGAGAGGAGCGCATCCAGAGAAAGCTGCTTTTCAGTTTTATAATACAGAGCACTTCAAGATCTCCTGTTATAGAAAATAATGGACCTCTATTCTTTTCATGTGCACGGACATCACGTTCTATATTATAATTTACATAAGATTACAATCAAAAACAGTGATGTTTTTAACAATGAAAATACTTGATCATAAATAATAATTTGTTTGTTTTTTTTTACAACGGGGCTTCAACAGTATGTTGCCTGTTTGTGTCTGAGGGGAAGTTTACAGGTTGTTACCATCTTTGAAAGTTTCTCCAGCCAGATGATGAATCCTGTCTGAAGTTCTGGTCCTGTATGACAGCTTGAGAGACCTGCTAATGATGGCTATCACATCCCAAAATACACTTCTCTTTAAGCCTTTAAGAGCCCCTTAATAGAACAATAATTTTCAAAATTGCTTCCAATATTGCCAGTGAAAGAAGTCAAATGAGTCTTTGAAAGCCTAGTTTTTGGAGAGGAGTTACTTCTTCTTGGGTTTTATTGACTTCTGTGCAGTTTTCTCATAGCTGGTATCTAACAGCTATTAGTGAAACTGTATCGTCAGGGACTTCCGGATGGGCTTCACCATTCAGCCGTGGTGGTTGATAATTGATTACAAATGGCTGTGGATAATGGGAAAGCTGGTGCTCTTGTGTTTGGCACATTGAGACGAAGCACAGCTGTTGGTCATGAAGGGAAAGGAGGCTCTGATAACAGTCTTCACTCCTCTGCCAGGAAGGAAAAAACCTCCCTGATTAGCAGTTCGTTTTGACTGACACCTCGCTCTAAAGGGGCTGTCTGCTGAATAACTCTCCTCTGCAACCGGCTCAGACCAGACGCCTTGGTCCTGATTAACAAGACTCACATACAAGGAGACCACAAGTCAACCTAGACACACACACACACACACACACACACACACACACACACACACACACACACACACACACACACACACACACACACACACATAAACGTTAGGTTTTCATTTCTTTTGGGGACATTACATAGACTTGCATTCATTTCCTGGAGACCCGAACCAGAACCACAACCACTACTTGCTTAACCCTAACCCTTACCCTAACCTTTACCTAAACCTAACCTTAGTCTAATCTTAACCAAAATCTTCAACCTAAACTTTCCATTCATAATTTAGTATAGTATAGTTTATTATTCTATTCGATACATTATTAATCCATCAAACATGTCTGACAAACCAAATCTTAGCAGCTAAGTCAAATCTTTTCAACTGCTGCGTGTGTCTCTGTGTCTAATTCTGCTGTGTGCGTGTGGATGTCTGTTTATATCATTACATGGTTGATCCTGCTTCTTCTGGATCCTCCTCTTCACTCACATCTCCTGATCATAGACCCACAGAAATCTCTTTGCTTTAGACACATTTCATGACACGTGAGACAGCTGAAGCTATAAAATACACTGCAGACCTGCAGACATCTTGCACACACACGCACACACACAGTGAGCGAGACAAACTTCTGTCTAGACCTCTCCTCCATACCATGTACACACCAGCAGTGCCTTGCAACTATATGACAGAAGTTTTCCAAACATTGTCTGCAACTACTACTTTCAATAGTTTGACAATTTGGGAAATGCACTTATTTGCAATTTGGCAGAGATTTGTCATATGTGCCGATTAGTTTAGCTTAGCATCAAGACTGGAAACAGGGGGAAACCGTGAGCCTGGCTCTGTTCAGCAGTAACAGAATCCACCTACCAGCACCTGTACAGCTCAGTATTTAACATATTAACATATTTAATCTCCTGTGTTTAATCTGTGCAAACACTGAAGTGTATAAACAACATATCACTGTACATATTTATGCACCCGCCATTAGCACCACTGCGACACTTCATTTCAAAACTGTTTTAATTATTCCTTGGACTTGTGATTTACATATTGTGATGTTTCTCTACTCTCCTCTTTGTTGACTAAGTGACTTCCTGTCTTGTCTTCTACCACCTGACAGACAGACTGACAACAACAGCACCTACTCACTGGTCTGTTCCTCTCCACCCCTGTATGTCCTTTACATAAGGCATCAACTTCCTGCAGATGGGGCTGTCAGGGTGATGGATTGACTTCCTGGGATGATGTCCCTCTCAGTAACACTGCAGAAGTGCAGTAAAACATAATCTGCCCCTCACTTCATACTGGAGTGTCTGTGCAGGCTGATGATTTATAGCAGAGTCTTTACTCTGCAACACTTGAAAATGAAACAAACTCAGCTTGTGATCCCTGAAGTGATGTGCATGGCCTGAATGATGAAGTATTTCACATGTCCAGTTTAAGGCTCTGAATTGTGATTTCAGGCTAAATAAACTGCACTTGACTTGTACAGGATTATCATTATGCCTCTGGATGCTATGTTCGGGTGACTTTGTGCCACAACATCTGTTGAGGTGCTACAGGAAAATAGCCCTCTCTGCCACATTTACAGTAATGATCATTAATGTGCACTGATAAATAGAGCTTTGATCACACTGCATGGCCACCTCACAATCATTAGTGCGTTAGTCAAAAGAGGTATGCTGAACAAGCATTGGTGTAAAGACTCCCTGTGTCCTTCAGACACTGAGAGAGGGAATATTGAAGATTTTTATTTGACGAAGAAACACCAAAGGTCAGATAATCTCATCCAACTTATAAAAACCTGACAGGTACTCACAGCTGTACTTTCCTCTTTCTCCTGAACACGCACACACTCTCACTTCCCCAGCATCTATGTTTTATAGACAGCGACATTCAGAAGGAGGCAAAGATCAAACCGAACCCAAATGAGTGTGACATTTCCACAAATGTGATATTATGACAAAGTAAAAGGTTCTAATAAAGCACTACTGGAAAATGGATGACTGAGAGATATTTAGCTTCTCTCCTCCTCCGTCTGCACCACTCACTATTTCCTTGCCTCATCATTACATTTCCCCTCTATTTCAGCAGTTGTCATCTCAAACAGTTCATTCAGCATTTCTAATATCAACTCAACTGTTAAATCCTCTCTCCTAAAGTTTGCTAAAAGGTCAACATAGTATAAAGATGAAAGTAGCACAAATGAAAAGCATGCTGCTGCAGCAAGCAATCATAAATGATAATAATTTCTAAAGCTCTGTCACATTCAGAGGTTACTGTTTTCTGTGTTTCTGTAGTTAAGTCGGGGTCAGGTTAAGGTTTTCTCTCCTGAACTTGTCGTCATCAGCTGGGAATTTGTTGATGTTGAAGGTGAACCAGTGCGAAGAGAAATATTCTAGCTGCACAGTTAAAATGTGAAAAGTTTAAATTCAAAACCACTCGAGTGATGAGGAAGCATCAATTCAAAGGCAGTTACTGTTATCTGAGTGGAAGCTGTTCTGCAGCTCTGCCTCATTCAGTGATTTCAGTGGTTGTCATAGCGATGGAAGCTTTTAATTTTTTTTATTTACCTTGGCTCTCTTTATTCTTTGGCTTTCACTTCTTGCAAAACACCTTGCTTTTCTCTCCTTCCTCCTCCTCCTCCTCCTCCTCCTCCTCCTCCTCCTCCTCCTCCTCCTCTCACACAGAAACAAAAAATGACTTGCAATGAAACAAAGAAAACCTCGAATGATGCACATAACAATGTTTTGAGTGTTTGTGCCTTCTTTTTTCTCAAATACACTTGATGTAAAAGGGTGTTTGACACTCATCTAAATGCTGGTGCAGATCACACACACACACACACACACACACACACACACACACACACACAGTCACAGTATAAACCACAGATGTAAAAACACACACAGTGCACACACTCACACTGACACATTTCTTGGGTTGGGAATTATCATTTGAAGGTCCATTGTGTAGAATTCAGTGGCCTCTAGTGGTGATGCTGCAGATTGCAACCAGGAAAAACATATCCCTCCGTACACACAGTAACAGCTATTTTACAAGGTTTCAATCGCTCACACGAGTTTCAATATGCTGAAGCTGAGTGACACTAAGATCAATACAGTATCATTTTTGCTTAAAAAAGAAGGTGGAAAAGAACCCTTATGTACGGCACCTCCTCACAAGCACAATGTACAACTTCAAAGGACCACAGTGTACTGCACAATAGTTCCTCTGTCACTGTAATTTAACACTAGCGTCCCATCTTAGATGCTGTAACATGTCTCTAATGATTTTTGTGCTTAAATCATATAAAAGATTGAGCATAAAGTGCATCCTACTCAGCACCCAAAGTCATGACAGTATTGGTACAGCAGAAGTAAGCCAATATACAGTATCATGAAAAGTATACCGTCTCTCAACTTAGTAGACCATTCAGGGTGAAAAGGAGAGACAAACTCGAGCACTGAATGCAGTGTTCAGCTGAAGTGGTGTACTGGGCTTCTGACATACCAAGGAAAACCCTGGTGGGTCGCCGCATCGGTGGACGAGTGGACGGTCCAGTCTGTCTCTTTACTGACCCTCTCTATGTCATTCAGGGAGCATGTGTGTTCCAGGACTGGGCTCAATCAATCAAACAACTAAGCCAACACCCAACCCCCAGTGCTGAATTTGTTCCCCGGTACACCTGTTCAGCAGGCATGCAGAATACAAAAACCTTTCACTGCTCTTCTAAAAAAAATTCTCCACCATCACACCAACAATGCTGGACTTATAATTGAATTTAAAAAAAAAAAAGGGACCACAATCAGTAGCACAAGTAACAATATCTTCTTTCTGGCACCTACAACTGGACTACCAACACACTGATTGGATATTCAGGTGTGTTATGCGAAGAGCAGCATTTGGTACCTTGTCACAGAGACTCAACTTGAGGCTGCAGTTTGTGGTGTTGCCAGACTCCTCCATGCATTGTGTGTAAATATGTAGGAAAAACTATTATAATATTATAGAATCACTCTAATGACACTACAGCAGTCTTTGTACAGTTAATTCTCACAAGAAGCAAGTTGATAATACTACATCACCAACATAGCACACAACCAGAGAACATGGGGAGCATGAAAGACGTTACTGCATTAGCATGCAGTAGCATGAGAGCTGATGCACCAAAGGATTCTTTTTACTCTAACATGTGTCACACTTGGCCTTGAAGTACAAACTGTAGCTGCAGTGAGATATTTCTGGCTTCACAGATATATTTGTGTTGGCTCTGAACCCACAGCACACTATTGTCTAGCAAAGCTGCAGTGTTCATCATTTTCCAAGCTATATATTGTACCAGTGTGTTCTTTCAAGTGTGTGATTGTGGATATATGGCTTCTTTTTTCTTTTTCTTTTTTTAAATGAAAGATCAATTGAAACGCATATTTTCTGCTGCAAGAGCAGCGTTCATTGCAGATCAAAGTGAACAAGATCAGCTCTGAATAAGTGTCATGAAAAGTGAACAATGGGAAGAAAACAAATGACATAAATTGCAGTGTTTGCAATCTTTACATGATATTTCAAATCATCCAATTTTCACTTATTTCCGAAATTCATTTATTCTTGACAAAAGACCATCAAGTATTTTTTTAATCCATTAAATTATGGCAATATGAAAGACCGTGCAAGTGCAGTGCAAGCAGCAGAAAACAATTAACAATTAACTTTGGACAAAAAGATTTTTTCTTTTGTGTCCAATTCATATTCCAGCCACTGTCCCCCATTTTTTTTTACCCATAACCACTTGATTCATATTCAACGACATGCTCTCACAGCCTTGATTTGTCACAAATAATTACAAAAACATATTTATTGGCATAAACATCATAAACAAATTAATCTCAACAGATGAAGCATTAGAATTTAATTACAGGGAGCATGATGCCCTGTTGCACTGAGTGTCTGCGTGTTTTGAATTCATGAACATACACACGCACGCACACACACACACACACACGCACGCACGCACGCGCGCACACACACACACGCACGCATGCACGCACACACACACAGAAAAGATGTCCTCTCTGGACCCAGACAGACAGTTATGCAACACATCACCCCCCTTATATTTGACAGTGCAGTGATGTCGGATTTGTCAGAGAGGTGCAATGTGTTTTTTTAAGCATGTGTATGTATGCCTGTGCACGTGATTGTGTGCATACAGTGTGCTTGTGTATGCTTTACAAAGACAGGCATTTCTTGAAGTAACTTCTTGCAGTTTTTACCACAAAAAGTATTTTGGTTTTCTTTTGTGTGTGTGTGTGTATATAGGTTTGAGATTTTGTACTGAACAGCTTTTCCATGGCAACGCACTGAGCACACAATAGGCCTTCATGCGTGCATTTTTCTCAAACTTTCCTCCCTTGAAAACCACTGCTTTGGATTTCTCTGAAATTTGCGCAGGCATCTTTTCAAATGCACAGACAGGCCTTGAGAGTACAGTGATGTTAATCTTTTTCTTTGCCCTTTGAAAACCACATACCGCTTGAAAAATGAGCTCCCCGCCATGAATAAAGCTTCGCTTAAAGGCTGCAGAGAAGAAAGAGAGAGAGGAGGCCTGGCAGCAGTAACAGACAGTACGTGAGTGAATGACAAGTTCGCAGCTGAGAGGGAAAGAAGTTGAAAGAAGAAATGTGGCAAAGTGCAAGGATGAAAGCAAGCACAAGACAAAGAAACGCAGAGGAGGAGAGATGCAGGGCAAAGTTGGTGGGCAGGGCAAAATGAATTGAGGAAGACCGAGTTTGATAAAACAAAAGCTTCCATTTTAGACAGCAGGATGCTGCATGTATTAAAGGAAAAGCTTCCACTTCAGTGTTGTCATGAGAGTAAAAATGTACCAGGAGTGATGGTTCTGATCCAAAAATGATAAAGTGGACAGAAAAATGCAAATAAACTTTGTTGCTTATGTTTGTTTTTGGTTGTTGTTTTGTTGTTGTTTTTTTACCTTAACTGATTTTTTCCCTGGTTTCTCCTTTGGAAACTTAAAAAAAGTGTCTCCCAGAGGCAGTTACCACAGTTTAATTACAGTCTAGCAACAAAACAGCACAGTCAGCCATATTAAACAACTGTCTTCTGGAACAAGTACTAAGCTTAGCTACTGTAATGTCAGCCATCAGAGCTCATGTTAGGTACCATCTGGATTTTGATGCATGTCTATTCATGCAGTTACAATATTCATGCTTAGAGCAGCCTAAAAGCACAAAGTAATCATTTCCCACATTTGATATATCAAACAAAAACAAACAATGTTGCGCACCTGCAGCTATGAGTTCACCTGGAATTGGCAAACTGTAACTAAGTTTCTCTGTGCTGTTGTTTTGCACATAGAACCTAACGTTACCTATGATAGCTGACATTAGCTAACATTAGCTATGACGATAACTAATGTTAGCTCTGCTAGCTGACATTAACTAACATTAGCTATGATAGCTGACATTAGCTAATGTTAGCTCTGATAGCTGACATCAACTGACATTAGCTATGATAGCTGACATTAGCTAACATTAGCTATGATAGCTGACGCTAGCTAATGTTAGCTCTGATAGCTGACATCAACTGACATTAGCTATGATAGCTGACATTAGCTAACATTAGCTATGATAGCTGACGCTAGCTAATGTTAGCTCTGATAGCTGACATCAACTAACATTAGCTATGATATCTGACATTAGCTAACATTAGCTCTGACAGCTGATGCTGGCTAACATTAGCTCTGATAGCTGACATTAGCTATCATTAGCTAAGATAGCTGACATTAGCTAACAGTGCTTATCAATTAAAAGTTAACTTTAATCCACATTTCATGTGTTAATAAGGAAATATTATGAAGAATAGCTCACATACTAATCAGTGATCATCAATGCTGCCACAATTACAAACAGAAATGGCTGTGGGGTTTCTTTTCTTTTTTTTTCAGTCTCAAAGAAAACTCAGATCAGTTGCTTCTACTGTTGTCTTCCTGATGCACTGCCCGCTACCTAATGTGCATCCATTCAATAAATTCATGTTTTTAGGTGGAAATGGAAATAAGGCTTTATGGAACTGTGAATCTAATCTTTGTCCCAAAGCCGAACAGAGCAGGTCATCATTTCATTTTCCCAGAAGTTACGATGATGATCCTCTCACACATTTCTGAGATGATTTCAATACATGACTCACACACAGTGCGTGTTAGGCAGATTGAGATGATGCCTGATGGATTAACAATCAGTGGTGGTGGTGGTGGTGGATTATGGATGCTGTGGGTGTACAGTTTGTGATGAGAATAAATCTAAAAGGTTTTTTTTTTTATTTAGAGCCGGTGTTATGCAATGCCTGTCAGGTCTCATTTTAAACAATGACAAAATCACAGACGCAAATACAAATTGTATTTCCTTTTCAGAATATTTTCATCAGTGGGGTCAGACATAAATGTCACATTATTACGCAACATCAACAACACATCAAATCTGTTTATTTTCTGTATCCCATCATGCTCATTCGTACTTGTTACTTCCATCTTTGGTAAGAACAATCTGTGACTGTGACCTTTTGCTTCATTAAATAAATGATGAGATGAAAACCTTTCCTGATGTGACAGAGAGGTGTTGACCAAGGAATTCAAAAACATATGAAAAATGTCAAACACATCGTGAAGCATTTCACACACAGCACACTTTCTCTGTCAGCTATTCAAACCTAAGCAAAGATGCTGAAAAAAGTTTATTTATCTTTCTTTGTTACCGTCTTATCCAAGTAGTTCTCAGTGTTGCTAGTACTTAAACTGAGTATAAACAGTTTTAAAGTGCAGCTGTTAACCCACAGCACAGATCCACTGCTGTATAGTCTTGCTTTGTTTAACTTATGAGCAGTTTCCGTACACATGGGATTCCCACACCACACTGTACTGTGAATAATCCTGGTCAGAGGCTGTGCGATGTGGGTTTTGATACAACGGTGCAGTAGGAGGCCTCCGATTTACTGAAACTACAAACCAATCCTCCCTCTGCAAGGATAAAAGTCAGTTACTAATCTTGAAAAACAAAGCTGAATTTCCTTTGGCTGCATCCATCCAACCATGCAGCAATTCCCAAGCAAGTTAAAGAAAAGCCACATAATGTTGAGTAGCAGAAATTCTCCCTCACCCCCAAGGTGAAAACACTACAGTTGCAGATGCCGCTCTTCTTTCTGAACATGTAAAACACATTGTGGTGTGGAGCACTTCATACACTCATAAAGGTTAGTGCACCTTCAAGGTTATATGCAGGGCTGCAACCAAGGCTTATTTCTGTTGTCACCTGATCTGTTGACTGTTTCTTTCATCAGTTTAGTCAATAAAGCAACAACAATTGAGGACCGATTTCATCAAATCACTTTACCGATTTGATCAGTCAATCACTTCATTCAGTTCAGTTCAAAGATCACACTCACTGTGTGATCCATATTAACAGATGTCTGGATGTGAATGCAGAATCTGTGTGCAAAGGACAAGATTTCAGTATCTGAAGGGCTCTGGTTTGTAGTCCAAGTTTGAGCAGGCTTTGGTAGTGTGCGGTTAAACTGTCTGTGGAGAGCAAAGGAGGCGGAACACATTAGCCAAGATGACATCTTGGAACCTAGTGGCTATCTTCTGACGATGATGTCGCTTTTTTAAAATGTATATGTTTTAATATGCAGATATTCATTTTTGTGTCTCAAGTTGCTTATCAGACTGTAAACAATGATGAGGACATCCTGGCCTGGATATCTGTTATCCAGCTATCTGCTGGCTTCACCGCACATTGCCAGTTGCCCCCAGATGATATATCACTGTCATACAATAGCCGTTGGGTTCCAAGATTGCTGACTAACTGTCATACCATCGTTTAAGGACATTTCAGTGCACTACAACAGCAGGTGAGTACACTTGTTGATTAAGATTGGCAGTATGTCCTAAACACCACTTTTCTCAATTTTTGCTCACTATCGTTTTAAAGGTCCATTGTGTAGGATTTAGTGACATCCAGCATCTGCCTCACCCTCTACCAAAGGCATTCACTAAAGCCAACATGTGACTTGTCCATTCTGGGCTACTGTAGAAACATGGTGGTGCAAAATAAGTTCATGAAACACAGCGATTCTGATATTCAGCTGATTATACACTCATGAAAACATTAGATTCCATTTCTGCCAATAGATCAGTTGAAATCCTCCACACACAAAATTAATTTCCTTTCAATTTGCTTATCTATTCACTGACCTTTCAACACGGTTTCAGTAGTACATGAATCCTACAGAGCACCGTTTGAAAGGACAAAAAGTTGTATCAGAAAACATCTTCTAATAAAAGCCGGTTACTATTTCACAGCAGATTCATCCATCAGTTCATGTAGAGTTGAAAATATGTAAGCAGTCCTCAGGCACATACACGGAAGTACAGGTGCAGTGTGTGTGCGTGTGTGTGTGGCACAGTGTGTGGCACACTGACCCAAATAGGAGCAGCATTTGAGTCTCAGCCATTTCTTACGACACACCGCTTAGTGGCACCACACGCTGCTCGTCCTAAAAATCCTGAAATATGTTGAAGCAGGACACTCTGCAAAAATCATGACCGAAATCCAACAACGCATGATAAGAGATAGAAAAACACCAACAAGTAAGACAAGGTCATTACAAACTCATTATGAGCGCCAGAGATAAACCATAAGCTGATATTTTAGGAATATTACAGTGATTTTGCGTGAGCGTAAAGACGCAAATAATGCGCATTAATCCGCAGCCTGCAGCACGCTGGATAAGCATCTTGTCACAGTATGAAACGGCAGGGCTCTGTAGCAGCAGCATTTTAAAACCTGAACCCGCAGGGATCACTGTTAATTAAGTGCTTTACAGCACAGCAACTGTCAATCAAATTGATGAACAAAGCCTCAGCCTCCTGTTGCCATAGAGAATTCATAGCGTGAACAGACAGCCTGTACCTTTTTATCCATTAAGGCAAACTCAGGGTTACTATTAGATTATGGCACCAGATCAGAAATCCATACAATCTAACGCTGCATTGTCTATGAAGTGCATTTAAGGCTTCCTTACCTCGAACAAAGGTGGGGTGCCCTTGTCTGGAAGAGTGCATCCCAGTAGTTCAGCCAGAAACTTTGCCATATAGAGGTGAGAAGTGTGCTCCTGAAATGTTCCTGAAATGTGCGGGGCGAGGAGAAGAAGAGCTGAATCAACAGGAGAGTCCTCTTTCTGCCAGGAGCGTTAACTTCTTTGTGGCGTTCAAGGACCCTGCGCGCATCCCTCCTTTCTTCTCGCCCAGCTGCGCGAACAAACCGCGGAGAGGAGGCGGAGAAGTGCCGCTGGACAGCTGGA